>NW_027206366.1:0-473957 GCF_024711535.1 Dipodomys merriami
TAGCTAAAGATTCTTTTACAACTCCGGAATGATTAGTGTAGAAGCAGCATTCTTCCCCGAGGGTAGGACATAGACCTCCTTTTTGTAAGAAAATTAAGTGCAGTCCCTATCTCTTTTGCAACACTACCTCGGCTAAGGAGTCCTGTGATTTTTGAAGGTAGCCTATAGAGCTTTCCAGGTTTTTGTTGTCCTCATCTATAACAGCACGAAGGCTAGTGTAAGATGTTCTCTGAGTAATTAGGGATGCCACCCCAGTACCTAGTCCAGCTAAGCCTACTAGGGCCCCGTTGTTACTGCTGTTATTATTTCTCTTTTTAGGTTTTCTGGGCCAATAGCTTGCTGCAGACATCTTTATCATCATGTCTACATGGGAATGGTAGATCAGTAGAGGGATATGTTGTACCATGACACAAACACTGTTAGTCCTAAAATACTTCTAAGTGGACACAGGAAGTTAGGTCAGTTGAACATGCCCACCAAGAATCTTGCGGAGGTAATAGATATCCTTCCTCTGGAATCCATTCTTGGGTCTGATTACATAAGTAAGTAAAGTTAGTTGGTACTCGTCCCACAAATAACCCTTGTCCTATAACTGCCTGTAGAGTAAGTTTTGCTTCCTTTTGTTCCCACGTACATGATTTAGTTGTTTTTAGCATTTGTTACATTCTGTACCAATGCAATACCCTCATAAAATGGAGGTCTCATATCATAACACATCCAAGAAGAACTTGTAATATCAGGACGGATCTGATTGATCACATTGTAAGTTTGAACCAACAGCTGCCATAGGGAATCCTCTGGCAAGGAGATGTTTTCCCTAAGGAGGTCTCCCTTTTTCGGAGGATATGGGGTCACTACAACCCAGGGCTCTTTTTTGTTGTCTACTTTGGGTTTTACAGCAGAGACTGGTTTTAAAACTGTGTTGGTCCCATCGCTGAAGGGGAATAACTGGCTGTGGCAAATGCTTGTAGGTTTATGAGAATGCCATCATGTGTCTCTCCCCTGTACAATCTTTGTCCCCAATTCTTTCCTAATTCCCATCCTAGGGCTTGTTTGCCCTTGTCTGTGAACCGAAATTCCAATCTGGCATCATAATCCTGGAAGACCCTAATTTGTTTTGTACAGGCAGTCCATTAAACTGGATTTCTGCACATTCGGGTTTGGTAAATGTAACAAGGTCTCCTCCCATTCCTTTCCATTTTCCTGAGGTACTTGTTTTGCAGTCCCATCTCTTACAGTAAAAGTCCTCTAGTCCTCCAAATTTACTAGTCCTTTTTTTCCCTGGGAATATATACCAGTGTCTCCATCTACATTTCATAAGCCTCGGTCCTTCCCATACTCCATCAGCAAACTGCACAAGTTAAATGTGAGCTTGTCTGGGAACCATAGGGATGATCCCTCTTTCATGGCCAAAGGGACACATTTACCCATTACCTGATTACTAACAATCGAAGTCCAATTTATGGGTGGGGGATTGCCTGCACTTACTACGATGCTAATACAATTTCCAAGTAAGTTATACCAATTCGTGACTAAGTCTTTTTACAACTGAATTTGAGCTTTAAAGGATTGTCTTTGGAGCGTGAGACTTGCCAATCTGGGTCCTCAACGAGATCCGCTATGGGATTGTCAGGCTTTGCATGTGAATGGTGGATCCAGGTAGCAATGCCGTCGACTTTGAGGGCAGCTGTCGGTGTCGTGAAGATGAACACATAAGGTCCTTTCTACCTCGGCTCCAGGTTTTCTTCTCAGTGTCTTTTCACGAGGACCCAGTCACCGGGGCAGAAGTGATATGGGATTGGTGGAGGGCCCAACTTGTATAGCACCCTCAGTCTGGGCCAGATATCAAGGGAGAACAAAAGTTCAGAATCATCATCTTTTCTAAGCAACTGTGTGACAAGTTAGGAATTGTGAAAGGGAACTCCAAATACAATTTCATAAGGGGAAAGACCAATTTTATACCCTGTATAAGGCAAAGGGAAGGAGAGTTACTCAGTCACCGCCAGTCTCCATGGTCAATTTGGTCAGGGACTCTTTTAGAGTTGTATGCAACATTTCCATCTTTCCTGAACTTTGGGGTCTATAAGCGCAATGCAATTTCCAATCTGTCCCAAGAGCACTTGCAATTCCCTGACTTACCTTGGACCTGAAAGCTGGTTCATTATCTGATCCTATCATAATAAGGAAGCCAAACTTGGGAAAGATCACTTCTAGTAACTTCTTAGCCACTACCTGTGCAGTTTCGCGCTTTGTAGTAAAGTATTCTACCCATCTATGAAAACTAACAGATATTTATATCCATCCTTGCCAAGTTAGAAGTACACCTCCCAGTAAGTTCCTGGTATATCTCCTCTGATTTGACTGCCTGTTTCTGTTTGGTTCTTCCTTGAATTTATCAGTTGACATGCCTTACAGTCCCTGACAATCTGTTCTATTTTAGCATGGTTATTTTTGATCCAAAGTCCAGTATTTCTCACCAGATCTTGCATCTTCCTTGCACTCATGTGGGTGCTTCAATGCAACTTAAGCAGTACTTTACTCCCTAACTGCTCTGGTAAGATAATGTTGCTCCTAAAATCTCTCCACCAACCATTTAGGCATTGTGCCATCGGCAGTTGATCAATCCATTTCAAGTCCTCTGTGGTGTATATTGGAGTATCCTGAAGAGTTCTTGTACGAGGGTCTGGGTTTTAATCATCATTATAGAGTGGCTTTGTAATGCCACCTCCTGGGCTATTCTGTAGGCCAGAGTACTCTTTACTCACAGCATCTTTAGGTTTTTGATGTCTAGGGCAATGAACAATGGCTAACGTAGGCAGCCAAAGAGCAGTAATTAAAGCCAAGATTCCATCTTTATTTTTGATGGTTTTTCATTCAGTTGTCAGTAATCATCTTTCTTTGTAAATAGCTCTGTGTACATGAGCCGTTGCAAATGCATATGGACTGTCAGTGTACACAGTTAGCCTTTTGTCCTTTCCCAGTGTTAGAGCTTGGGTCAGGGCAATTCACTTGGCTCACTGGGTTGATATGGCTACTGGTAGAGGTTCAGCCCAGACCACATCAGTCTCAGTCACTACTGCCACTCCTGCATAACTCTCCCTGATGAATAAAGCTGCTTTCATCTGTAAACCACACGAGTTCAGCGTCCAGCAATGGCTGGACCCTTAAGTCCTCTTGGATGTTATGGACTTGTGCCAGGATCTCTGAGCAGTTATGTAGTGGCATGTTTAGATCCTGATCTGGTAGTAGCATTTCCGGGTGGAGAGACGAGGGAGCCTGGAAATTGATTCTGAGAGGGTTGAGTAGCATTCCTTGGTAATGGGTTAGTTGGGTATTGCTGAGTCACTGATCTGGTGGTTGCTTTAACACACCCTCAATAGTCTTGGGGGTGGTCACATACAGTTCTTGTCCCATGGTTAATTTATCTGTGTATTTTACCATCTGAGCAGTAGCCTCTATCATTCTCAGACATGGTGTCCATCCTACTGTTACTGAGATTAATTTCTTTAACAAGTAGGTTACTGGTTTTCTTCATGGGCCCACATATTGGGTTAGGACTCCTTTTGCTATTCCATTATGTTCATCCACATATATGTAAAAGGGTTTACTGGCATCAGAGAGTCCCAACACTGGGTCTTATAATAAGGCATTTTTTATCTGTTCAAAGGCTCATTCAGCTTCCTCTGTCCATTGAAACAGTTGCTTCTCCTCGTAAAGAGGTTTAGCCAGCGCTGCAAACCCTTGGATTCACAGATGGCAAAAGGTGGCAGAACCCAAAAACACCCTTACTTGGTGCTGTGACCCTGGTGTTGGAATTTTGAAGGACAGTTTCTTTTCTCTCTTTGGTGAGACATCGCTGCCCCCATTTCAATAAATAGCCCAGGTACATTACCTCTGATTTGCAGGTTTACGCTTTCTTGATCCATACTCATTAACCAAGGTTTCCCAATAACTTGGGTAAATCTTCTGTTCCGTGGATGCATTCTCTTTCAGTTTCACCAGCAGTTAATAAGTCACCCACATATTGCAACAAAGTCAGACCAGGGTGGCTTCCCCTAAACTCACCCAAGTCCTCATGCAGAGCTTCATCAAAGAGTGTTGGTGAGTTTTTGAATCCTTGAATGAGTCTTGTCCAGATCCATTTACACCTCCTTTGACATCTGTCCACTCAAAGGCAAAGGGAACTTGATTTTTGGGCACCAAGGGTAGGCTGAAACAGGTATCTTTCAAATCTAATACAATGTACCACTGCCTATATTGATGCAGGGTGCTCAGGAGAGTGTAGGTGTTCGGTATGGTAGGGTGACCGTCCATTATACTTTTATTTACTTCCCTGAAGTGCTGTACTGGCTTATATTCATTAGATTTGGGCTTGCAGACTGGTAGCAGGGGAGTGTTCCACTCTGACTGGCAGGGTCGCAATACACCCAGGTCTAGCAGACGCCTAATGTGGGGTGTAATTCCCCCTGTGCCTCCATGGACATAGCGTTCTGTCAAACTCTAACTGGGTCCACCCCTGATTTTACTTTGATGAAGAGAGCTGGTCTATGTTTCTCTAGTCCCACTCCGCCAGTCTCTGCCCAAGCTTCTGGATACCTTTCCTGCAAATAGGTGATTTCTTGGTCAGGAGTCTAGGGTGGTTGGAGCAACCGGTACTCATCTTCCAGGCCCTGAGTCAATACTTGTATTGAGCTTCCTTGAGCATCCTCCACCTGGGGACCTTTTGTATATAAGTGACTCTGTGCCCTGACCTTGGTTAACATGTCTCTTCCCAATAAGGGATAAGGGCTTTCTGGAATAACGAAGAATGAGTGGGACACTCATCCCATCCCCAGGTCCACTGTTCTTTCGGTGGTCCATGAGTATTGTTTAATTCCCATTACTTCTTGCACCCAATAGGTTTTTTGTTGTTATTTGGTTTTTTTAACTGTACTTTTTTGTCTTTTCTTTTTGGACCTGGGGATCGAACCCAGGACATTGTACTTGCTAGGCAAGCCCTTTGCCACTGAGCTCATCCTAGCCCAACACCCAAGAGATTTTATTTGAGACTTTTCCTTGGGGCTTTATTAAAGCAGAGTATTGGATCCCGGTATCCACTAGAAATTTTACCGGAGTCCCATCCACTCTCAGTGCTACCCTGGGTTCAGGGAGGGGAACTGAACCCTGACATCCCTATTTATTATTAGCAGTATTGTTAGTCATTAGTGTCGAGGTTCTATGGGGCTGCCACTGCTTTGTTCAGTTTCCCAATCTTAGCACATTCTTTGACCTAATGCAATATTTCTTGGCAGTAAGTGCACTAATGTCTGTGTAGACCTCGACTATTTAGGCATCATAGGGTTTCCTTCCCTGTAAGTCCATGTATACTTTAGCCAAATTGGTATGTTTGCAGGCTACTTCCCTGAGATCCGCCATGAGAGTCTGGTGATAGACCCTTAATCTCCCCCTACGTTCTGCCGTGTTGTAGTCCCAACCATCATTTGGAGGCCGGGTTAATGGAAAAAATGCATTGGTGAAATCAGGGTTAGCAGTAGGCTACCCGTCATTCCCCAGAACCAGTTTCCTAGCCTCAGTTTGAATCCGTTCTCTTTCTTCCGTGTGGAACAAGATCCAAAGTAACTGCTGGCAATCATGCCTGGTTAGCTGGCACATGAACATTACACTATCTAGGAGATAAATCAAATCCTTGGGGTTATATGAAAAATTTGCATTTTGTGTTTTCCAATAATATAAGTCACTCGTGGAAAGGGCCAACACTGAAGTCGGGGCTCTCTCGTTTTTTCTGGTGGCCCAATTTCTCTGTACAGCAGCATCATGGTGGTGTCAGGGAGTCTCAGGCCGGCAGCTCTCTGAATGCTATCACGAGTTCTTCCTGCTGGCCTTTCCAAGTTGCTCCTGGCTCCTTGCTCCTCATCTCTTGCTGCCTCCCCTTCCTCCATGAGGGCTGGAGGAGGCAGCAGTGAAGTGTATGGGAGGAGATCAGAGTCTAATGAGAGAAGATCTTCACTCCCTTCCTGTAAAATGGTATATAAGGAGGCTGAGGGAGTAGTTGACACAACCTTTTCTAATGCTAAAATCTTGCTTTTATCGACAGAAAGGGGTGGAAAGAGCAACAGACACTTTGGAGGTTCCTGCACCAAATTCTGCCATACTAAAATATAGGGAATCTGATTGGGGTGCCCTGCACTTCCTGGGAGAAAAGCCCTACATTTAACCTCCCAAATGGTGTTTAGATTAAAAGTTCTTTGGGGGCGGGCATCCAACCTCAAAAGTAGGCCACTCTGACTTGCACAAAGTAATTTTTCTTTTTTAACTTCAACACCTAAATTGTTAGCTCTTTCCTTAACAGCTTTAAAAGTATCTGTCAGAAAGGTAAGAGGTGTACTTTGGTTCTGACTCATTTCAGCGTATATCAGTCCACACACAAGACAAGAAAAAAGGAGGAAGGCAATTACAAATATCACAAAATTAAACAACTGGTGTTTTCAGGGATTTAGGATAAAATCACAACTCAGAGTGTCCCAAGGAGAAAAGTGTGGATTCGCTGGCCTGTTTAAGATCCCAAAGAGGTAGACGGAGACACTTGGTGATGTTTCAGCAATGTCATCGGGTAAAAGACTACTAGACTCTAGCTTTGCTTCAAATGGGCCAACTTTCTAAGCCAAATTTCACCCTTCGAGGCAGAAGACAAGAGAGTCTGAAAGAGAAAGTAATTATTGTTGGACAAGAAACTGAACAAAGAATAACAATTTTTCATGGAGGCAAACAGGGTTTCCAGGCATCTGTGTCAGGATGAATATGAAAAAGGAAATGTTCCACGAAAGCCACAATACAGACAGACACACAGATTTTAAGAGAAGACACATTAACAGCCTGCAGGTGATAGACTGGGTGGTAGACTGTCAGACAGAAAGTGCCGGACTAAAGACAGGAAACATTCCAAATGTCCACACTAGTGGACAGTCTACCCTGTAAACTATCAAGCAGACAGTTCAGGACTACAGATGGTCACAAATGTCCTCACTAGTGAATAGTTTACCTTCCCCGGGCATCTGGGGGACATCTCCCACTGGTCCCGTTGGCTGGCTTATAGCACGTCTGCAAGGTTTTCTTGCCAACTCCAAGACCCAACCTGAAAACTACACAAATATCAGAGTTACAAAACTTACTGGCTGTTCTTTGCTACTCCCTGATCAGGTGTCTGGGTGAGCTTATGAGGGAGATCCCAGATGAGCCCCTCTTTGTTGTACCTGGACTCGAGACCCCCTGAAGACCTCCAGAGACAATGACCAATGCAAATAACAAAGGAGTCATTTATTTGCAAGCTCGAGGTTGATCCTCCACGCACTCTTTAACCGGTGATGCTAAGAAGCCCTGAGCATAGAATAAGCACAGTTATTTTTTATAGTATTGAACAAACAACTTTAAGGAAGTTTTACATGAGAAATTAAAGGATTGGTTAACATTTTAAGCAAACTACGCTATACATATGTGATTGGCTAATATTATTGTGGATGTGATATAGATGGGAATTGTCTGACCACTGGGTCACCATGTCCTGCATGGCCCCCCAGTGTTTGGTCAATGCATCTGAAGAAAATTCCTTTGGCTTTCCCAATGATCACTTATGTCTCAATTGTCCAGGAATGGTTTTTATTTTTGTGTCATTTCTTGGTCAAACCCATGGTTATTTTTTTTTCTTTGTCGGTCGTGGGGCTTGAACTCTGGGCCTGGGCGCTGTCCCTCAGCTCTTCAGCTCACAGCGAGCGCTCTACCACTTGAGCTACAGCGCCACTTCCCCCATGGTTATTTTAATAAGATGGTTGTTAGCCTGTAATGGAGTTACTTAGGCTTTCATTGTACCTCTTTAAGCCTTAGGCTCTTCACATTTCATATTATTACTGTCTCTTCATACAAGCCTGAAATCACTATTTCAAAATAACACAAATATAAAAACAAAAATAATCTGATACAACCATCACAAATCATAAATTATGTGAAAAAATCCACAATATAAATAAATAAACCTGAGGAAGAGGAAAAACAATAGCAGAATAACAACAGAAAATTACCCTAGCTCTCTCTAATGAAACAGATATTGAGAGTCCTAGAGTATACTCCAATTTTAGAGGTTCACACCAAGTTAGCTATAATTATATATAGATATAAAATTCAGAGGGAGATTTTATACTGTCTTCACAATAAAATAGAAATCTATGAAAAGTTACCCAGCCAGGCAGGTGACTGCTGTGACTGTGTTGGCCAACATATTCAAAAGCACAAGTACAGTGTGGAAACAAAGGGCCACATGGGAATTAAATCATGAACAGAGACAGTCACATCTAAACACAGACTCAATTCACCTTACCACTGGGCAGTCCGAACTGTCATTGTAACCACGAGTATTAACATGACAACATCTCACCACAACTGATCTCTTCTCCTATACTTAATGGTCTAGACAAAAACCTAAATCCAGAAATAGAAATCACAACAGAAGATCAAATCCACACCTGGCAAAAGACGGATTATTTATAAAAGATATAGAGTCAGAATAAATACAGATTTCTTAGCTGATATGGTAAAAAGGAGAGCCTGGCATGATGTATGACAAACATTAAAGGCAAACAACTACCAACCGTGAATACGGTCCCAAGCCAAACTATCCTTTATATTTAAAGGATATATAAAAATATTTCATGACAAAGAAAACTTGAAACAATGTATCTCCACCAAATCAGCAGTATAGAAGTTAATCAAATACATCCTACATAGGGAAGATCAAGAAGAACAGGAACTGGTTACATAGAATGCTCCCTACCAGAGAACAAGGTAAGTATATTAAGAGTAGATGAGGCACAGCTCCTAACAACAGGTGCATAACACAGCAGGACTTATCAAATATTTCAAAGTCTTAACTCTCAATATCATTGGACTTAAATATCCAAATAGAAGACATAGATTAGATACTAATATCAAAAAAACAAGATGCATCCATCTAGAATCTACAAGAGACACATTTTATTTACAAAAACAAACACATACTCAAACTGAAAGGCTGGAAGTAAAATTTTCAAGCAAATGGACACCATAAACAGGCCACAGTAGAATTACTAACATAAGATTAACTAGAATTCAAGTTAAAAATAGGAGGAAGAGACATTATATATTGATAAAAGCAACTCTCCATTAGGAGGATATAAAAAGTCTAAACATCAATGCCCTGAATCCTGGAGCACCCCTACTTCATCAACCAAATGCTACTTAACCTAAAAACACATCTCAACACATCATTGTTATCCTTGGATAGGTTATCCAGGAAAAACTCAACCAAGAAACTGCAGGCCTAAATAACTACATTGACCGTCTAGCCCTAACAGACATCTACAGAATATACATTCAGCATCAATAGAAACATTCTTCTCAGCAGCTCTTGGAAGAGTCTTGAAAATAGAACATATCCTATGTTACATAGAAATTCTATCCAAAATGAAAGAAAAATAAATTGACTTGCCAAATCATGTCAGACCACAACAGAATAAACTTAGAATTAAACAGCTAAAGCAAAAAAAAAAATCTCAAACACATGAAGACTGAACAACACATTACTGAATGACCATTGGGGCACTGAATGCATTATAATGAAAATCTGAAAGTTTCTGAAATTTAACAAATTGAATACACAAAATACCAATTCCCCTGGGACACAGTAATGCAGTACACAGAGGAAAATGTATACCTCTAAGTGCCTACATCAAGCAATTGGGGAAATCTCAAGTCTGTATTTTAATTATATACCTCAAACTTCTTGAAAACAGGAACAAGCCCAAACCCAAAACAGTAGACAGAAACAAAAAAAAAGAAGTAAATCAGAGACGCACACAGGTGGTGGCTTACTCCTGTAATCCTAGCTACTCAGGAGGCTGAGATCTGAGGATCCAGGGTCAAATCCAGTCCTGGCAGGAAAGTCCGTGAGACTCTTATCTCCAATAAACCAATAGAAACCCGGAAGTGGCACTGTGGCTCAAACGGTAACGCTCTCGCCTTGATGTGAAGAGCACAGGGACAGTGCCCAAGACCAGAGGTCAAGCCCTACGACCTACTAAAAAAATTAAATCAGAAATACCTAAATAAAGACAAAATAAAACATAAAAAGATCAACAAAACTGAGTTGGTTCTTTCAATAAATTAACAGAATTGACCTACCCTTATCAAATCCGACTAAGAAGAGAATTTATATAAATAGATAAATAGAAAGCCCACAGATTGGGAGAAGATCGTTACTTGCTCTGCAACAGACAATGGCCTCATATCTCAAATATATTTAGAGCCCAACAGTTAACACCCCCAAAAAAACAAATAATCAAAAACCAACAACCTTCTTAATAAGTGGGCTAAAGACTGAAAGAGAGACCTCTCTGAAGAAGAAATATGAATGGCCAATAGACACATGAAGAAATATGCAACATTTCTGGCCATAGAAATGCAAATCAAAGCAACATTGAGATTCCACCTTACCCCAGTTAGAATGACCATTATGAAGAAAATTAATAATAACAGATGCTGGGCTGGTGGGGATATGGACAAAAAGGAACATTACTACATTATTGGTGGAAATGTAAACTTGCTCAAATATTCCATAAAGAAGTGTACAGGTTTCTCAGAAGAGCTCCCCTATGACCCAGCAATCTCACTCCTGAGCATTTACCCAAATGACCACAAAGAAAGCCACACTAACGCTACTATCAAAACTATGTCCAATGTAGCATTATTTACCATAGCTAAGATAGGAAACCAAAACAGATGCCCCTCAGTAGATGAATCGGTCAAAAAAATGTCATATACATTCATAACAAAATTCTATGGTTCCGTTAGAAAGAATGACATTGCCCCATTTGTAAGTAAAAGGAAAGACTTGGAAAACATAATAATTCAAAAAAGCCAGACACAAAAAGTCATAGGCTACATGTTTTCACTCATTTGGAAAAACTAGAATATACCTAGGATATTCTTAGAAAAGAGCACAATAGCTCAATAGCTATATGCATATCACCAGAGAAAATGATACTTATTGAAATGAGCTCCAAGAAATGGATACAAGATAATGGTATAGTGAACTGTTTTTGTTATTTCTATTTACCTTTTCCACTTTGGTTTATTCCCTGTAGTCACTGTTTTTGATTTCCATAAACTTTGTCTTATACCTAACTTAATGTGATTTGGGGAAAGAAGGGAAATCACAGAAATGGTGGGACAAAGATTAACCAAAGCAACAGTGATATACACTAGGTGCTATGTTAGAAATGAACTTTATAACTTTGTGAGGATGGGATATCAAGGTTGGGGGTAATGTACTCATTACTTATTTTAATGAACCCCCCCCCCCGTGTAACACCTTCATAATAAAAAAACCCTGAAAATACAATAAGAGAACTCACCCAAATAGAGAAATAGGGAAAAAATTAGACATCACAAAATAAATAAGCAAAATTGAGAATGCGATAAGAAAGTACTTTGGAAACCGTATGCCAGTCACCTGGAGAATTCTAGACAAATTTATGCTTTCCTAACTCAAACTGAACCAGGAAGTAATACATAAGAAGTAATGAAAATGAAATATCAATAAACAATTTCCCATACCAGAATGATAAAAGGATGTCCACTCTCTCTACTAATGTTCAATATAGTAGTGGAGTTCCTAGCAAGAGCAATAGGCAAGATAAAAACATAATGGTGATCCAAATAGGGAAGAAGGAAAAGTATCTCTTTTTACAGATGAAATGATCCTGTATTTAAAGGACCCTAGAGCTTCCTCCCTCAAGTTAGTAAAGGTGATGCTAAACTTCAGCAACATAGCAGGGTATAAAATACACAAGAATCAGTAGTTGTTCTTTGTTACCAACACTGGGAAGATCCATGCTGGAATCCAAAAAACAACCTGATATATATTAGCTCAAAATCAAATCAAAACTAAACAGAACAAAACAACAACGAAACTAGGAATTAATTAATTTAGCTAAAAATGTGAAGGACCTCTACTGTAAAAACGTTAAAACTCTAAAATGGGTAATTGAAGGAGATTCAAGGAAATGGAAAGTCTTTCAATGCTCCTGGTTGGAAGAATTAACATTGTGAAAACTGCAATATTACCCCCAAAAATTGACAATGCAATACCCAGCCAAATCCCAACAATGTTCTTCAATGCAGTATGGAAAGCAATCCAAATTTAATATGAAATTACAGATGAAACAGAAGGCTTAGAAATGAACTCATGGGCCTATAGTCATTTTACACACACACACAGACACACAGACACACATACACAATGGAATTCTATTCACCCATCAGAAGGGAAGACATTTCACTAGTCTTAAGGAAAATGAAAGGCTGGGGGAAATTATACTAAGAGATAGGAATGCACACTCAGAGCAATATAGGTTTCATGGATTCATTCATTTATGGTAGCTAGAAGGTGCCTAGAAATCTACAATAACAAGACCGATTCTACCTCGTCCCAGGTAGGAGGGCCATTATCAAGAAAATTCACTATAGAAAATGCTGAGGTGGATGTAGCCAAATGGGAACTCTATTACACTTTTCAGTGAAAACAGGGGTTATACCGTGGGGGAGGGACACACAAAGCAACAAAGAAATAACCTATAAATATCTTAGAAATGATAGCAAGATAGAAAAAAACGAGTCCTTATCTTGAGGTTCATTTCACCTAACATCAACTTATCTGACCGTTATTTCTTGTCTCAGACATATGCTAGTTATTGTACATAAGGGAAGCCATGGGACGTATGTTTCTTTGGCCTGGCTTACTTCACTTAATATAATTTTTTCCAAGTCTGTCCATTTCCGGACAAATGGGGCAAAAGTCAGATATACTTAAAGAATTATGCTCAGCTTATCCATTACTGAAGGAAGAACAACTAAAAGAGCAATCCCCATTAGGAAGAAGAAATCCTATTTACTTATCTTCATTCCTTTGTAAGGCCAGTGTTGCCCCCTGTATCCTCATGTTGTACATTACAACTTTATACTTGATCATCAAGTATATCTACTGTCTTCTACATTGTGACCTAAATGCCCCAGGAATTCCACTTCGCTTTACTTTTTAAAAAGATTCTCTCTAGTGAAGATGTTCTACCAATCTGAGGGCTTTCTATTGATCTTGCTAGCTATGTCCTTTGGCATGCAGAAGCTCTGCAATTTCATGCAATCCCATTTGTCCAACATTTCTTTGATTTGTTGTGTTTCTGGGTCTCTATTAATAAAATCTGGTCTATTCCAGGGAGACCCAGGATTTCTCCTATTCCATCTTGTAATGTTTTTAGAGTGTCTGCTTTGACTCAGAAGTCTTTGAAGTATTTGGAGTTGATTCTGGTGAAGAGTGATATCTAAGGATCTAGCTTTAATTTTCTACAAGTAGTTAACCAATTTTGCCAGCACCATTTTCTGCAGAGGCTGTCTTTCTTCCATTCTATGTTGTTTAGCTCCTTTATTGATGACTAGACATACAACGGAGAAGTGTCTCATATCTAAAATATACCTGGAACTCAAAAAATTAAATCCCTCAAAAACAAATCTTCAAAGAAACAACTGCTCAATAAGTAAATGGGCTAAAGACTTGAAGAGAAACTTCTCTGGAGAGGAAAGAAGCCGGGCCAGTAGACACAGAAAGAAATGCTCAACCTCCCTAGCCATAAAAGAAATGCAAATCAAAACAACAATCGCATACCACCTCATCCCAGTTAGAATGGCTATAATGAAGAACTCTAATAACAACAGATGCTGGAAGGGATGTGGACAGAAGGGCACCTTACTGTATTGGGAGTGTAAACTTGTTCAACCACTTTGGAAAGCAGTATGGAGGTTCCTCAAAAGACTCAACAAAGAGCTCCCCTATCACCCAGCAACAAACAAGACCACACTAAAGCTACCAGGACGACTATGTTTATTGCAGCATTATTTACCATGGCTAAGATGCCCCGCAAGTGATGAATGGATCAAGTAAATGTGATATATATACACAATAGAATTCTATGCCTCCATCAGAAAGAATGACATTGCCCCATTTGTTAGGAAGTGGAAAGACTTGGGAAAAATTATGTTAAGTGAAGTAAACCAGGCCCAAAGAAACATAGGTCCCATGGTTTCCTTTATTTGCAATAACTAGTATATGTCTGAGTCAAGCAGAAAAGTTCAGATAAGTTGATGTTAGGGAAATGAACCCTAAGATATGTATTCAAATGTTTTTTCTTTCATGCAATTGTATTTAAAGTATTCATAAGATTTTTTTTTGTTGCTTTGTATGTCCCTTCCCCATGGTATAACCCCCGCTTTCATGGTATTTGATGTTGGTATAATTTGTGGATGGTAAGGGAAAAAACAAATCGTTTAAATAGGGTTACAGGTGGACCCATTGCAACAATGAGATGTAAAACACGTTATGTTGAAAATGAACTATACAACTTTGGGGGAAGAGGAGGATTTGGTGTGGGGGAGGATGGGAAGGAATGGGAATGGGAAATAAAGATGGAGGCTACAATGCTTGATAAGAATGAAGGGTTAAAGTAACTACATTTTTGAGGCAGTGGCCATTTGTTTCTTGTTTATCTCAGCTAGCAGAGCAACATGTGGTGGTAATGCAAACACCTGGTTGTTTGCCTTTATAAGCCCTGCAAATCTTTAGCTCAGGGCTCTCCTCCTAGGCTCCACTGTGTGGGAGTGTAGGATGAGGCCCAAGCTGCAGCCCGTCTAAATAAAACCTTGCTTTTGCATTTCGGAACGTCTGACTCCAGTTGGTCTTCTTTGTGGGGGTCCTGCAAAATGGTCACTACATGTTAGTGAGGGCTGGTCCTGGATACCTCAAGAGACCCACGAGACCTCAGACCCCGAAAGTAAAACAGTGCTGTCAAATTTGTCTTGTCCTGTCGTTCCTCTCTTTATCTGTTTTACTTTCATTTTTGTTTGTGAGGACGGCAGCTCCAATTCGTATTGTGTAAAGGGTTGTCATAGTGGACGCGCTTGCATGACAACCCTGGAGGATCTGGGAGACATCCCAGATCCTCTTGTGAGGGGGATGGTCCTTGGATCCCTGCCATGAAAATTGTGGTGCGTAGGTTGGTTTGGTGTTGGGCCAGAACTGACCAAGAGGGCCTCATAACTGAGGCCCAACTCACTCACTGTGGGTCTGCTCCTTCTGCTTCCCTATTACAGGGGTCAGCGGACCAATTCAGGAGATCTCCACTTCATAACCTTTTTTTTAACTGTCAGGGCTGTGAATGTTTTGTTTGTACTGTGTATTGTTTTTTGGACTGTACGACTAATAGGACTGGAAATCATGGGCAACACTCCATCTAACCCCCTAGACTTAAAAAAAGAAAAAACTAAGAAAGGGGAAAAGATATTGTACCCCCTGGTTTTTCAGGGAGATAACGTGGAAAAAATATTTCCTATCCCATACTCAGCTTCCCAGGTTCCTTTGGCAAAGCCTGAGAATGATCAAGAGGATGAGGTAGCTATAGAACCAGCAGCTGAACCCTCGGCACCTGCCCTTAAAATTTCTGAGGGGCCAGTCACTAGAGGAAGCCATGGGATCAGCCCCTCTCCCCTTTCTAATGCAGCTGTTTTTTTCTTAAGCACATTAGGTCCTGTGGATGCAAATGGTCAACAGTAATTCTCATATTGGCCATTTTCTACAAGTGATCTATACAATTGGTGCACCCAAAATGCCACCTTTTCTGAGAAACCCCAGGATTTAATTCGTTTGCTTGAAACCATTCTCTTTACTCATCACCCACTTGAGATGATTGCAGTCAGCTTTTACAGGTCCTTTTTACCACCGAAGAGAGAGACTGTATCTGACAGGCGGCCCAGAAACAAATCCCTGGCCACACAGGAGTGCCCATCACAGATCCTGCCATGATCGCTTCCTATTTTCCTGAGATCTGACCAACATGGGACTACAATATGGTTGAAGGTAGGGAGCGACTCCTCATCTATCACCAGGCTCTGTTTGTAGGTCTCAAGGTGGTGGCTCACCGACCTACTAATATGGCCAGAGTCTATGATGTTAGATAGGGAGGAAGTGAAAGTCCGGCAAGGTAACTTGAACAGCTCATGGAAGCTTTTAGTCAATATACCCTGTATGATCTTGAGACCCAGGAGTCAGCTCACATGATTATGTTTTCCTATATAAATCAGTCTGCCTCAGACAGAAAGCAAAATTTGCAGGCTCTAGAAAGACTTGGTGAAAAGTCCATTATGGATCTAATAGCCATGGTGGAAAAGGTTTACAGTAAGAGAGAGACAGAGGAGCAAAGAAAGGAAAGGAAGGGCAAAGAATGTGAAATTGAGCATGAAAAGAGAGACTAGGCCAAGGAAAAGAGGCCAGACTTGTTTGACTTGTCACTATCACATTCCATGCATACCTGGTTCACAGATGGCAGCAGTTTCATTCGAGATGGAAAAAGGTACGTGGGCTCAGCAGTCACCATGGACACTGAGATAGTGTAGGCTGAAGCACTCCCCCAGGGAACATCTGCACAAAGAGCAGAACTAGTGGCACTAACAAAAGCCCTATGGATGGGAAAAGGGAAGGGATTAAACATTTACATGGACAATCGGTATGCTTTTGCTACCATGCTTGTCCAAGGAGCCAGTTACCAAGAGAAGGGGCTGCTGACAGCTGAGGGAAAGGCTATTAAAAACAAACAAGAAATTTTAAGACTTGTCCAGGCCTTATGGGAACCAGCAAATATTGCCATTATGCACTGCCTTGGCCATCAAAAGGGAACTGAATCAACAACCAAAGGAAATAACTTGTACGATCAGGCAGCTAAGGAGGCGGCCCTCCATCCCAGAGGGGGAGTACTTACTCTAGTAGACGCAGGGCCTCTAGCTTTGCCTCTTGAGCCTCAGTACTCCCAAGAAGACTTGGAGTGGATAAAGAAAATTCCCATGGCCTATGAACCCCCAGGCAGAGAAGAAAATAAAGACGGGTGTAAAACTGGTGAGGGGAAACTTATCTTGTCACAAAGATTGGACAAGGGGATTCTTAAGAGAATCCATCAGGCCTCTCACATGGGAACCCGAAGAATGCAGGACTTGCTCCAACACTCAGAAATAAAAATTAAGCAAGGAAATCAACTCATTGAGGACATTGTTAAAAATTGTAAAGCCTGTCAGCTCACCAATGTCCCCAATCAACTGGTTACAAAAGGAGCTAGCCTCTGTGGAGATAGGCCAGATGTGTATTGGGAATTAGACTTCACAGAAATTTAAAGTGGAAAAGTTGGAAATAAATATTTGCTAGTTTTTGTAGACACCTTTTCAGGATGGGTTGAAGCCTACCCAAAAAAGCATGAGATCATGAACTTCGCGGCTAAGAAGATCCTGGAAGAAATCCTACCCATCTATGGCTTCCCATCCACCATCAGTTCGGAAAATGGACCGGCCTTGGTCTCAAAAGTAAGTCAGGGGATAGCTGTGGCACTGGGGATGGATTGGAAATTGCACCTTGCTTATAGACTCCACAGTTCAGGGCAGGTAGAAAGAATGAATCAGACTCTAAAAGAGACCTTACCTAAATTGGCTTTGGAGACTTGCACAGACTGGGTACCACTCCTTCTTTTTGACCTCTTTAGAATAAGAAATTCACCCTATCACCTTGGCTGTACTCCTTTAGAAATAATGTAAGGACATCCTCCACCTAGCTTTCAGACTGGATTACTTGCTGATTTGAGTGACACTGAATTTCTATGTAAACTTGACTATCTATAGCTTGTCCACAAAAGTGGGTGGCCCCAGCTTAGAGCATTATATGATTCTGCTTCTATTCCTACCCCCCATTTGTTTAAACCAGGGGACTGTGTGTTTGTTCGAAGGTACAACTTGAGATTTTTGGAACCACAGTAGAAGGGACCTTACATGGTACCTCTGGCTACACACACTGCCCTTAAGGTGGACAGCATTGCTGCTCAGATCCACTGCACCCATGAAAGACCAGCTGACCCCATTGCCCAGGATGACCATGGGGAAACATGGGAAGTCTCTAAGCATCCTACCCAACCACTCCATATATAACTCAAGAAAAGAAAAATGGACTGAGTGTTATTGTTATTGTTTCAATTATCATTTGCAGAACTCCTGGGAATCGCTCAGTACAACAAGGGGAACTTTGTGCTGTCCTAGGAGAAGACTGTTGTTTTCACATTGACTATTCAGGAATACCAAAAGAAAACATGGCTATGGTTAGAGAGGGACTAGTCAAGATCGAGAGCTGTTGGAGTGAAGTTTTGGGCTGGAGCCACAATATTGTGTCTCAGGACCATAAGTCAAGGGGGGAGGAAGGGTTAAAGTAACTCCATTTTTGAGGCAGTGATCATTTGTTGCTTGTTTATCTCAGCTAGCAGAGCAACACGTGGTGGTAATCCAAACACCTGGTTGTTTGCCTTTATAAGCCCTGCAAATCTTTATTTAGCTCAGGGCTCTCCTCCTAGGCACCACTGTGTGGGAGTGTAGGACGAGGCCCGAGCTTTAACCCGTCTAAATAAAACCATGCTTTTGCATTTCAGAACATCTGACTCTTGTTAGTCTTCTTGGTGGGGTTCCAACAACGTGGGCACTACAAGAAATGTACTCATTATGTTGTCCATGTAATTGTAACCCCTCTGTACAGTATTTTCACAATAAAAAAATTCTTGGGAACAAAAAAAATCATTTTTCTCTAAATCGTTGATGTTGGTGTGTGTGTGTGTGTGTGTGTGTGTGTCTGTGTGTGTATGTGTGTGTGTTTGTGTGTGTGTTTGTGTGTGTGTGGTTTTGCAAAGATCAGAAGACATTTTTCTTCATTTAGAATACATCTTTCAGGTTATTGTAAATTGTGGCTACTGGGAGAAGACTCTTGCTATATTAAAGATGAAACAAAAATATATTGTGCATGCAACACAGTGCTTTATTAGTCTGTAGTTCTACCCTTAACTTCGATTTATATCTTGGCCGTTATTGTGAATAATGTGAATAGCAATGAACTATAGTTATATTTATCAGTTACCCAAAGAGAAATAAATACATGATCGGTGGGTCAGATGATATTTCAACTTTACATTTCTCTAGAAAACTGCATACTACTTTCTACAACGAGAATATTAACCTGTATTTTGACTAAGAGTGTAGAAAATTTCTTCTTTTTGCTTATGTGGTGCTTAGGAATCAAACCCAGGGCCTCAGGCATGCAAGGCAAGCGCTATACCACTGAGCCACCTTCCCAGCCCTAGAAACTTTCTTTTATCCACATTCTCACCAACATTATTACCTTTTTTTTAAGGGCAGGTTTGTACTATGTGCAGTAACCCAGACTGGCCTTAGAATAAAATCCTATTACTCCAACCTGCTAAATGCTTGGAATTACAAGCCTTTACCACCACACCAGGTTCCCTTGATTTTTGGATAAGTGTTATAATAGTTATGAAGTAGTATCATAGTAACTTTGAATTGCATTTCTCTAATGACTTCTGTTCCAAAAGCATTAAGCCAACATAGAAGTTGTATTAAACACGACTTTGTAAACCCACTGGCTACTTTCATAGCTATTTGGAAAAGAGGTCTATTCCAAACTTTTTTCCAATTTTAATCATTTCTCTTTTTTAATTTGAAAATACTGTACAGAGGGGTTACAATTACAAGTGAAAGATAAGTACATTCCTTATCAAGCATTGTAGCCTCCTCCTTTGTTTACCATTCCCATCCCTTCCCATTCTCCCCACGCCGCCCAGCCAATCTTCTTCCCCCTCTTCTCCCCTCATAAAAGTTTAAAGTTAGTTTTTCAAAATAATAACTTGTACCTCCCATTGTTTCAGTGGGTCCACCTGTATTCCTATTTAAACTATTTGTTTCTTCCTTCCCATCCACAAATTATACCAACATCAAATACAATGAAAACAGGGGTTATACCGTGGAGGAGGAACACAGAAAGCAACAAAAAAATCTTATATATACTTTAGGAACAATTGCATGAAACAAAAAAAATTTGAATACATATCTTAGGGTTCATTTCCTTAACATCACCTGATCTGACCTTTTCTGCTTCACTCAGACATATACTAGTTATTGCTAATAAGGGAAACCATGGGACCTATGTTTCTTTGGGCCTGGCTTACTTCACTTAAAATTTTTTTCCAAGTCTTTCCAATTCTTAACAAATGGGGCAATGTCATTCCTTCTGATGGAGGCATAGAATTCCATTGTGTATATATAACATATTTTCTTGATCCATTCATCACTTGAGGGGCATCTGGGTTGGTTCCATATCTTTGCTAAGGTAAATAATGCTTCAATAAACATAGTTGTGCTGGTAGTTTTAGTGTGGTCTTGTTTGGGGTCATTTGAGTAAATGCACAAAAGTAGGATTGCTGGGTCATAGGGGAGCTCAATATGGTGCCTTTGGAGCAATATCCATACTGCTTTTTAAAGTGGTGGAACAAAATTACACTCACACCAACAATGCAGTAAGCTTCCCTTCTGTCCACATCCCCTCCAGCATCTGTTGCTATTAGAGTTCTTGATTATCGCCATTCTAATTGGGATGAGGTGGTATCTGAATGTTGTTTTGATTTGCATTTTTTTTATGGCTAGAGAGGTTGAGCATTTCTTCATGTGTCTATTGGCCATGCTTCTTTCCTCTTCAGAGAAGTTTCTCCTTTTCTTTAGCCCACTGACTTATTGGGCTGTTGTTTCTTTGAAGATTTGTTTTTGGGGGATTTAATTTTTTTGAGTTGCAGGTATATTTTAGATATGAGACCCTTGTCTGTTGTATGGCTAGTGAAGATCTTCTCCCAATCAGTGGGCTTTCGATTGATGTTGCTAGCTATGTCCTTTGCCATGCACAAGCCCTACAATTTCATGCAATCCCATTTATGCAACCTTTCTTTGATTTGTTTTGTTTCTGGGTCTCTATTAAGAAAATTTAGGCCTCTGCCAAGGAGTCTTAGGGTTTCTCCTATTCCATTCTGTAATGTTTTCAGAATTTCTGCTTTGACTCCAAGGTCTTTCATCCATTTGGAGTTGATTCTGGTGCAGAGTGATATCTAATGATCTACCCTTAGTTCTCTTCAAGTAGTTAACCAATTTTGCCAGCACCATTTACATAAAAGGTTGTCTTTCGTCCATTCTATATTTTAGCTCCCTTATCGAAAATTAGATGGCTATAGGTCTGTAAGTTTATTTCTGGGTTTTCAATTCTATTCCATTGGTCCTGAGGTCTGTTCTTGTGCCAGTTCCAAGCTGTTTTGATTATTATGGCTTTGTAGTAGAGTTTGAAATTTGGTATTGACATTCCTCTAGCCCTGCACTTTCTGTTAGGGATCATTTTCGCTATTTGGCATCTTTTATTGTTTCATATGAAATTTTCAATTGCCGCTTCTATTTTCGTGAAGAATGAGTTTGGAATATTGATAAATATCGCATTGAATTTGTAGATAGTCTTGGGAAGTATTGCTATTTTCACGATGTTGATCTTATTAATGCAAGAAAATGGGAGTTTTTGCCACTTTCTAAGTTCTGTTTTGATTTCGTTTTTCACGTTTTTAAATTTTTCATCATAGAGGTCCTTCACTTTTTGGTTAATTTAATTCCTAGTTATTTTTTTTTGGAGGCCTATTATGAATGGAGTTGCTTTCCTAATTTCAGCCACACTTTTCTCATTGTTGGTAAACAGAAAAGCCATTGATTTTTGACGGTTAATTTTATACCCTGCTACTTTGCCAAAGTTTTGAATCAACTTGAGAAATTTGGGAGTGGACTCTGTGAGATTCTTTAAGTACAATAACATATTATCTGCAAAGAGGGAGAGTTTTACTTTTTCATTCCCTATTTGGATCCCATTTATGTTTATATCTTATGGCTGTAGCTTGGCATTCTAATACTAGATTGAAGAGAAGTGGAGAGAGTGAACATCCTTGTCTCATTCCTGAGTTAAGAGGGAATGGCTTCAGTTTTTGACCATTAAGTATAGTGCTGGCTGTAGGTTTGTCATATACAGCCTTTATTCTATTGAGGAATGTTCCATGGATTCCTAATTTTTTTAGAACCTTCATTATAAAGGGGTTTTGGATCTTGTCAAATGCTTTTTCCACATCTATTGAGATAACCATGCGGTTCTTATCCTTGCTTCAGTTGATGTTATGAATTATATTAATTGATTTTTATATATTGGGCCAGCTTTGCATTCCTGAAATGAATCCTGTTTGATCATGATGCATGATTTTTTGGATAAATTGTTGAAATCGGTTAGACAAAATTTTGTTGAAAAGTTTTGCATCAATGTTCACCAAACAAATGGGTCTATAGTACTCTTTCTTTGATGAGTCCCTACCTGGTTTTGGGATGAGGGTTATGATGGCTTTATAGAATGAGCTCGGTAGTGAACTTTCTTTTCAAATTTCATTGAAGAGCTAAAGGATAATTGGTGTTAGCTCTGCTTTGAAGGACTTGTAGAATTCCACTGTAAAACCATCTGGTCATTGACATTTCTTAGATGGGAGGTCTCTTATTGCTCTTTCTATTTCAATGCTTGAAATGGGCCTGTTCAGATGGTTTAACTCATCTTGGTTTAGTTACAACATGTCAATATTTGGTAGGAAAATTTCTGTCTCTGCCAAGTTCTCAAACTTACTAGCAAAACGTTTTGAGGATTATTCCCTTATTAAGTTCTGAATCTTGGTTGTTCCTGTGGTGATGTTACAATTCTCATCTCTGAGTTTATTTATTTGTATGTATTCTCTTCTTTTTTCTGATAAGATTTGCTAAGGGGCTATCAATTTTTTTAAATTTTTTCGAATAACCCACTCTTTGTTTTTTTGAATCTTTCCATGTTTTTTTTGGATTCTAATTCTGATTTAATTTTGTCATTTCTTTCCATCTACTGTATTGGGGTTTATCTTGCTGCTCTTTTTCAAGGAGGCTCAGATGTCTCGTTAAATTTTTGGTTTCAGATCTCTCCACTTTGTTGATATAGCATCTCAGAGCAATAAACTTGCCTCTGAGTACTGCCTTTGCTGTGTCCCAGAGGACCTGGTAATATGTGTGTTCTTTTTTGTTGAATAACATGAACATTTGAATTTCCTTTCTAATTCCTTCCAACACCCACTCGTGAGTCGGCAGTGTGTTGTTCAGCCTCCATGAGTTACAGGACTTTCTTTGGTGGCTTTTGGTTTTGTGTTCTAATTTCATTCCCTTGTGGTCTGAGAGAATGCAAGGTATAACTTCAATGTTTCTGAATTTGGACAAGTTTGCTTTGTGACCTAAATGTGGTCTTTTTTGGAAAATGTTCCATGTGCTGATGAGAAGAACGTGTATTCTGATGCTGCTGAGTGAAATATTCGGTAGATGTCTGTGAAATCTTGTTGATCTATCCAGTTGTTTAGATCTGCGGTTTCTCAGTTGAATTTTTGCCGAGTTCATCTATCTAGTGGGGAGAGTGGTGTGTCAAGTTCCCAACAATCAATGTCATTGTATCTATGTGGCATTTGAGGGAAAGTAGTTTTTCTTGGATAAATTTGGTTGCTCCGTTGTTTGGAAAATAGATCTTTAGAATTGTAATATCCTCCTGAAGGAGGGATCCCTTCATTAGTATGTAGTGAGCTTCCTTATCTCTTCTCATTGATTTTAATTTGAAGTCTATTTTATCTGATATGAGGCTTGCAACACCTGCCTGTTTATGGGGGCCGTTTGCTTGGTAGATTTTGTTCCAACTTTTCACATTCAAAATGTGTTTGTTTTTATGGGCAAGATGTGACTCATGAAGGTAGCAGATAGAAGGATCTTGTTTTTTCATCCAACTAGGCACTCTATGTTGCTTAATTGGAGAGTTCATTCCGTTAATGTTGAGAGATAGGACTGAGAGGTATTTGGGAGTTCCTGCCATTTTATCCACCTTCATGGGAGCTGTACCAACTGGGTTCTTCTTATGGTTCTTGGATTCTCAGTTTGGGAGCAGTTTCTTGGCTTTATTGTGGTCTTGTTGGTTTTCTATGTGTAGGATATCTTTAAGAATCTTTTGTAGGCCTGATTTGGCAGAGATATATTGTTTCAATTTTTCTTTGCTATGGTAGGTTTATATTTGACCTTCAGTTATGAAAGAAAGTTTAGCTGCGTATAATATTCTTGGATTATAATTGTTTGCCTTTAGGGCATGGCATACCTTATCCTGGGCTCTTCTTGCTTTGGTTATCTCTACTGAGAAATCTGAGGTAATTCTAATTGGTTTCCCTTTATAGGTGATTGATCTTTTCTCCTTGACAGCTTTAAGGATCTTTTTCTTGGTCTGAATTGATCCTGTGTGGATTATAATATGACAGTGGGATGTCCTGTTCTGGTCTGGTCTAGTTGGAGTTCCTAAAGCTTATTGTATCTGAATAGTCCTTTCTTTTTGCATGTTTGAGAAGTTCTCTGCTAGGATCCTGTTAAACACATTTCCTAAAAAAGAGGGGTTCCGAGAAGATGGTGGAGGAGAAGCTGGAATCTAAACAAGCTCTTGCATAGAAAGCAGTTTTAGAGTTCCAGTGAACAGTCCTAAGCAAGAGAATCACACCAAGTGTGCCATCACAGGACAGAGGGTTAGGCAGGAGAGGGGAAGTCAAGGCAAGGAGACACATCTGAGCACTTCACAGCAGCTGCCATGGCGGCGGCAGCAGTCGCGGCGGCAATTGCAGGGCACCATAACTGAGCCACAGAGAGTCCAGGACGAAGGAGCCAGATGTAACTTGTGAGCGGATTCTACTCAACACCAGGAAGAACTGAAAAGGAGCGGACATCTTCATCCAACGACCCAGGAACCAAGACTTGGCATGAGTAGAAGCCCAACGTCCTCACTCCTTCTCAGGGAGCAGAGGAGGGAAGGCCACCCCTCACCCCCCCAGCACCGGAGATCTCCATCTTGGATACCAACAAAGCTCGGAGGAGCTGCTAGCTCCAACTCAGGCCTTGGAATTAAACGAGGCATTTAGCAGGTCACAAGAAGTTAACAGCGGCATGACCTGCCAGATTCAGCTCCATCCAGAGAAAAGTCACCCAGCTCGGGCTCTAGCCATAGGAGTGGCTTTCCTCACTGTGTAATCAGAGCCAGATGCTGCCCCTCCCTCTAGCCACCTCGACAATCAATTGAAAATCAGTAAACATTAATCCTGAGAATTGCTCCAGGCTTTGTTCTGTGAGGTTTTCACAAAATAGTCCCAGGGAAAAGCTATTGTTTGTTGAAAGGCCTCAACTCTACTCAGAACCTAGCCTCATCACTGCATCCCCCTCTTTTGTGATTCTCAAAGCAGATCACCCTCCCATTAAACTAACCTGGGAGGGGGATCTCAAAATCCTGGGTAAAGCAGAGCATTTTTCTGCCTGTTGGAACAAACTGACTTAAGAAACCAATCAAGCCACAGGACCTCAAGCAGACCAGAGACTCCAACAAGAGGCTGGTTACAGACACAAGGGAGATACAGGATTTTTCCAACCCCTCCCAAAAAAAATCAAAGAACTTTTTTTTTTCTTCTTCTTCTTTTTCTTTTTTCTTCTTCTTCTTTTTATGGTACTTTATATATAAAAGAATTTTTTTTCTTTTCTAAAACTTTTATTAATTTTTAATTTTTGCCTTTTTTGAAAAAAAAAATTGCTGTCCAGTAACTTTTTTTTTCCTCTTATAATTTTTATTTTAGGGATACATGAATGTGCGTTTTTCTTTCTTTTCTTGTCTTCTTTCTCTTTTTTGTTTTTTAATTATCTTTTTGTTTTTTGTTTAGCTCTACTGAACTTCTGATCTTTTATTCTCCCTTTCTTATCCTTTTCACCTTTTCCTCTCCTTTGTTCTTCTTTAGATGACTTAACTCTTGTCCTGCACATCCTCAGACAAACCCGTAGTTAACTGGTAGAACCTATCCCCCGTTGTGTACACACTTAATCCACAAATTTATTACTCAATTCAATCTAAGACTTAAATTCCTTAATAGCAGTACTACCTCTTTATACCTATATAATATTTTAAGCATTTTTTTAAGTTTTTCACATCTTCTCTACGTCCCTCCCCTTCTCTCAGTATATTCACGTTCCTCTCTAGATTGTTTTAGTTTCTCCATAATATCATTAATTTTTACTCGTCTATTTTTCCTTGTCTCTTTTCGTTTCCCTTTCCCATTCTTCTTTTTTTCTCTCTCTCTACTTGCATCCTACCCAACCTATTTCCTGCTTTGAGATTAGGACATAGTTAACACTCCCTGTGCCTCCTCACACCAATCTATTCCTATTTTTTACTCACATCTCTCCCTAACCCTAATTATTTCAGGTTTTCCAAATTCTTCTCTATGGTTCGAAGCCCATTAACATATAGTTGTTTGATGTTGAATAGATGTATCTGTTGAACTAGATTGTACCTGTAGACTATTGACTGTACAAATTCACACTTTGATTGATGGTTGCCTTAAGATAGTGTTCTAGCACAAAACTGGTGCTATTTTCATCTAAAATGGGCAGAGTAAGTCAGGTATCTCAATTCCCAATCTTGATAATCAGGGGACAGAACAGATAACGAATAATCCAGAGGAGAGTTCCCAAATAGCTCTACAATCACTGCTGGCAAACTTGATAAATGAAAAGATAGAAAACATACAAAGGATACTGTATGAGGGTGATAGGGAGAGAGAGGAGGCAATCCAAAGGTTTATACAGGAAAATCATGAGCGTAAAGAAGCTACTCAAAAACTGATACAGGATTTGCGTGAGCATCTTGAGAATAATCAAAGAGAAAGGCAGGAATGGCCCAAAGAGCATGGGAACACTCAAAGAGAACTACAAGCATGGCATGAACGGGAGGAAGCTAAGCAAGAGTAATACAGGGATTGAGAGAGCAAGATGAGAATACACAAAGATCACTAAAAGCATTCATGGAATCCATTAACAAAGAGCTGAAGGAAGTCAGGGAAACCACAAAGGGAATCCTGAATGGAAACCAACAGAAGGAATGGGAGTCCAAGGGAACCATAACCAATCAACTAAATGAATTGAGAATAAACACTGAACACCAAATTAAGGAAGTAAAGAAGTCCATACAATATCTAAAACAAAGCTTCAACAAAGAATTTGAAGCCATCAAAGCTGACAAATTAAAAGGAAAATAAATAAAAAACAAAGTTGAAAGTCTTGACAGCAGGTTATACCATGCAGAAGATCAAATCTCGGGGATTAAAGATAGCCTAGATATTATACAGAAAGAACATACAACCATCCAAGACAAGTCCCAGAAATATGATAGATTTATCCAACACTTGGAAGCCACCATCAGAAAACGTAATCAAAGGATAATGGGTGTAGAGGAGGACCTAGAAACAGAAGATAATGGTCTAGGAAATTTGTTAAACCGGATCCTAGCAGAGAACTCCCAAAACATACAAAAAGATAGTCCAGTAACACATATAGGCTGAACAACTCACAGCTGAATCACGAGTGGGTCATGGAAGAGATTAGAAAGGAAATTCAAATCTTCATGCTATACAACAAAAATGAGCACACAAATTACCAGCTCCTCTGGGACACAGCAAAGGCAGTACTCAGAGGCAAGTTTATAGCTCTGGGCTCCTAAATAAAGAAATTGGATAGATCTGAAACCAACAATTTAATAAGATATCTGAACCTCCTTGAAAAAGAGCAGCAAGATAAACCCCAATCCAGTAGACAGAAAAAAAATAATTAAAATTAAATCAGAATTAAATGAATTAGAATCCAAAAAGCTATAGAAAGAATCAACAAAACAAAGAGTTGGTTCTTCGAAAAACTTAACAAAATTGACAGACCCTTAGCAAATCTTACCAGAAAAAGAAGAGAACGCACCCAAATAAATAAACTCAGAGATGAGAATGGAAACATCACCACTGAAACAACCAAGATTCAGAACATTGTGAGGGAATATTTCTCAAAACTTTATGATAATAAGTTTGAGAACTTGACAGAAATGGACCTTTTCCTAGCAAATATTGACATTCCAAAAATAAATCAAGATGAGTGTAACCAGCTTAACAGGCCCATATCAATCATTGAAATAGAAAGAGCAATAAGAGCTCTCGCAGCTAAGAAAAGTCAAGGACCGGATGGTTTTACAGCGGAATTTTACAAGGCCTTCAATGCAGAGCTCACACCAATACTCCTACAACTCTTCAATGAAATTGAAAGAGAAAGTTCACTACGGAAGACATTCTGTGAAGCCATCATAACCCTCATCCCAAAACCAGGCAGGGACTCATCAAAGAAAGAACTATAGACCCATTATTTGATGAACATTGATGCAAAACTTCTCAACAAAATTTTGGCCAATCGACTTCAACAATTCATCCAAAAAATCATACACCACGATCAAACAGGATTCATTTCAGGGACGTAAACCTGGTACATTATACGCAAATCAATTAATATTATTCATCACATCAACCTGAGCAAGGATAAGAACCATATGGTTATCTCAATAGATGCAGAAAAAGCATTCGACAAGATCCAACACCCCTTTATGATGAAGGATTTGGAAAAATTAGGAATCCCTGGAACATTCCTCAAAACAGTAAAGGCTGTATATGACAAACCTACAGCCAACATTATACTTAATGGTCAAAAAGTAAAGCCATTTCCTCTTAACTCAGGAACAAGACAAGGATGTCCACTCTCTCCACTTCTCTTCAATCTAGTATTAGAATGCCTAGCTACAGCAATAAGACAAGATGCAGACATAAAGGGGATCCAAATTTGGAAAGAAGAAATAAAACTCTCCCTCTTTGCAGATGACATGATCTTGTATTTAAAGAATCCCATAGACTCCACTCCCAAATTACTCTAGCTGATTCAAAACTTTGGCAAAATAGCAGGGTATAAAATTAACCCCCTAAATCAATGGCTTTTCTTTATGCCAACAATGAGAAAAGTGTGGCTGAAATTAGGAAAGTAACTCCATTTGAAATAGCACCACAAAAAATAAAATACCTATGAATCAACTTAACCAAAGAAGTGAAGGACCTCTGTGATGAAAACTTCATAAGCTTGAAATAGGAAATACAAACAGAACTTAGAAAATGGCAAAATCTCCCATGCTCCTGGATTGGAAAGATTAACATCCTG
The DNA here is from genome assembly GCF_024711535.1 of Dipodomys merriami. Classification (NCBI taxonomy): domain Eukaryota; kingdom Metazoa; phylum Chordata; class Mammalia; order Rodentia; family Heteromyidae; genus Dipodomys; species Dipodomys merriami. Next base: position 29,152 of record NW_027206366.1, read on the forward strand.
AAAATGGCAATACTTTCCATGGCTATCTACAAATTCAATGCGATACCTATCATAATTCCAACTTCATTCTTGAAGGAAATAGAAGAGTCAATCCAAAAATTCATATGGAACAATAAAAAACCCCGAATAGCAAAAACCCTCCTCAACGGAAAGAACACTGTTGGTGGAATATCAATACCAAATTTCAAAATCTACTATAAAGCCAGAGTCATTAAACGGCTTCGTACTGGCATAAGAACAGACCTCAGGACCAATGCAATAGAATTGAAAACCCAGAAATGAACCTACAGACCTATAGCTAACTAATATTCGATAAGGGAGGTGAAATAATAGAATGGAAGAAAGACAGCCTCTTCAGTAAATAGTGCTGGCAAAATTGGTTAATTACTTGCAGAAAACTAAAACTAGATCCTTATATATCACCGTGCAACAGAATCAACTCCAAATGGATCAAAAACCTCGAAGTCAAAGCTGACACTCTGAAAACATTACAGGCTGGAATAGGAGAAACCCTATGCCTCCTTGGCTCAAGCCGGAATTTTCTGAGTAGAGACCCGGAAACACAACAAATCAAAGAAAGGTTGGACAAATGGGATTGCATGAAGTTGCAGAGCTTCTGCATGGCAAAGGACATAGCTAGCAAGATCAATAGAAAGCCCACAGATTGGGAAAAGATCTTCAGTAGCCATACAATGGACAGGGGTCTCATATTTAAATATACTTAGAGCTCAAAAAATAAAATCCCCCAACAACAAATCCTCAAAGAACCAACGGCCCAATAAATAAGTCGGCTAAAGACTTGAAGAGAAAATTCTCTGAAGAAGAAAGAAGAATGGCCAACAGACACATGAAGAATGCTCAACATTCCTAGCCATAAAATAAATTCAAATCAAAACAATACTGAGATACCACCTCACCCCAGCTAGAATGTCTATAATCAAGAACTGTAACAACAACAGATGCTGGAGAGGATGTGGACAGAAGGGAATCTTTCTTCATTGTTGGTGGGAGTGTAAACGTGTTCAAACACTTTGGAAAGCAGTATGGAGGTTCTTTAAAAGACTTCATATAGAGCTCCCCTATTACCCAGCAATCCCACATTTGGGCATTTACCCAAATGTTTACAAACAAGACCACACTAAAGCCAATAGCACAACTATGTTTTTTTGCAGCATTATTTACCATAGATTAGATATGGAACCAATCCTGATGCTCCTCAGTAGATGAATGGATCAAGAAAATGTGATATATATACACAATGAAATTCTATGCCTCCATCAGAAAGAATGACATTGCCCCATTTGTAAGGAAATGGAAAGACTTGGAAAAAATTATATTAAGTGAAGTAAGCCAGGCCCAAAGAAACATTGGTCCCACGGTTTCCCTTATTTGCAATATCTAGTATATGTCTGAGTCAAGCAGAAAAGGTCAGATCAGGTGATGTTAGGGAAATGAACCCTAAAATATGTATTCAAATGATTTTTTTCTTTCGTGTGACTCTTTCTAACATATATATATATATATATATATATATATATATATATATATATATATATATATATATATATGGTTATTTCTTTGTTGCTTTGCATGTCCTTCCCCAAGAGTACAACCCCTGCTTTCACTATATTTGATGTCTGTATAATTTGTGGAGGAGATGGGGATAAACAAGTCGTTTAAGGATACAGGTGGACCGGATGCAACTATGAGAAGTACAAGTTGTCATGTCAAAAACGAACTTTACAACTTTGGTGAGGGGGGGGGTGGTGGTGGGGGGGCGGGGGGATGCTGGGAAGGGATGTGAAGGGTAAACAAAGGAGGAGCCTTCAATGATTGATAAGAAATGTATTCTTTGTCTTGCCCATGTGATTGTAACCCCTCTGTACAGTATGTTCACAAAAAATAAAATTAAAATTAGAAAAAGAGAAAATTTTGATGGAGTGTTTATATGCAGAAAACCTGGGAAAGCTAAATTTTTCCAATTAGGATAGTCAGTATTCTATGATCCCGCAGAGAGAAAACTAGGTAAGCATCCATTTACAACCATCTGAATAATTCTGATTCTGCCCATATTAGTTATCTATCTATACATGTGCCCAAGTGAGAGGATTTTAAATGACTTTAGTGCTTTAAAATTTAAATTTAAATTTGGAATGAAATTAGTTAAAATGCATTACCTTAATATATTTAGAAACAACTAATGGTCTATAAGATTTTTTTATTTGAAGAGAAGCGATATTGGAATTTGGTTCTCTATAGTTTAAGCAATTTGCAAAAAGAATTGGCAAAGTAAAATTTACATTTACAGCCGACTTGACACTTATTAAATTTTGTATATTGAAAAGAGCATAAGCCTCAACAATATGTCAATGCTATCCTGTTATTTATCTCTAAAGGTTTATGCTTCTGGTCTCTTAATATTAAAACCAATTTTTTTTAATCTTTAGCTAGTTGTGCAAAGGGGTTTCACTCCATCATGTCAGTGTGGAATAGAGTGTATGTACATTTCATTGTACAACACATCTGGATCATTGTAAATCTTTCCACTTTTCTTCCTTCCCTTTCCCCAACAGCACCTATCCCTTCAAGTTTCCTACTTATATTCTCCGAGTTGAGTGATCTGACTGTATTAGTCCAACATTTCCCCCTCCATTCTTCTGTCCTACTCCCTTTAAGCCCAGCTCCTTATTTAAGACTTATTTCATCTTCATGGTATTTTGTAAAATATCTCTTCCTTTGGCATTTGGCTTTGGGATTGCCACATCCTCACTTCCATATTTGACCTACATAAATGAGGCTATTTCTCCACATTTTCAAACTGTGAATGCCTGAGATAGGTCTCCTTTATTATTCACCTTCTGTCCTAAATTTAGAATTGGACTTTCAGGGCCATCAAACAGAGCTTTCTCACTTTCTATACACTGAAGATGGAAGGAAAATAATTTCCATGCTCTCAATATTATGCTATCCATCATGAATGTCCATCACTCATCACTTCAACAGTATAAATTTAAAGTTATGTTTTCTGCATTATATTCGCACATTTTAAGTGAATATTCAGGACAATTTACCTAGTATTGGAAGTTTAAGGACGATTTTCAATTTCTGATGATAGAAACAGGAGTCAGTTTTAATTATGCACAATCCACTATGTAGTGAGTGCTGTAGTCTTCTAAATTTTCAATAAATTTCGAATTACTTTTTATTAATAATTAAAAAAGCTTTATTTCAATATTTGAAATGCTGTCCCAATTATTTTAGAACTTTCACATTAAGTTAGAATGAAATCCCCCCCCCCCCATTTTCCCCTACTAGTTCAGGTTAAGTCTCCTTTGGCTTTATTGTTTGAGGGGATGAGAGTAAACAGATGAGGGTAAACAGAAAGATGATCATTGCTCAGATATCTCCTTCCTCTTCTGTTTCTGCTAATTTTTATTTATTTTATTGTGAAAATACTGTACAGAGGGGTTACAGTTACATGGGCAAGGTAATGAGTACATTTCTTATCAAGCATTGTAGCCTCCTTCTTTGTTTCCCCTTCCCATCCCTTCCCAGCCTCCCTGTTTCTGCTATCCTTGTAGAAAGGAATACTGGAGCAGGGAACAAGAGCAATACTTGGGCAAGGGAGCATTCCTGGCATATCAATTATTGTTTCTCAGAATCACTTAAACTGCTTACTCTTGCCTTGTCTCTAACAGTAACCTAACTGTGGCTTCCTTCCTGCAAGAATAAGCACACTAACAGGTTTTACACGTAAATTTGTATTTTATATCTCAGCTTACTACTACCAAAAATAGAAAGCTTTGGTTACATAAATGCAAAGGCACTGATTGTTCAACAATACCTTGGTGAGGAATAGACAACTATACTCAGCTCCCCCTCCTCTTCCATCCTTCCTTCCCCTCCCCTCCTATCACTTACCCTCGCTTCCCTTCTTCTTTCTTTATGTCTCTCTTCTCCATATTCATTTCTAACTTCTCTCTTTTTCTCTTCCAGTAGCAAGTGATTTGGTTTATATGGCAATACATACGTTATTGAACAAATATGTTTTCTTCTCTTTTTGTGAATATTTATTATTAAGAAGTGAGTTCTAGCAGAGCACCAGTGGCTTACAGCTCCATACAAGGTGGGCTCAAATTTGACAATTGTAATTCAAAGCTATTCCAAGTAGATAAACCTAAGAGATTCTTTTATCCACTTGTGGTAAAAGGAAGAAGTGAAAGTTTGTTTCAGGAGGTATAGAGTAACATTGAGAAATAAAGCCCAGATTGTTAGGTTTTTAAACAGTGTTCGAGTAAGAACCACACAAACACGAGGTATTCAGGAAAGGGGTAAGTTTATTCATCTTTCTCGCTGGCACCAGGCCATGTTGGCCCTCCATGCGGCTGGGAAAGTCCTGGGAAAGACCTGGAAAAGACCTGAGAAAGAGAGCAACTAGGGCTGGGCTAGGCCTTATCTAGGGTATGTGTGGAAAAAGGTGTGGCCACATCACTTTCAGATATGACCTCAGCAGATACAGATGTGATTTTTTCCAGGAGTGCCAGTTGCCTAGGTATCGCAGGTACTGGGAGGAAACTTTGCTTGGAGGAGCGTGGAATCTGCTCGCTATCCAGAAGCAGACATTATATTCCAGCCTTTTAATAATCATGAAATAAGGTGTGGATCCTCTCTGGCTAATTCCTGCTGACAAGGTGTGTCGAAATTAGGGGTAAAAGGCTGGAATTTGGTCCCATCCTAGAGAAGGCAGTGAGCTGCAGCTGTCCCTTGGTGAGTGTGAGTCCTTTGATAAAGTCTGGTGGAGGCAAGTCTCTTGGATGAAGTCTAGAGAAAGTCTCATGAGGCATTGAGGGCCTGGAAAAAATTATTAGAGAGAAAATAAATGGCAAGTGGAAGGACTTGGGGCTGAAAAATGTTGGTAGAAATGTCCCTGTCTGGTGATTAGGTAGAGGAGAATTCAGGTAACAAAGGCAAGAATGTGAATTCCCATCCAGTTAAAAGGTAGACAGGTATGAACATTAGATGGTAGGCTTCTTACTTATATTCCTCCTGGCTCTGGTTAATTTTCAAAGGGCAGGCACTAAATGGCTGATATGACATCATCTCCTCTTACTCCTCTCCATGGTCCCTTGTTCCCCAGTCTGGCTGAGTCTAGGTACTCGTTTCTGGGATGACTTGTCTCAGTGAGAATTCATGGAGATTTGAACTCAAGGCCTGGGCACTGTGCCTGAACACTTCTGCTCAAGGCTAGTGCTCTACCATTTTGAGTTATAGTACCGCTTCCAGTGTTTGGCTGGTTAGAGTTAAGAATCTTCAGCCATACTTCCAGTCTGGCTCTTTGCAACTGGAAGATGGAGTCTTAGGGATTTTTTTAGCCCCTGTTGGCTTTGAATTGCAATTTTTTTCACGAAAATTCTTTATTATTTCCAATTAAATAACATGGAGATCAAAAAGAATAAGTAGTTTATCTGGTCCTTACCAAGAATTGACCAAGTAATATCCTGCAATGACAAAACTCGTTAGATGTGAGAATCTTAGCACAGATATGCCCAATATTTTAGAGTCACGTAGTCGGTACTAGAATACATAACACAAAACCAAAAAGGCAAAACTCAAAATCTAAATTTTTTTACATTAATATTTAGACATCTTTGCTAACAAATCACATCAGATAGTTGGGCCTCAGTTACCAGGGTCTGAGAAAAGAGCAACTTGTTAACAAGATACAATAGAATAGATGGATGGAGGAGTAGTAAACTTGGTGGAAAGTTATGGGTCAGATAGGACCAAAACCTGAAACCACCATATGGCCAAGATGGCAAACTCACGATGGTGAATTTCTGAAAAAATGCTAAGAAAGCCTGAACAAATAGATGAAGCCTAGATTGGCTAGTATTTGATAGGGAAGCTAGAGGAGGTCCCCGGGACCCAACTCTCATTACACTTTTCAGGGCACAATCCAAAACGTTGTAGAAAAGAAAGGGAGAGATACACGAAGTTGGACATGATTAGCAGAGAGCAAAGAGATCCTGAAAATGAACAGACTTCTGACCGTTTACCATTGCAGAGGCAAAAATTGTCTAAATCTGAGAAGAGACTAAAAAATTAGGTGCTCTGGCTATCCAGGGAGTACAGGAGGCATTTCAGAGGGGTTTCAAGACACTGGAGTTACACACAGCTCCCCATTAAGGGTGTAGGAGAGAAAAATAATCAGTGAGTGAAGGTGGGCTTATTGGATGGAAGTGGGCCCACAACTTACCACTGAGCCCTCTAGGAGGGAGTGGCCAAGCAACCAGAGTCAAGTGCCCTCAGCTCCAGACGTGACTGGGCTTTCAATTAAAGGCCTAGCAGGTTCTTTGGCGTGGAATCACATTTGGAGAGAGACTGAGGGACAGAGAACCCTTAGAGAGTAGTTCACTCACCAAAATGTACAAGCATGGAGGTAGATGCAGAGGCCAGCAAGGAATTGATTCACTTTGTCCACAGCAGACAGACCGGTTCCCAAAAGGCCTTCAGAACTGTAGTATTCCTCAGAGCAAAAAAGGGAAAAACAAACAAAAGAAAGAAAAAAAAAGGAGAGGAATCCCACCTCCTATCCTGACTTTAAACCTTTCCGTTGTTCAAATGGCACCATTTATGTTAGGTTTTTAAAAAGATGTTGCTGAGTAAGAACCACACCACACATATGGTATTAAGGTAAGGAGTAGGTTTATTCATCAATCCCGCTGGCACCAGGCCATGTTGGTCCACCACGCGGCTGGGAAAGGCCTGGGAAAAACTTGGGAAAGACCTGGGAAAGAGCACGTCTGGGCATGGGCTAGGCCTTGTTTAGGGGATGGGTGAAGATAGGTGTAGCCACATCAAATTCAGATGTGACCTCAGCAGATGCAGATGTGACATCTTCCAGGTGTGCCAGTTGCCTAGGTAACACTGTTATTGCGTGGAGACTTCACTGCAAGGAGGATATAGTCTGCTCTCCATCCAGGAGCAGACCTTCCACAGGTAGAGTGCAAGGCCGGGAGTTCAAACCCGAGTACCAGCACAATATAAAAAAATGAGTACTTTTTTTTTTTTTTTTTTTTTTTTTTTTGTCGGTCGTGGAGCTTGAACTCTGGGCCTGGGCGCTGTCCCTCAGCTCTTCAGCTCAAGGCGAGCGCTCTACCACTTGAGCTACAGCGCCACTTCCGGTTTTCTGGTGGTTTATTGGAGATAGGAGTCTCATGGTCTCTCTTGCCCGGGCTGGCTTTGAACCGCGATCCTCAGATCTCAGCCTCCTGAGTAGCTAGGATTACAGGCATGAGCCACCAGCGCCCTGCAGTACTTTATTTTTGAAAAGAGATTTTTCTCCAAAAATTCATACCCAGGAAAATTTTCAAGGTCAAAGACTGTTTGAAAGGCTCTTTCACATCTTAAAATGATTTCTCTGTTTGATTCACATTATGGAAAATAGGAATCACACTTCACATTAAAAAGTATGCACATTGTTGAAGATTTTTAATGTTCAACAAAATGTAAAAATTGTTTGTATTTTTAATGTAAAGGAAGCATGGGAAAGGAATTCACCTCTTGGGTGAATTAGTTTTGACTCACTGACAGACTTTTGCAAGTAAATGAGGGTCTGTTTACATGTAAAGAAGTCTACACAGATGGATTTCTAGGAGGGAGAACAAGCTAGCTGCTGTCCAGGTTTGAATCAAAGTAAGTTTATTCCTATGAAATGACAAAGAGTAGCTCATCTCATTGAATTCTATGCGAGCAGCAATTTCAAAAGGTTTAAAAGAATCATGTCTATGTTGTGAACAACCAAGTTTTCACAAACAAAAAAGAGTTTCCTGAGCGAAAAAAATATGTTAAAGCAAAAGAAACTATGTTAAATATAGTTAATGGCTGAGGGACAGGTGTAAAAGAGTTCTGTAATAACAACTAAACTATAAATTTTTCATCAAGTTCCTAACAAGAATCTCCAAGATAGGCCTTGCTACATCTGTCATAGAGGACTGGGTTTATGCAATTGTCAGTTTTGTTTAGGGTCCAACATCTTCTACGGTCGCTTTGTTTGCAAATCGCTCACATCACAAACATGCCGTGTCTGGAAAAATGTGCTGTCTTGCTAGGCACCTAAGGGATTTTTGTGCCACTGTGAATATTTATCGTTTTACTTCTTATAATTATACCTGTCAATGTGAAGTCCTTTCTTGATAAGAATAATAGCTTCTGGAAGTGGTACCGTGGCTCAAGTGGTAGAGCACTAGCCTTGAGCTGTGGAGCTGAGGGACAGCGCCCAGGCCCAGAGTTCAAGCCCCACGACCGACACACACACACACACACACACACACACACACACACACACACACACACACACACACACACACATTCACATACATATTTACCACTTTGACTCATGTTAGGTTCCTGACATTGGATATCACACAATGATCTAATAATCAAACTTTCCTCCCCAGACATAAAATACATTCATACTTCCACACAAACAAAAACACCAGATCATTCAAAATAATGAGAATAATGAGCCATCTACTCCGTGATTTTATTCATTCATGACGATGCATTTTTCATATCATAATTAAAAATCTTTTTGAGTCTCTCTGATTAGTAGACAAAAGTATGTTATCATATAATAGAAATTGTAGGTAAAATTACTTCTCCCTAGTTAATCTTTAATATATCATATCAAAGACTTCTCTTTCCTCCTTGCAGAGTCTGTTTCTGGCATTTTGCCCTAATGTCTAATATTAAATTACAAAGGACATGCCATATTCCTTAATTCATTTTTCCTAAAGGTTATGCTATAGAGTTGAATCTGATTTGTTTACTGATTCTAAATTAACTTTTCTCAACAACTTGTATTATTGTTTATATTGCTCCTAAACCATTGGAAATGTCAAAAAGAACTGGTTATTCACCTTAGCAATGATTGTGAATGGCAGCAATGTTTGTGGGGAGATGAAGGACTTGAATTATCTGGAGTGCCTAAAAGATGGCAATGCTTTTTAAAGGGCTGATCATTTAGTAATCTTTAAAAGTGTGGTCTTCTGATTTCATCTAAGAAGATAAAAGTATGCTTTTCATCACATTCTGGCCTGTAAAACACTGGAATCATTTCCTTTGTACATCATATGTCCTGCTGCTACTGTAGTGAAACCCACAAACAACTGCACAGCTGTGTTAGCTGCTCTAGATTTTGAAATTTTCTTCCAGTAGCCCTCCCTAGTGATTCAAGCCCAGACTCATGAGATAGTCATATAATCCACAATTATAAAGCACCACAATATAAAAGACCACGTGCAAAATGAGGTTCATTTTTTTCTTTGTTCTTTCATTTTTTTATTGATTGTCTTTTAAGGAGCATGGGGCTGTTTATTTCTCATTATTGTTGGTGTGACTTAAATAAATTTACCAGATTTTTCAAATAAAATACATATAAAAAGGCATATTTAGTCACAAAATAAAAGTAAACATTTGAGTGATTCTTTTCATTCTACTCCTGTTAACAGTTATTTTAAAATAACTTTGAGATGAGACAAGCATATGTGTAAATTGCCACGCATCAAGCACACAGGACTCTGGAATCTTTGGGCTTTGATTTCTATATCAACTTCACCTAGAAAAGAAAATTATCACTTGCTTCATGTCTTAAGTAATCTACTTAAAACAAGTTTTATTAATTTTATCAATAAATATCATAATCTATGGAATTGATGCATTGCATAAGTATTTGATTTCTTATTTCCACTACATTAATATTACACTTATTTTAGTTTTTTGCACATGAAATAATGACATTCTTGAGTACAAAACATTCCTGTTATTCATTTTGGTTGCCGAAAGGGAACTATTAGAACTTTTGAAAATATAACTTTAAATCAAAACCTTCAAATTTCATAGGACTTCAATTGTGTTACTTACATCTTTAATGTTAGAATAAAAAGCATTATTAAATAGAAAGCAAAATTACGTTATCACTCCTCAATCCCTGAATTGATTTTATGATAAAAATAATTATATTTATATAATATATATACTGAAACAAAGTTTGTGATATGGAAACAAAAAAACTCCTTTTTTGTTTTGTGTTCGTTGTTGTTGTTTATAGTTTGTGATGATTCTATAGTCTTTACCTCATGCCTGGTATATTCATTGTATGTCTTCAGGAAGGTATGAGGTGGGCACAGAGCTTTAGTGAAAAATTGTAGCAGTGGAGTTCATTGAACATTGATAAAAGTGAACTATTTAACAAACGGGTAGGGACAGGAGGGTAGGAATGGGAACAAGTGAGGGAACTGAAGACATTTTATGAAAGGAAATGTACCTGACGCATGTAATTGTAATCCCTCTATAAATCACCTTAATAATAACAGACTAATTTTATTTAAAGGCAAACAAAATGTTGTTTCATAGAATCCTAATAGTTTGCTTTGTTCACTGGTTTGGGCTGGTTGAGTCTATCTTTGAAAATAGATACATTGACATTCATTGGGAGAAGTTGTGAGCTTATTGGGAGAAGTTGTCAGCTACTAGAAGATAAGTCAATTATGATTGTCTGTATGGTTTTTGAGACTCTGATTCATTTATTTCTTTATTCTAATTTGTATTATTTCTGTCTACTGGATTTGGTTTGGCTTGTTCCTGTTTTTCAAGTACCTAATGCTGATTCAAGATTGTTCTAATTTGTTGATATACACACTCAAAGATATAAATTTTCCTTGAGTATTGCCTGTGCTGTTGTATCCCAGAGGAGGTAGCATTTTGTCTATTTCACTTCCATTGAATTCTATAAACGTTGGAACTTCCCTCCATATCTCATCAGTAACTCACTGATGACTTAGCAATGTGTTATTCAGTCTCTGTGTTTCAGAATTTTCTGTGATGCCTTTTGATGTCGAGATCTCATTTGTTCCAATCATGGGCTGACAGATTACAAGGAGTAATTTCATTTTTTTTGAATTTTCACAGATTTTCCTTGTGATCTGAGATATGATCTATTTTGGAGAACGTTCTGTGGGCTGCTGAGAGGAATATATATTGTGACACTGCTAGATGAAAAATTCTGTAGATATCTGTTAGGTATGGTTTGTCAATACAGTTATTTAGCACTGATGTTTTTTTGCTAAGTTTTTACCTGGCTGGCCTGTCCAGAGGTAAGAATGATGTGTTCAAGCAACCAACAATGTGTTTGGATGTATACATGTTTTTAGAGTAAGTAGTATTTGTCTGATAAATTTGGGAGCTCTAGGATTCAGGGCATTGATAGTTAGAATTGTTATATCCTCCTAATGGATAGTTTTCTTTACCAATATGTAATGTCTTTCTTTGTCTCTTTTTACCTTCATACCACTTTTAATTTAAAGCCTATTTTATACCTTCATACCACTTTTAATTTAAAGCCTATTTTATCTAATATTAGTATAGCTACTCTGGCCTGTTTATGAGGTCCATTTTTAAATTTTAAAGATGATGTACCGAAGGGTTACAATTACTTAAGTCAGATAATGAGCACATTTCTTTTTGAAGTGTCACCTCTTCCTTAATGTTCTCCCAGTTTTTCCCTTTCAACCTCCTTCCCCTATAAGTTGTATAGTTCATTTTTAATGCAGTGTCTATTGAGTAGGACTGCTGCATTTGTTCACCCTTTGTCCCACCATTTCTGCTCCCCCTTGCCCTTTGAAAACTTACATATAAGACCAAAGGTGCAGAAAAAAAAACCCAGCATCAGAAGAAAGAAGGAAAAAGCAAACAAATAAAAAATCTTTCATTATCATTTATTGGAGATCATTTTGATGAACTTTATTTTATATGATGATATTCATATAACTATTGAGCTTTTGTGATCCTCTCAAAGGGCATCCTGCTTTGATCTCACTGTATACATGTTTAAAATCCCAAATAATTTATCGTGTCCAATTGTAATGTTTTCTCTTTTACCATCCAAGAGTGTTTACTTGTAGAATTAGAGGCACATTCTAATAAAACAAATGAGGGAAATCAGGCAACCTATATTTCTTTGAGTGTGTCTTTCTTCACTTAATATGTTTGTTCTAAGTCTTTCCATTTCCTTATAAATGGCGTAATAGTATTCTATCTGGATCAATAGAATTGCATCAAACTTAAGAGTTATTTCATGGCAAAGGAAAAGTTAGCAGGATATATAGAAAGAGAACAGAATGGAAGAAGAATTTTACTAGCTAATCATCAGACAAGGGTTTTCATAACTGACCCATATTTAGAAATGAAAAAGTTAAACCCAACAACAATAAACCCTCAAATAAAGAAGAACCCAATTAATATATGGTTAAATACTTAAAGATAACTTCTAAGAAGAAGTAAGAATAACAAATAGACACATCTCTCTCCATAAAAGAAATGCAAATCCAAACAACACTGAGACTCATCTCAACCCTGTTACAATTTCATTATGAAAAAACGAACCATCACAGATACTGATATGGCTGTGGCCCAAAGGAAACTCTATTTCCTTGTTGGTGAGACTGTAATCTTGTTCAATCACTTTGGAAAAAACTATGGAAGTTGCTCACAAAACTGAATAGAGAGCTACCTATTATCCAGCAATCCCACTTACGGGATGCAAGGCGGTACAAATGAATTTTCTGAAATGTCATAGTCCGTGGAGAGTGAAAATACTATAATTCTCTTAAAAGACTGTCAAAGCCTAGCAAAATAAATAACAGTAAATGTGTACTGCAAGAGAGGACAGTGGGGGGCAATGTGAGAGGGGTAGGAAATTGAAGGGGAAAACGATAGAATACAGACAACAATCCATTGTATAATTCCCAGAATTGAAATATACAAAGGAAGGGATAGTGTGAAATGGGGGTGGAGGTGTTGAAGTGGTAACACAATTCCAGGTGCATTGTACACATAAACTGCTTTGTTAAATGGCAAGTAATTCCATAACAAAATATTGAGACACTTAAGGATTGGGCTTGATTGGGAGGGGTGGATGAGAATGTTGAAAGGGGTGATATTGATCAAGATACACTGTATCCTATATACTGTTTCAGTGAATGGCAATTCCTTTGTACAACTACTTAAAGATAAAAACTTTTTGAAAATTAATTATGATAGTTGAATAGAGTTGAACCTCAATTCAATTCCAATTTAAAAATATTTCTAACCTGGAGACTTGGAGAATACAATTCAAATAATAAAATACTATAAATATTTTTATCAAAATTTGTGATATTTAACTCCATACTACTTTGCTCTTTGTTAGCCATTGGGCTTTTATGAGAGAATACTTCAAAGTAAGTGGCATAAAATCAAAAGCAGTATATTAGCCATACTCTAGAAGCTTGAAAATTGATTATAAAAATGGTTGTTCCAAGCAATTCTTTTTCTCATGGGGGTCCATTTTCTGGTTCATTATAATTATTTGCTGGACATTCATAAGGCAGAGTAATTTATATTGGGCTTACTTAATCAGGATCATTATTGCAGCGTCATCTCTAAAAGGTTGATTCTAATGTCACCTGACAGGGGAATACATTTTCAACATGTGTATCTGAAAGGAGTTACATTGTCCAATACACTTTGCAACTTTTGCTTTAACTTAGGGTAGTATATCATTTGGATATTATTTCATAGAAGATAATAACTTAAGGACAAGCTTATATCATTTGACTTATGTGGATGATTCTTCTTAAAATAGGAATAATTATAGTGATGGCAAAGTGAAGTATGATAGGTTAATGGCTCTTGAATCACATCATAGGTAACCATGTAAACATTGTGCAGTCTTTCTAAGGCCTTTCTGATATATTTGAAGAATCTCTGATGACTTAATTACTTTCATAAATATTCGTTTGAGCCAGCAAATACAGATATCATTTGATTTTAATTACTTTCTGCTATTAGGACTTTCACAGACACCAAAATCAGAGGATATTAATTTCTCTGATAAAATACATAATAAATTTTTGTAATTAATATAACATGAAGAATGTAACGTTAATAGCACTAAAATAGTAATATTCACATTATATAATACATTGACATTCGTTGGTTACATCAATTTTTAGATTATTTATATTTTTTAGAATATTTATAAGTGTAAATTGTTTGCAATGTATAGACAATGAGAGAAAGATTTGCATGCATATTACTACACATGCAAACACATACACCTGGTTATTCATGATCCTCTATTCGTTACTTTCATTCATGCATGGAGAACATGCAAAGAAGTGAAAATTGCAAACTTGAATTTACTAAAGGGTTAATTACATCGAGATTCTGTTGGACTAATAGATTTTAGAAATTAGATTTGTCTCTTCCTTTCACCCTCCTTTCCTTCCTTTGTTCCTTCATTTCTTCCTTCCTTCCTTTTTTTCTTCCTTCCTTCTTTACTTCTTTCCTTTCTCCCTCCTTCCTTCCATCCCTACTCTCTCTTTTTCTTTCTTTCCTTCCTTCCTTCCTTTCTTCCTTTCTATCTTTCTTTCTTCCTTCCTTTCTTTCTTTCTTTCTTTCTATCTTTCTATCTTCCTTTCTTTCTTTTACTGAGAATCTTTCTTATGGCAATAGAAAATATACCAACTGTTGTACTACAAGGTATTATGAGTAATTATAAATATAACTACATTAATATTAATTTAAATATCCTGTTATATTTTGACAAATTATACTAAAAACAATTTCACAACCGTTGCAAGATATGTAACAAATGATACTTTTCATGATATTATTTCTTCAAACTAAAATAAGAATTTAGATATAATATTCTGTATGTGTGTGTGGTTCTTGTGATTTTAACTCAAGACCTAAAACTTAGTTTCATTTTCCCCTCAAAGGTATTTCTCTATCATTTGAGCCAGAATTCCGTTTTTGGCTTTGTGTGTGTGTGTGTGTGTGTGTGTGTGTGTGTGTGTGTGTGTGTGTGTGTGTGTGTGTGTGTGTGTGTGTGTGTGTGTGTGTGTGTGTGTGTGTGTATGTGTTTGTGTGTGTGTGTTATGTGTGTATGTGTTTGTGTGTGTGTGTTATGATTTGTGTGTGATATGTGTGTGTGTTGTGATGTGTTTGGGCTTTGAACCGCAGCTTTCTGAGTAGCGAGGATTACAAGCTTGAGACACCTACACTTAGCACAGATTTAATATGTGTAAGAATAAATTAAATTTCATATTATTTGAATTTTAGAGGCTCCATTTAACAAATTAACGTTTAGATATTTATTTAGTTATTAAACTTGAACATGCAGTGTGAAAACTAGTTTTCATTTTTATTTAAAACATATACACTCAAAGGTTTAGATGACAGAATCTTTGGACAAATTGAAATATTCTATTATTCAAAAGCGAAAAAGAATCATTAATCAAATTTCTCATGTAAACTAAAAGCAACAGGCTCTGTCAGGCTGAATTAAGCAATTTTACTTTTCATTAAATATTATATACTTTGGTCACATAATTTTCTCTTCCTTTAAACATAAGCTATATTTGACAGAAAAAAGTAGATTCATAAATTTTGGGGTATATAAAAATCTCAGTTATTTGTCATGTATTTCTAAGGTTTGAATAACAAGTCATTTCAGAGAAACACTGAATTTCATGTATTATATGTCAATAGTGATTTTAGAAATAAATCAATCTCAATATGAGATAACTAAAGCACGATATTCCATCAGTTATCCAATTATTCCAACAGCCTTTAATAGAACTTATTTTTGAATAGCTACTCTCTATAGAATAACTAAAAAATAAATGATCATGATAGTATTTATTGTTACTTCAACTAGAAAGAAAGAACCTCACTATAGATGACACATACTTGAATGAAAATGCCATAAAATTATGAAAAATTCAAGTTATTATGAGTTCGATGAAATAGTCATTTTTGAAGGTCAAAGATGAAATCTCTTGAAGCTTCCTTATCTGCCAAATTAAAAGCATTTGTACTCTAAATATTTCATTCATTTCTCCAGCAATGGTATAACCAAACCACCTTTATGCCAAATAGCTTCTCTGATTAAGTCATGTAAATATTTAGGAATACAAGTTATCACAATTGTATAGATGTATCTATCCACCACGCAATAAATGAAATCTGAAATCAAAAAGGATTGGGATTAATAATGAACTTTCACTATGTTGCCATAAAGAGGTGAACCCTTTCAAGTGGGCATAGTCATAAAGATTTGGTCACTGAGAACTTGTGATCAAAGAGGATGTTAACATCAAAGTCCTTTCTTCCTCTTCCTTCTTTTAATTCTCTTTCTCCTTCTCTGTTTCCTTCTCCTTCTCCCTCTTCCCCTCCTCCTATTTCTCCCTTCCCCCACTCCTATTCCACCTCTTCTTTACTTCCTCGCTTTCATGAATACAAATAATCCATCACATATTCCTGACATGGGGTACAGTGCCACCAGCAATCCAAAGCAATGAGGATAAGAAACATACAATAAAATGTATAAAATCAGAAGTCAAGATTTGTCTTTCCTCCTTTTAAGTTAATTTTATAATGTATTTTGTTATATTAATAGGATACTGAAACAACATGTTCTCATTTATTGTAAGCGATAAGATTTACTGGAAAAAAAATCAGACCAACATCGCCCTAATGAAATGAGTCATTAAATTAATATTATATTAGGACAAATCTATTTTAAAATATTAGATATAATTGAATAAGAGGCAAAAAATCACCTCTATGATTTCTTATGAAAAGACAGCAGAATGTGATCTGTTAACAAAAATGGGTCCCATGGAACAATGGGAAAAAAAAATCTACACCTACAGATTGTGATATGTCTTTGACATTTTAGGTTTGTTTACACAGCTACTGTCATCTCTTAGGAAATGACTTTATTAATACTCAAGGGTTTGCAGCTTATAACCCAGCAACAAATAATGCTTCTAAATGTAAAAAGTCAGGGGGGGTCTAGTTCAAAGCCTTGGCTTGGTGCCAGCTTAGTAAGGTATAGCTGAACCAGGGAAGAGGGGTAAAACAGGAGTGGTTATAAAAAAAAAGCACTGGTCTGAAGCCTCAAAATAAGGACCCCATTCTGTGTGGACCAAACAGTCTCTAACATGAGGTTCTTCTTAAATTAACAAGCACGATTTTAGATTTTTGCAGAGTGAGATGATGCATAGTTACAGACGAAGTCTGATATGTCAGGTAATCCAGTCTGCTCTTTTACATGTTACCCAATAGCCATGTTTCAACACATATGACTACAATGAGATTGTCCAAATTATACTGTGACTTTTACCTCTCATGAATCAAAATTCTGTCTAATAATTTCTGTCTTCCAGATGTTTTCCCAACATTTCTCATGATCTTTTCTACTATTTTGTCTTCATTATTGATGCTCATACAACTTTTTTGTTGTCTTTTGTGTATATGCCATTTTTAGTGCTTGAACACAATGTTTAATGGTCTCCCTTGTATTTTTTGCTCATGGCTAATGACACGCTATTCCTTGAGCACTCCTCACCTTCTGCCTCCTGCTGGATAATTGGAGATAAATTTTCATATTTTTGTCTGTTTGTACTGATATTGAGCTAAAATATTCAGGTATTAGCTTCCTGAGTTTCTATGATTCTACACATGAACAACTAACACCAAGCTTTGCTATACTATTCTTTTAATTATGTTTCAGAAGAAAGTAAAGTATATTTGTGTTAAGTGTGCAATTTTCAAATACAAGTTTGAATCTACTTGATATAATGTAACTGTTATCAATTTTAACAGTTAAATCAATGAATGCTACACATTCCCAAAGAAATATAATTGAAAAAATGCATAATTATTTTCTTTAAACAAGTAAAGGAACTAGGAATTTCTTTCACTTTACAATTCAAGTTTTATATAACTTTAATTACCAAACTTCCATGACTAAAAGTAAATATATTAATTTTATACTACAAGAAGCAAAGTGATTATACTTAAGAATAGATATTTCATCACAGTCAGAAGATAAGTTTTTGAGCATTCTCCCCATAAAGAAATGTTACATGCAGAAATTAATGGATATGATGTGGCTTGATCATTAAACAACATATAAATGAATGGGAATATCACTCCTTATTTCATGCCTACTAAAAGCAAACAGCAAATTACTACATACTTTAAATTTTTTAATTGTTAAAAGTATTATTTATTAAAAAACAATATTTTTAAAAAATTAGCCAAGGAAAACTGTTTAGAGTCGTGTTCACTCTCTATTGTTGAAGCCAGAAAGGGAAAAATTATACTTTTCTTCTTCCTTGAGCCACTCTGATTTATTTCATCTATTTCTGAAAGAATAAAATTCTGGCTTTGAAATCTTTTGCTTGATATCCACAATGTGTCATTCTTTCTTTATTAATAGGAGAATTTGGAGAAAGGCTGAGAATTCTCACTAGAAAAAGGAGAAGAGGAAAAGAGAAGCGAGAAATCTAGGTATTTCTTTCTCATCTCAATCACAAGTTCTTGATAATGATTGTGGATGTTAGATACAGTACTCTAGAGTGATTGAAAACATTTATAGAAAGAGTTAACCCCTCAAGTGATCACATAGAGAATGCTTATTTATTTAAAAAATGTAATAGCATCAAACAGGAAGTGTTATCTATTTGTTTAGTACTTGTTTAGTATTTCTTAAATTCTGATGTGCTATAGTCATAAAAGAATGGTAAGGAACTAACATACTAATATCACATACTAATATTCGCTTAATTCTTGCTGTGTTTGAGTTTTGCTTCAATTTTACATGCTATATTCTTCCAGTATATAAGTTGAAAAAAGATTCCCTCTGGAAATATGCTATTTTTATCGGTAAGAGTAAAGAAGTTAGCTCTTAGACACAGACCATAGGATAGAAATTTTCCCCTAGAAATAGCCTTTGACCACTTCTGGTTCATTTTTGTAAGCCGAAGTAAGTGACATGACCCATCTTGACATTGCAGAGTAGAGGTAAATCTCACCTACAGTAAGCTGATGCAGGACAGACTAATATGCCAAGATATGCAGTACTTGAGATAAAGAAGAAAAAAAAGAGAACTATAATACAATCAGTCATACTTGCCATCACATGTCTCTGCAGGAAGGAAACTATTATGTACTTTTGTTTCTCAAACTACTGAGATCTTCAAATCATGTCTTTTATGCTTCCATGTTGCTGGAATTAGAGAACATCTTAATACTGAGACAGCATAAAATCTCAAATAAAGCTGGACTAATTTCAAGACTACATTTTGTTCTAGTAGGACATGAAACAATTTTATAGACAAGACTTTATACTGGTAACTTTTTTATCCAGAACTGTATTTTGTTAATATATGTGACTATCCACCAGAATAAATGTCTTCATTTTCTGCATTTTGTGCAGACAGCATATTAAAGTAGATGTGGAGTTCATCACTAGCACTTTTTAAAAGTGCAAAAAATGTGGACTAGGAGCCAATATACATATTTTTCCAACATCACCTTCTACATTCTCCTTCTTCCTTCCTAGGAAATACAATAAATAAAATCAATCAATAAAAAGGTTTAGATTTTTGGCTCTTGAATTTGAATGTGTAAGTATAATGTTGTGGATGTCAGGGATGAATTTTTATGTTTTTTTTATATAATAATGTAACATGCAACATCCCTATGAGTCCTGCAGGTCTTAACACTGTACTTCTTTAGGGATGTGATAGGAATGTTAGCCTTACTGGACTTAGTATTGTTTTCCACTTCCTTTTCTACCACCTAGCCTAAATTATACTACATAGTAATCTAATGAAAAAGTAATGCCATATTAAGAAAGTCATTTAGGGCTCTGGGAATGTGGCTTCATGGTACAGTGATTGCTTAGAATGCAAGAATCCTGGGTTCAATTCCTCAATACCACATAAACAGTAAAGGAAGTGGTGCTGTGCCTCAAGTGGTAGAGTGCAAGCCTTAAGCAAAAAAGAAAAGAAAAGAAAAGAAAAATCTCAGGAAGAGTTCCCTGGCCCTGAGTTCAATCCCCAGGACTGGCAAAAAATTCTTTAGCTAATAAATGCCAAATAAAGAACCTATATTTTAATATAAAATTGCTCCTTCCAATAATAACTTAAGAATATTTCTTAATTCATGTACTTTACCTATATTAGAAGGCAGTGTTGAGAAAAAAAAAACATTTTGTTAGTAAGTCACTGCAATTAATGTCAGGAATGTGCTTAGATATCAAATAAAGATTAATCCTGGAAATTCAAAGATTCCAGGTTTTTGAGTGGTCACTGCTAATCACAATGAGAAGGGTCGTCTCAGTGAGAATTGGAAATCTTTTTGCTCAGTATGGCACTAAAAAGGCACCAGCTAATTAATAGTTGTGATAGAAGTGAAGGAATAAATCCAGATGGAAGAAATAAATGAGAATTGTTAGTTTTTTTTTAAAAAGAGATACCCGAGTAAAAACAGCACCATGCACGTGGTATTCAGGTAAGGAGTAGGTTTATTCTTAGTTCCAGCTGGCACCAGGCCATCTTGGTCCTCCACGTGGTGGGGAAAGGCCTGGGAAAGATTGCTGGGAGATCTGGGAAGGAGAAACAGCTGGGAAAGAGAGAGCTGGTAAAGAGAAAAGAGCTAGAAAAGAGAGAAAAGAGCTAGAAAAGAGAGCATCTGGGAAAGAGGTGGGAAAGGGAGAGCTAGGAAAGAGAAGAGAGCTGGGAAAGAGAAGAGAAGGAAAGACCTGAGAAAGAGCTAGAAAAGAGCAGAGAGAGGGCGTCTGGGCCTGGGCTAGGCCTTAACTAGGGTATGGGTGCAGAAAGGTGTGGCCACATCAAATTCAGATTGACCTCAGCGGATGCAGATGTGACCTCTTCCAGGTGTCCTAGTTGCCTAGGTAACACAGGTACTGGGTGGAGACTTTGCTGAGAGGAGCCATCCAGGAGCAGATCTCACAATAATAATAACTAAATTATACCAGAAATTCTCCTAGGGAACCATATTTGATTACTGAAGAACTAGTTATGAACCAAGCTTATTCTTCATTACCTTTAGCATTCTATATCACTTAGGCTAGTTCTTAATCTCTGTGTGATAAATTGAATGCCATTCTATGTTATTCTTTCCTATCTGATTTCCATTGCTTTCTAAAAATCTGTCTTTCTATATTTCTCTACTAATAATTATTTATACTAAGTCCACCGCCACAGACATCAGAGGATGCTAAAGTAAGAGTCCAATAGCTTGAGTCATTAATGTAACAACATGGAAAAGGAGGACATATTTATTGCTACCTCAAATTTATTTGTCTACAGTGTCATTAAGTGCACATAAATACAAATATGAGCCGGGTGCTGGTGGCTCACACCTGTCATCCTAGCTACTCAAGAGGTTGAGACCAGAGGATTGTGCTTCAAAGTTAGCATGGTCAGGAAGGTACATGAGACACTTATTTTCAATTAACCATCAGAAATCAGGAAGTGGTGCAGTATCTAAACTGGTAGAGCACTCAATTTGAGCTCAAGAGCTGAGGAAGAGTGCCAGGATCAGAGTTCAAGCCCCACAATAAACAAAAAATGTCAAATATACTTTAAGCTTCCCCAAAAGGAACTACGAAGTGAATAGTAATCTTCCCAAGCAGAAAAAATTTTCCAATATGATTCAGTGCACCTACTTTTGCTGAATTATTTAAGTTATGGCTTCTTTGCTGGATGTATTCTCTTCTTTTAAAAATGGTCAAATATTACCTTTATAATAATCTTCATCTAATATTTCTTGGTTCCAAAGAGAAGTCCATATAGTTGATGTCACTTAGCTTTCTTACTATCTCAGTTCAAAGCCAACCCAGGCAGGAGAATCTGTCAAATTCTTATCTCTAATTAAACACCAAAAAATCCGGAAGTGGGCTTTTGGCTCAAGCAGTAGTGTACTAGCTGTGGGGGCAGTTGGGCAGGAAAGACAATTGTTCGGGGACAGGGTCCAGGCTCTGAGTTCAAGCCCCAGAAGCAGCACAAACTACAGAAACAAACAAGCAAACAAAAAAAACCCACATATTTCTTTGGAACCATCCTTAAAGCACTGGTTTGAAAAGAGGCTCCTTTTGCTGATCATACTCACTGGATCCTGCTTTTTGATATGGCAAACTCAGGACCAGAAGAAAGGAATGGATATCTGACTTTTACAACAAAGAGAATCGTCTCAGGAGTTAAATATCCATGCATAAGACATTTTAAAACCTCAGTATCCTTGTTTCTTTGCAGTAGAACATTGTACAACAATGTTATTTCCATTTTTTTCTATGCTGGCCTTCAAATGGCATATTGTTTCCTTTTGTAATACTCTCAACTAGAAGTCTACAGAAAGTTTTATGAATAAAGAGCAAACTCGAAAAAGTCAGGGACAGGGTTTCCTTCAAGCCTTGGATTATTTTCTTGTACAGTAAAAGGACAGCACAAATTAACTTGAACTTTGTTATTTCTCTATGTTCAATTTCTCTCCTGGATTCAGTTTCTACTTCCTGTAAAAGTTCCTTCCAATTACTTCAGTAACAATCTACGGTGCTGCTCCAGGCAAAGTGAATGTTTTCTGGCTTCATTGAAATAGCACAAAGACATCTTTGGGCATGAGGTAACACGTGTTTCAGAGACAACTTAGTAACGAGAAAATATGGAATTTACATGGCTTATAAAACATTATCCATGTACAAATGGCCATATAAGATTATGTTAAGTGAAGTGAGCCCCAAAATAGGGACATAACTTGTTTTTTTCTTTCTTACTATTGTTTTTAATGTATCTAATATATATTATGTGGTTTTTTTTCTCTTCCATTTTCTTCCTCCATGGTATAACCCATTTCCACTGTTTGATATCGGTGACCTTGCACATACATTTTTCTAATGTGGGGAGGGGAAGGGAAATAAAATGGTGAAACAAGGATACAGTATGACCTGTTGTAACAATGAGACGAACAAAACACTATGTTCAAAACGAACTTTACAACTTGGGGATAGGAGGGGAGAGTTGGGGTGGTGGGGAGAAAAGGCATGGCAGGGGAAAGACAAAATAGGAGGTAACAATGCTCGTTAGATAATGTAGTCATTAACTTACTTATGTAACTCTAACCCTTCTGTCCACCATTTTCACAATAAAAAACATGAAAAAGTAAAACAATATCCTGGAGTACATTAAGTTCAAATTTCCTAAGTGCTCTGTAAATTCAGACCTATTTTAAGTGGGAAGAAGGTACTCAGAAACATTTTTTGTCAGTGTTTGTGTTGTGCATTATTATCCAAGTGTACATAAGTTAACAGAAGGAGAAACAATAGGAATAGGAGAAAGAGAAGTTCTGTATTTAAGTATAATGGTTCAATACTCTATACAAGACTCTGCAAAAAAGACAACTTTCAAATAATAAAGCCATGGCCAGTATGTAGATCTATGGGAGTGACATAGAGAAAACATTACTACTAAGTGGAACATGAAGGATGAGAACAGACTCTTTCTTCTACTACCTCTAAATCATGATAGCTATTCCTTCAAATTTGTAAAAAGTAGAATGGAAGAATAATTCTGGTTCCAAGCAATTCAGATATAAGACCATGGACTTAACTGGAAAAAAGGCCATGTCAAGAGTAGGAATTATACTAGCAATGAACTAGTGGCTAAGATTACATTTCTTTTACTTTTTCTTTTCTTTCTTTTTTTTGATGGTAGTGGGGCCTGAACTCCGGGCCTGGGCACTGTCCCTCTATTCTTCAGCTCAAAACTTTTTCTCTACCTTTGAACCCCACACCACTTCCAGTTTTCTGGTGGTTAATTAGAGATAAATGCCTCAGAAACTTTCCTACTCATGCTGGATTTGAACTGCAATCCTCAGATCTCAGCCTCCTAATTAGCTAGGATTACAGGTGTGAACCAATTGAACCTTGCTTATGATCACATTTCTAACAGTGTATACTCAGCATATGTAATGTGTATGTTCATCTATCTTTATATGAACTCGAGTTAAAACTCTGGAAAACAGCTTAGATTTTACACTCACTAAAATGGTTGCAGTTCAAAAGTTGATACACCTGGAGAAATAAAACTTAAGAATGTAAAGCAGTCTGGGAAGTTCAGATTGTATCGAGCTTGGGCAAAATACTATAATTAACCAGGCAAAAGATGCATTAGAATAATGTCTCAAGTGATGGAATACTAGTTATGGGCAAGATTGCTGAAGAAGGGCTTGAGGTTTTTGCATACATATATACAAATACACACATACACACAGATGCACTTATATGTTCAAACACACATATGGAACAACTCAGATTCTGTAGAAAAGTTAGAAAATATGTCTTGAGTAAAAATAAAATCAAGTGATAATTTTTAATAGTAGAAAGTCCTCAAGTGAAATTTCCCCAAAAAGCTTGAGAATATTACATAGGTGGGAAAAGAGATAGTAAGAAAATCAAGTCATCATTAATAAAGTGATCGGATCCAGAGAGGAATGAATCAGAGACCCGTTCAGTGCACCTGAAAATGTTCATATCCTGTGTCAAATGTTAGAACATCTTTGAAAATAGTACATAAACAGCCTGAGCCCTCACTCTAGTGAAAAATATTATTGGAGAAGTTCAGAATTGCTAGTCTGTATCTAGATTAAATAAATCAAAAAACTATGGTAGGACAATGTGATACAAGCCAGGAATTCTAGCACTCAGACTAACTCAGCTGATTAGAGAGTGGAATGACATAGTGATACTTTCAGTGGAATAGGTAGTATAATTTTGTGTCAATAAAACAAACCCAGAAAGGAATAAAAAATAAGCCAGAAAGGAATACACATTTGGAAGTTTGGGCTAATTTTTTCAATATGTTTTGAGAAGTCAAGTTTCCTATTGAAATGCAACTCATATATAATCCTCAGTTGTGTTTAAATGTCGTCTTCATTACAGAACATTACTAGATGCAAAAGAGCTCATGATTCCCAACCAAGAATTTGAAAAAGCAACCATTATTCTGTTAGATTCCAAAGAAATGATGAAGAATTTCAAAAGCTTAAGCCTAGAGAACTAGGAAAGTTCATTTAAAGTAGGACTTTGTAGACCTGGCTAAATAAGAATTTAGATTTAAAGTAAATATTTTTGTTTGTAATTTAATATTCTATACTTTACTATCAAATTCTTTTTAAGTAGAAGATTTAATTTACAAATTCACAAATGATTCTGGCATTCTATTTGCCTAAAATATTCTTTCACGTAAGGTATAATTAGAACTTAGTTAACAGTTAATTTCAACAGTTCATAAGTAACATGATAATGTGAATAATCTAGATAAAGTTGACAACAAATTGATGCTATTAATTTATAAATTTACCAAAAGAGCAACTTTTTGAGACTTTGGTGTAACATGGTATGAAGAGAGTAATTGTGTGACATCTTAACTTCTAGGCCTGGGCACTGTCCCTGAGCCTGTTTTTGCTCAAGACTACTGCTCTACCACTTGAACCTCAGTGCCACTTGTGTCAGGTTTTACGTGAGCAGTTTATTGGAGGTAAGAATCTAAGGAACCGTCCTTCCTGGGTGGGATTTGAACCAGAGTCTTCAGATCTTAATATTCAGACATTCAGATCTCCTGAATATCTATGGTAGATAAAATATATAACTATAAATAATATTTGCAAGTGTTCTGATCTCAAGGATAACACTGGGTGGAAAATGATGCAGCAAAGTTTAGTGTAGTGTTCTTTCCACAATACGAAGGGCATCACATTAGCAGAAGTGTAGTATTTTTTCACAATAGTTATATGCTTGTCATGTTGTGAATTTAAGGAATCTTAAGGTGCACATTACAAGTTGGAAATTTTGGGGCTAGGATGACTTTATGGCATAAAAACTTGGGATTGATGATTATAGAAATGATGGCTTACTTTGATGAACAAATGTTTACTCTTGAGGAATTAATATAGATACTTCATAGTTTTACCTTCTACCCGACTGTGGCTATTTTTTCTGTTGAATTTAAATATGTAACGCCCCATTGAAAACTGTACTTATTGCAGAATTAAATAAAATGCAAACAGGTACTGTTTTGAATGTCTCTAGTGTTGCATCTTCAGAATTTGAAAATGAGTAGTTAGTTGTCATAGGAATGTTGAAGAACATATATACTCTGTCCTCTTAACAATTATTCCGTTTTAAAAGTTAGGAGTTCCAACAGAATTGAACTATTTTTGTTTTAGTATGAGACAATACTAAAACAATGTTTTTTTCAAAATAATGACAATTATATTCTGAAAATATTGTAGAGTTTGATGATATTCAAGTTGATGACCCTCTGATAAAGGGGTAATTAATTCAAATTAGCAGCCAAAAATGTTCATTTCTTAAAAAGTTAATACACATAGAATAATATTTACTATACCAATACAGTAATATTATATTTTATACAGCTCATTTTTATTTTAATTATATCATCAAGGTGATATATAGAAGGGGTTGTAGTAATTATAAGGTACTGAATACATAACATGTGTAACTTTTTACCCCCTCCCCCATTTTTCTCACAGTTTTCCTTCAGCCCAATTGACCCCTCATAAATTGTAATGTAAATTTCCAACATGTTGTTTTGTGAGTATTGCTATTGCATTGGTTTGCCGTTTGTTCTTTGTCTTGCCATTTCGTTGTTCCTCTTCCCTTGCCAAATTAAGATAAATGTATATACAATACACGGGATATTGAAATCAAATATAACAAGGATAAACCAAAGGGAAAACACAAAAGAAAAAAGAAATCACATAGTACATTAAAAACAACAACCACAAACAGAAAACTCTGTTCCCATATCCAGGAGTCCATTTTGCTCATCATCATCTTATATGGTCATACATACATAGTTATTGAGCAATTCTGCTCAACTGCTAGGAATATCCTAGACATTTCCTACTTATTACAAATGAGGAAACCACGGAATCTCTTTTTTATATCTTTTTTTTAAATTTTATTTGAGAACATACTGTACAGAGGGGGTACAATTTCATGGGCAGGATAATGCATACATTTCTTACCAAGGATTGCAGCCTCCTCCTTTGTTTACCCTTCACCTCCCTTCCCAGCCTCCCCCCTCCCCCCACCCAATCATACCCCCTCCCCCCCACACACCGACATTGTAAAGCTGGTTTTGACATGACATTTTGTACTTCTCATTGTTGCAACAGGTTTTCGTGGGATTTTTCCTAGACTTTCCAGCCCCGTATGAATTTGAAGTATAGAATTCCACCGTGCATACATAAACCCATTTTGTCAATTCGTTCATCTACTGAGTGGCATATTGGTTTAAAATATGACTCCATGTAAGTATCACTTAGGGTCATTCAAAAATGAGAGATGCCACTTCCCCAGACATTCTAAAAGCATGATTTTTAAGTAAGATAGGATTTTATGGTGGTACGAGTTTTGAGAAATCTGGATGAGTTTCATGTATATCTTGCACTGAATTAGGCAGGAAGCTATCCAATATCATGGAGGATAAAAATGGTAGTGTCAAAAATATTTCCCTTGAGAAAGATATAGGAGGCTGCCAGAAGTATAAAGTTAGTTCAGATAATTTTGAAGAATTTATAAATGCAAGCTTAAGTTTGTCTCTTTAACTAATAATTATGTAAGTGGAAGGGCAAAAGAAGGGGACGAGAAGAAAATAACTGACAGCAGATCACTGTCCCAAGATAGAGTAAATAAGACATAATCTATAACTTTCAAGTTATAGATTATGTAGAATACATCCCATTTAATTTAGGTACATGCAAAATAATTATTTGGCTTTTTCCTACTTTAATGCTCCAGAACAATTGAAAACTTATAAGAAAAGTTATGTGATTGCCATTGCTTCAACCTGAATACTAACTGTGATGAGCCTTTTTTTTCTCACTTTGCAGTTGGAAAATATCCCTAGTTGATAATGTGGCTGATTAGAGTCAGAGTTATAGGCTTGTTCTTGTATATTTATCCCAGAAGAGGTTAAAGTAGTTCCCCCACCCCAAGATATCCAAGTACATTGTCTGAATCTGTACTTTGAACACACCCTCACACCTGAGCACATTATTTGAAAATATACTTCAGCATGTCATGGCACATTCTACATTGTGCCCTTGTCTTCTTTGCACAATCCTTTTGAGTTCGTAGGTGCTCTATTTCCATTTCATCTGTAAAAACTGCTAAGAAAATTGTTCAACTACCACTTCTTCTTTGACATGCCCAGTATATGTATGAAGGTATATTGTCCATGTTAAGCAATAGGGTAGTGCTCACTCTCTGAAGAGAAAAGTTCCATAATATGACCCTGTGTCCACATTAGAGTGTGTAGAATTTAAAGCATTTTAAGACAAACCGTGATATTAGAATTGAAAGGCTCCTTATGGACATTTTCTGGGAGCTCATTAGTTTTCCCAAGAGAAATATAAATATCCACAAAATCTGGATTAATATTTTTAATGTTACCACTGTGCATGCATCCATATTAAAGATTTACACAAATAAAGAAACAAAAAAACTAAACCATAACAGGTAGATTGACTATGTGCTTATAACAAATTATGGAATAGATTTTGGAAGTATTGCAAATTTCTTACCAGTATGAATGAACTTCCTCTCTCCACACCACTACACACAAATATTTAAGAGTGTGAACAGAATTATTTCAAGTAACATACTGTAAATGTTACTGCAATATCATGTGTATATCTAAAATTCCCTTGAAAGTAATAGATTCTACATTCTATTGAAATATTAGTTATTTTATTCTAGGAAACATTTGGAACAATAGACTGTATATCTTTGAAATGAAAAAGATCAAAAAATAGTAGCATAAAAATTTTAGAGGAAGTCTGTCTTCAGAAATATATATATATATATATATATATATATATATTATATGAAGAAAGACATACATTTTAGAGATTATTTGTCATCAGAAATATATACATATATCTGAATTTATGTGTAGAACGATGTACATTATAGTGAAACAAAAATCTTAAAACATAATTAAAATTAAAAAAATACATCAAACCAAGTGCCAGTGACTCATGCCTATAATTTGAGCTATTCTGGTTAATGAGATCTTAGAATTGTGTTCGAAACTAGCTCAGACAGGAAAATACTTTTTAGGGGGCTGGGAAGGTGGCTTAGTGGTAGAGCGCTTGCCTTGCATGCATGAGGTCCTGGGTTCGATTCCTCAGCACCACATAAGAAAAAAGAAAAAAGCTGGAAGTGGCGCTGTGGATCAAGTGGTAGAGCTCTAGCCTTGAGCTGAAGAGCTGAGGGACAGCGCCCAGGCCAGAGTTCAGGACCCATGATTGGACCCTCCCCCCCCAGCAAAAAAGTATTTGTTAGATTCTTATCTCCATTTAACCACTAAAAACAGGAGTTACCTCTGTGCCTCAAGTTGTAGAATGCTGGCTTTTAGCATAAAAAATCTTAGGGATAATGCCCAGGGCTTGCAAACAACAACAATATATATCACATTAATTTCAAAAAAGCACCTTTTAACTGCTGTGAACATTTCTTAGAAACAAGAATACAAGCCTCTGGAAAATGTTAAGTAAAAACTATAGAATATTTACATTTATGTTAAAGACATGACTATTTAGTTTAAGATATTTAGGTAATGATTAGGAATTAAGAATAATGATAGTATATTAGGACTGGTCTTTTATTCTATTTTACTATAGTAATAAAATGATATTTGTAATGATTGTATAAAAATAATCTTGTTTGGTATTTGAGCTATAATACGTAATAAACATTTTAAATTGATTTCCTTAGGAAAAATCATTATCTTAATTGTATCAATTCTTTTGATTTTTTTTCTTTTTTTTTCTTTTTTTCCTTTTCCTCACTTTTTTATAAATTTTATTTTTTATTGTGAACATACTGCACAGAGGAGTTACAATTACATGGACAAGAAAATGAGTACATTTCTTATCAAGCATTGCAGCTTCCTCCTTTTTTTACCCTTCACATACCTTCCCAGGGGATCAATTATTTTGTAATGTCAAAACAATTTAAAAAATTAGTCCAAGGCTGGTTTGCTCTAAGACTATATTTGTTTTCTTGTTCTAGTTTTTATATGTTGGTAGAAATTAAAATTCCAAAAATTCAATGGATATTGGTATTCAGGAGCATCTTCATAGGTACTAATATTGGAGTCGCTTAAGTGGAATTGTTTTATTTCATTTGTTATTTTCACAAATATATTAAGATGATTATGTATTTTGTTTCTTTTCGCTGCTATTGGCTCTTACCTTAAGAATATTTTATTTTCCTAGCGAAGTAGAGAATACAATTGGATTGAGGAAGTAACATATGACTTTCACAGAATGCAGATGCATAGATTTGGGTCATCTGTGATTTGCTAAAAGTTTCTTCCAGAAAAGGTTATCAATTAGTTATAAGTGATGCATAATTCTTAGATATTACAGTTATCACATACACTTTTTGATTGAGTTATCTCTGTATAAACTCAAAAAAACAACGGACCAAAAAAACTCAAAGTACACAGAAATCACATCTTTGTTTTAAACGCTGTTGTTTACAAGGAATTTTTAAGCAACACTGAACACATCTTTTTAGGTATTCTGCAATTTGTGTGAAGTGTTTTTAACAATAGTTTACTTTTTTGCTGACATGAAATTCACATCAATATATAATCTCCTTTTATTGTATACATTTTAGTGCTTTGGAAGTAAATTGTACAATAATAGGTTTTCCAATCCTAATTTTCACAAACTTGCATTTCCTCAAATAGAAATGCTGCAAATTTTAGAACAGACATTAAAATAGATATAAAATTCACTTATAGGAGTTTGTCCAGCATACATCCTCTATAGTGTGTCTTTTCACATTTGTTTTGGGGATTATTTCCAGGGTCTCACACATATTATTCAAGTGCACTGTCAATGAACTACATTCCCTGTCCAAACAAGTTTTTTACTTCTCTTTAATACATACATAGAAGTTTAATGGCTGGATCATATAAAATTCTCTTTGACCTTTTGAAGACTTGCAATCTTGCTTGCTAAAATGATCGCAGTATTATACAAATCATTCTCCTATGTAGAGTTTATCATTTTCTCCACAAATGCATTACTATATTTTCTGTCATCTTTTTATATTAGGGTCATACTAGTGAGTTTTCTTTGTCTTTTTTCTTAGAAACTAAAGAAGAACTTATTTCATATGCTCCTCCTATTGACTATTAATTTATATATGTTCTTCAAAGAAATATCCTATTCAGGTAAAAATTTATATAGAATTAGAAGATATAAAAATACTTAAGATTCAGAAATATTGTAACATTAACATTGTAGCATTAACAAATATGTTCCCTGTATCTGTTGGATATGTTTTCATTTCGGTTATAGTATCCTTTGAATTATGAAAAGCTATCACTTGATATAATCCAGTTTATTCTTGCTTTTCTTTAGCCACTAATGCTTTCCATGTCAACTTTTTAGAAACCCTTAGTGATGCAATGTCATGAAATTTTACATTTATGTTTTATAGGTTTTCACATCTCACATTTAGTTTGATAATCATTTTTATTTTAAATTTTTGTATAAGGTGTCTGAGGCTCATATCTGTAACCCTAGTTACTGAGGAGTCTGAGAATTGAGGATCACGGTTTAAAGCCATCCCAGGCAGAAACGTCCATGAGAATCTTATATCCAATAAACATCTAGAAAACCAGATCTGGTGCTGTGACTCAAGCGGTAGGGCACTCACATTGAGCGGAAGAGCACACAGACAGCGCCTAAGCCCAGAGTTCAAGCCCCATGAATGACAAAAATACAAAACAAAACAAAAAAGGATTGAGGTAGTATTCTAAGATCATTCTTTAAATCTCAAGAGACAATAGTGTCAATACACCCATTTAAGATTTTATTTTTATTTCATAAAGTCATAGGATAGTTTTCAAAATCTATTGTTCATAAAACTAAGGATTGATTTTTGACAAATCTGTTACATTCTTCTATGTATCTGCTCTTACAGTAGAACTATTTTATCTTCACTACTAAACATGGTAATAAGATTCAAAGCTAGTATGAAGGCTGAAGCTACACCATTTTACAAGATTGTTCTGACTGACCTGTATTCCTTGAATTTACATACGAATTTATTGAGCAGGTGGACCAATATTCTACAGAGATATCTAGATGTTTGATAGTCACTCATATTTTGTACCTTGGAAAAACACAAGACCCCAGATAGTATACATAGAGAAATGCCTTTAGAGAATACTGGAAGCAAATAAAATTACTTTAGGAATGAGTTAAGATTTAGATAATGATGTAGCATACTAAATATGAATGATAACAACTTGAGCTTTACAAAAGAGGATAGTGAGATGGGAAAGAATGATGGACCACATAGGAGCTATATGTCATTGCTATTGTGTTTCAAAAAACAGAAAGACTTCAGAGAAGAGAAGGAGAAAAGTAAAGTGTCCTGAGTCAAGTTTCTTTTTAATCCATCTAATAGTTTGGACCAAAAGTCAGTGAAAAATGGGAAAAAATAAAATAGAAAATAAAGCATTGTATATACCTGTTACAATGTAAGGAAATTTAATAGGAATATGATAATTAATTCCCAAAGAAATAAAAGAAAGAATAGCTAAACTATAAAGGGAGAAAGAATGAAGAGAGAAGCAAAGTAAAACCTTTATCAATAACAAACACAAGAGTTTGGAAGTGGAAAGGCAGTGGGAATATTCTAAATAACAATAAAAATTGCTAGCGTGGATAGAATATGTATCACATTTTATCATATATAATTTTGAAAAAACATACTAGGAATGAAAGTTTCAAAGTCATGATTTAAAACACTATTTGCATTATAACAAGGCAGTATTGCCCAGTGGTAAAACATTGGCCTAGCATGTGTGAAGCAATGGTGTGATCTCCCAAACTTTACAAAGTACACACAAAGCACACACACACACAAACCACTTAAACACACACATACACACCACATAAACACATTTGGAATATTGATATTATCATATTAAATGGAGGAAATTATCACAAATAGTAAAAGTATGTTAATATATGAAATCTTAATATTGCTCGTACAATTTAAAAGTTTAGTAGAAATAAAACAATCACAATATACTTGGATTTTAATAGATTAAGTAAATTGAAAATTATTAGAAGACATGAGAATCTTGTCAAATAAGTTTAAATAATAAACATTTTTAAACATGTGTCCTTTTATTTTGACAAAAGATTGATGTTACTGGTATTTTAACTCAAGATTTAGAATATGATAGCGAGGTGCCCTATATAACACTAGCGATGGCTATATCTCTAATCATTTCATTCTGAATAGTTTTATAATAAGGTCACAGAGTTTCTCAGTATCTCTCGAATTACAAACCCTATTTGCACTTCCCACCATAGCTAGAAAATGGATGCCACAAATCACAATGCGGAGATCAAACTTTTTTTTTTAATTCAAGTAAAAATATTTCCAAAGAGTGACCAAGTAATGAAGCCTTTCTTAATAAAGTATGTGCTTCTTGAAAATACAGTAAGTATTTGTTACCTGGACAAATATGTTTATAACTATAAGAAAATAAATTTATTTAAAATCAATAGCCATATAAAAATTAAGAAAATAATTTTTAAATAGTCACATGTTAAATATTAAGTTAACTAATCGTACAACTCTGAAAAAAATGAATTGCCCTAAAGAAACAAAAGAAATAATTTAAGCCCAAAATTTGAAATTTAGAAAATAAAATGAAGTGTACTCTTTAGTTGACTTAATTAAGTGTAAACCCTCTGTATATCGATTTTATAATAAAAATGCATTAACAAAGAAAGCAAAAGTACCCATGTATCAATAGCAACTACAAAAGCATCAGTAGTTCTTCTTTTGAGCGTACAAAAAAAATCGATGGAAGAGATAACAATGTTCCTTCCCTATGAAATGTACTCATTACTTTACCTTATTTATGTAACTGTAACCCCTGTGTACACTACCATTAAAATAAAATTAAATTGAAATTAAAAATAAACCAAATGATATACCAATTAAGAATTCTTAGAATCCATTGGTTAAAAACTTCGTAAAAAACTGCCCTA
Source organism: Dipodomys merriami (assembly GCF_024711535.1). Lineage (NCBI taxonomy): Eukaryota > Metazoa > Chordata > Mammalia > Rodentia > Heteromyidae > Dipodomys > Dipodomys merriami. The sequence continues at coordinate 63,196 of NW_027206366.1, forward strand.
AATACCCAAGGAATATACTTTGATGATACTATTTAAATACTTCAACTTCAGCAAAAAAGCAAAAAGTTTAAAAACTGTTACAAAGTAAAGTAATAAATCAGAATATATTACTATTAATGATAATCATAAGATGAATTTATAGTGGTAGTCAAATATGTAAGAAATGATGCAATTTGCCATTAATTTGCACTTAATAAGTGAGAAAGAATTTTTTTATGTCTTTTTAAATTATCATAAGATTAATGAAGAAACTGTTCTGTCACATCATATGATAATCAGATGAAGCTGATATTAGAGCAAAGAACAGATTGTACTAAGTTTTTGAATGTTCATGTATATACTTATTTTGGTTGTGGGAAATTGTGGGTATTTCAACTTGGGGTATATTTTTCTTGCTAGGCCGGCGTCGTATCAGTGGTTAATTTTAGGATAGGGGTTTCCTTTCCACAAGAACATGCACCTGATCTGTCCTTTTAGCTTTCTCATCATCAGTGGCATCCGAGATGAACACCAACTTGTCCAGCCTGCTACCTTGACTGGCCTGGATCCACAGTCCTTCCAATCGTAGTAACTAGATAGTGAAGGATGGTGGAAATGATCCAATGCAGCCAGCTATAGATTGAGAAGGAATTCCACTAAACTTTTGGCCTGGGTTCTGTTCTCAAGCCTCCTAAGTAGTTAAGAGTACAGATAGGAGCCCCTGGTGCCAAGCAGTAACAGTATTTTTAAAGCAATTAGACATATATATGACTTAGGCTTGTGATTACCTCAGGAAATGAATAAAAGAGCAGTGAAGCAAAGAGGACAGGCAGAATTTTAACTAGGTACTCAGAGGCTGAATAAGCTTAACTAGCTACTAGGGAGTCTGAAATCTCATGACCATTTCAAAGCCAGTCCAATCATGAAAATACAAGCGATTATCTAAAAAAAAACAAAAACAAAAACAAAACAAAAACCAAAACCAAAAAAACCCCCACAGAAGTGGCTGAAGTTTTAGACCACTATCCTTGGGCACAGAAGCTGAGGAATAGTTCCCAGGCACTATCAAGCCTCAAGAATGATGAATGCATGCATGAGCACATGCACCGCACACACACACACACAAATGAGTATTTCAATGTGAAGTTCTTTATTTTTTTACATTGCTGTACTTTATTTCCCTGTATTAGCTCACAAATTAACAAAATCAGCTAAGGACCTATTTACATAAAATTCATCATGTTTCTCTAAAATCTACACTCTTTTTGGATGCCTGCATTTATTTGACCCAAAAGTAAATTATTAAGGAAGTCAATTCATCACTCTCAAGTCTATAGTATTAGAGGATTGCTTAGGATCTTCCTAGCAATATGATTTTGTGAAATCCTACATCAAGCAATATATTTCTTTCACTAGAAGGGAAGCCTCTGTCACACCATTAATAATAGGTTTTTCTCCTCCTGGCATGCATCTGTAGGTATATTATCTTCATATATTTAATGATCTGTGTATGACAAAGTCTACCGTGAAAGTACAAACACCCTTCTCAGCGCTTAGCATTTGTATACCATTCATAGATATGAAGGTGTTTAATTGTTACTGAAATTGCTTTAAAATAAATAATGTTCACCCTGACAATCTTGAGAAAGAAAAATTGGTTTCTCAGCACTTTAGGTAAGAACATCAGGGAAAGAAACAAGGAAAAGTGAGGAACAACTCAACACATACATTCAAATGAAACAAAACAAGACAAGAAAACACAATTAATTCAGTACTCAAGAACCTGCAGGAAATGCAAAGATTTTTTTAAAAATCAGCTATGACAAGCTTATGAAAATCCTGACTACATGGGAGTGTACTGATGTGAGAACAGTGGCTAACGCCCAGACTAGAAAGAAAAAAACTTTACCTAATACCATGCACTTGTTAATCTAAATTCCAGGAAGAATAACATAAAGTGGACTGAGGCTAAGATCTTACACATGTAGGAAGCCAGTGTCTATCTGAAAAATTGTCAGGATAATTTAGGGCTGGACACATGACAAAGTGGAAAGAACACCCATTTAGGGGGCACAAGACACTGAATTCAAACTGTAATATTAGGGGTATTAAAGAAAAAAGGTATGATTTTAAATAATTGGAATAATTGTAACACTTGAGTATTTTAGTGGAGAAAAATCCATTAGAGATATAGAATGAACCCACGTTCCAATGCTACTTTAGTGATAATGTTTAGTGGTACTTCAGACAAAACAGATTTACCTTGCAAATGAGCATGGATGTGCATTTGGGTGATGGAAATACTCTACTTACACAGATGTAAATTAGATAGATTTTTTGTGGTAGATTGTAGTTATTGAACTAAGAGCCTGGGTGATGTCCCTGAGCTTTTTCTCTCAAGGCTACCACTCTATTACTTTGAGCCACAGTTCCAATTCTTATTTTCTGTTGGTTGTTTGGAGATAAGAGGCTCATGGACTTTCCTGCCCAGGATGGCTTTAAACCATGTTCATCAGATCTCAGCCTCCCGAGTAACCAGGATTCCAGGCATGAACCATCGATGTTTTTAATAATTTAGTAAATTGTATAGTTACAGAAGTTATAAATTATCATTGTAACCTGTGTAATATATGTATGTATATATATATATATATATATCAATACATATGGATAGAAATAGTTTAACATATTTTTGTATCTACAGTACATATATGAAATCATCCTTCATTATAAAGTAAAATGGAAACAAAAGTTGGTAAGTAGCAAAACAAAGGGAATTGTTACAAGTTTCTTTTGGTTGAATGAAATATTTATCAGTTTGGAAAAAACCATCTCTACTTTAACAAAATGGATAATTGCTATTAATTCCAATCCATCTATTTGCCCATATTGTGCATCCTCACACGTGAGTGTCAAAATCAAACCACAATTTTTGTCTGTATTTAACTCACCTGTTATAATTTAGGGGATAGATGAAGTAATCAAATAAAGATTAAAATAATAATAAGTGAGGCTATGAGTTAGAGCTGAAAAAGATTTTAAATATGATAATAGCTAATTAAAATGTATATTTCTTACTTTTACTCTGTTGTTATATCTCTTATTCCCACAATAGGAAAGTACATAGAAGGTTCTCACTAAATTTTTGTAAGTATTAAAAATATATTTTAAGAATATGGGCATAGTGTGGTTTTAGCTTATTGAGACATGTATGGTAGAGTGTGTATTTGAGGACTTGCAATATCTTGTGATGGAGATGAAAGGAAGAATGTGCTTATTCTAGAAAACTGGCTAGAGGATTGCTCCCAGAAAGAGAGTGATGAATTCTTCCAAAAGGTTACAGTAAAATCACTTTCACAACCTTGTTCATTATTGCACTATTCACCACAGCCAAGTTATGGAAACAGCCAAGATGCCTTTTGACAGAGGGATGGTTGTAGAAAGTGTGTCATATATACAAAATTGGATTACATCTATCCATTATGAGGACTGTTACATTATTTGCAAAGAAAGGGATAGATATAAAAATATGTTAAGTAAATGAAGTCAGAGCCATACACACAAAGGACCCATGTTCTGTCGCATATTTGGAAGCCAGAACTTTATGCAAGTTAAACAACAGTATTAACCAAAGTTTTCATTTTTCAGAGCAGTATTTAAAAGGTGTAATTTCTTATAAAATTGAACTTTTAATCCAACAAAATGAATACCAGGAAACTATCACTTGGAAGATGTGAGGGGAAGTCAAAGGGAAGAAATAAAGAGAGTTATGGAGTAAGAGTGAAGACATTATATTCAATGCAAATAATATGAAACTAGAAAAAATTAAAGTGGGGTGAGGTTTGGAAGGGTAGGGAAAAGTTATATAAAGATCCATTATACTTAAAAAACTCATTTATTGAATGGAAATTCCCATGTACACCTAGTTAAGATAATAAAAATATGATTTAAAAAATGGAGACATTTGATCTTCAACTGTGTTCTCTTAAACCATGAGTCAATATAATAGTTTCCTCCTCAGACATTTTCTTTGCAGGTATTTTCCTCATAGTGACAGAAAAGTGATCAATGCAATGAATATCAATACATCACATTGCACATATAAAATCACGGTAAAAATGTTAGAATTCATCACATGATAAATAACAGGTAGAATGTGCCAAAAACTAATTGATTGTTTTTCCAAGTACTTTACCTATGGTATATAATTTAATCCTCACAATAATTGCATAAAGTGGAACTCCTTACATTTTTAATTCTCAGATGATGATATTGAAGTCTTCAGAGTTGGAATTATTAGTACAACATTGCAGTCATGGTAAGTGTTACCCTGAGGATCATCTCTCACTCTATCAATTAACCTCATTCTATTTTATGACTAAAATACTTGCACTTAGTTTACAAATTCTAGGAAAATTTCCCAGAATTATTGTTTTCACTTTCATAATATTTCACTTTATCTTTGTTAGAAAATAGGGAACTATAAAATAAAAACTCAAAGTTCATAATCAATGCATAGCTCCCTGGTGAAAACAACTGCTAAAGTATAATATTCTTGATTTCTAGCTCAAAATAGTAGAAATCATATTTTATCCCTTCACTCAACACTGAACACCCTGGGGACCCTATCTCTGTTTAACACTGTCTTACTGAAATAATGACCTCCCCAATTCCTGATGGAAACAGACTGCAGGTCTCATTTCCACATTGAAGCTCAACTAAGTTGTTTACCATTCGAAGTATTTTGATTGCTTTTTACACCCAACATTTTGAGAGAAAGGTACTACTTTAAAATGCTATTAAATCAAGACTGATATAAAAATCACGTTTGACCCCAGATAAATATTTTACCTTTCCTATACTCAAAAATGCACTCTGACCTATCACTAATATTAGGAATGAGAGGATAAAAAATCATAGACACCAAGACCTAAGTATGAATTAAAGACTCTCCAACTTGTGAATACTATTGGTTTAAAAAGACATGAAGGGCTGGGAAGGTGGCTTAGTGGTAGAGTGCTTGCCTTGCATGCATGAAGCCCTGGTTTCTATTCCTTAGCAACACACAAGCATAAAGAAAAAAGCTGGAAGTGACGCTGTGGCTCAAGTGGTAGAGCGCTAGCCTTGAGCTGAAGAGCTGAGTGACAGCGCCCAGAGTTCAGCCCCCACTACCGGACCCCTCCCCCCGAAAATAAAGACATCAATACTACCAATTTTTTTCAAAATTTCTTATGATACTGAAGATTCAATAATAAACTATTAACACTTGAATATAACTCATTTTCATGGGACTAGAACACAAAACACAAGATTAATCCTAATCATATTAAAAGACATTTATTTTTACTACAAATTCACTCTTATAACTACAAAGATTCTAAAAATAACTGAAGCACAGTGACACAAAAATAATTTAACTGCATCATCTACATTCAAAGGACTGTGCTAATAGAAAACAAAATTATACTAATTAAGTTACACGATTTACTTACATTCTTTTATTCTATTTCTTTTAGTTTCATAAAAACTGGCTTTTCATAAAATGATCCATAAAAAAGCCTATATACCCACTTACATTTTCAGATCTTAACAATATTTATTTCAGAAATGTCTTTAGCTGTATAATCAATGAACTAAAATATTACTAAAATATTTAAATGGTTTTCAGAGATTGCAAGACTCGGTCTGAGATGTTATTTATATTGGAAAACATATTCGAAAAGCCTTATTTGTTAAAGTTGTGATAGTTACTCCCACAAAAGAACTATTATTGAAGAAACCTTTGTATGTACAAAACAACTTCAAATGCATCCACAATCTGGAGATGACGCATGTTTTTTTTTTAAATATATATCTAACAAGCATAGCCACAATACTGATTTTCAGTCAATATGATGCGATATTCAAACCTTAACAATACGGGGTTTATTATCTTAGTGTGAATAGATACGATCTTACAAAGAAAGTTATTTTCAACAGAAATCTGGAAAGAGTTTATCCACCTTGAGTTTCACAGAAATAACCAGAGAGTAATACCTATTTGGTCAAGTCAGTCAAAATCACTCCATGAATATTTCTTAAAAAATATACCCAATTTAAACCTGGTGCTGGTGGCTCACGCCTGTAATCTTAGCTACTCAGGAGGCTGAGATCTGAGTATCGCGGTTCAAAGCCAGCCTGGGCAGGAGAGACCGTGAGACACCTATTTCCAATAAACCACCAGAAAACTGGAAGTCGCAGTGTAGCTCAAGTGGTAGAGCACTCGCCTTGAGCTGAAGAGCTGAAGGACAGAGCCCAGGCCCAGAGTTCAAGCCCCACGACTGACAAAAAAAAAAAAAAAAAATATATATATATATATATATATATATATATATATATAAACAATTTAAGAAGTCAAATACATATTTTGTAGTGACAGTCATCTTACAGCAATAACTTACTACCTAATTATATGTGTATCTTTTTACCTAACATATATTAAGAACTGAAAATGATCTCTTTTATATAACTTATGTTGTAAATGCTTTGATTATGATGATGTTATTAACAAATAAAATGTACAGAAGGGTAGTTTCACTGAAATGACAGGACATAACACTGATAAAAAGAAAAACATTGCAACACAGTTCTTTTCAGCTACACCCTGTTCATATTGGCAAGCAACATTGCAACAGCACACACACATACACACACACACACACACACACACATAAACACACATGTGTGCACACGTACACAAGCATGCACATGCATGCCAAATTCAGGGTTTATTGTACAAAAAAGCTCAAATAAAATATTAGTGATTAGGACAAATGATAATTTCCTTATTACAAAATAATACATAATTCAGTCACCATGGTAGTTACATTTTATCTGCCCCTCCATATGTGACCACTACATTTATTTTAGGTAATTCTTTAACTAATTCATTCCTTCATTAGTTAAATACTAATACTAGAGCTTGAACTCAGGGCCTAGGTCTGTCCCAAAATTTGTTATTGTTTTGTTTTAGTTTTCTCAAGGCTAGCATTTTATTGCTTGTAACACAGCTCGATTTCTAGCTTTTGCTGGTTACTTTCAAACCAGAATCTAATAGATTTTTTTCTTGGTCTGGTTTCAAACCACAATCATCAGATTTGGTCTTTCTGATTATCTAGGAATAAAGACATGAGCCACCAGTGTGGCTCCAGCTTTTTCCTATACTTATCTATTGCACATACTTAGATAGCAATTTAATATTGAGAGTATAGAAGCAAGATGTATAGTGATTATATTGTTCTGTCAGAAATTCAAGTTAGTAATGTAAATTTCTTCTTAAGACCATACACAAAAAATACTTAAGAAGAAATCTGATGGTGATGATGATGATGATGTGTGTGTGTGTGTGTGTGTGTATGTGTGTGTGTGTGTGTGTGTGTGTGGTGTGTGTGTACTGTTGCAATATGTTTCACATATAAGCACTGTGCAGGGGTGTCCAGACATTCACAGTAATTGCGTGAATATCTGCCTTGAGCTACCAACTCATGGACATTGTCTAAGTGTCCACTCTGGGCTTCCCGATGAAGAGGGGTATACTCATCCTCATCCCTAGTATTCATAGGAGTGGCCTTTTTGGAAAGAAGTCTCCTCACTGTAGTAAGCGGCAAGAAAAGCATTCTACCACTGAGCCACTTTCCCAGCCCAAGGACTAAGATTCTTGTTTGTAATTTGTTCAAAGCTATGTCTCTTTATGCATGCTACTAAAAATGTATTTACTAATTTCAAGTAAATATATAAATTCTATTTCCATCTCTTTTAACAAATAAAAAATAAAATTGTTTGCTTTGTAAATGGATCAGAAGCATGGATTTTTTGGCTAGCTAGGTAATTGCACATCTGTATCTCTCTTCCTCTCTCTCTTTCATGAGTCTTATAGACAATATGGTTGCTCCATAATTATCCTAATTTATTTTGCTTTTATATTTTTGGTTGCATCATTTCACTTTCTGCTCTGCCATTTCCCAAATCAGCACCACATAAACAGAACCACAGAAGTGGTTCTGTGGCTCAAGTGGTAGAGCGCTTGCCTTGATTTGAAGAGCTCAAGGACGGTGCCCAAGCCCAGAGTTGATGCCCAACAACTAATTTTTTTTAAAAAGAATCAAAATCCTTGATGATTCTAGGAACCGATCTGACTGAAATCAGTTGACTCACACTTTTCCTGCACAATGAAAGAAAAGGTCCAGGCTAGGAAAGCAGCTAGAGAAGGCAGGCAGATTGTATCTGTGACAAAACTTTGTGGAAAATGGTATAGAGGATTACTTACTGGAGATCCATTTGCACTGGAAGCATGATGCTGAACTATCGCTTGCTGATTCTGAACTATTGCTTTGATCATTATATTCTCCAAGAAGAAAAAATGAAATTTAATTGATATCAAAGGACGACTAACACATTTTGAATTCTCATTAAACATCTTCAATCATCAAAATTCAAAATCACCTGAAGACAATAGATAGGCCTACTTCTTTTTTTTTTTTTTGGTCCTGTCGTGGGGCCTGAATTCTGGCCTAGGCGCTGTCCCTCAGCTCTTCAGCTCAAGGCTAGCGCTCTACCACTTGAGCCACAGCGCCACTTCCGGCTTTTTTCTTTTTGCTTATGTGGTGCTGAGGAATCGAACCCAGGGCCTCAGGCATGCAAGGCAAGCGCTCTACCACTGAGCCACCTTCCCAGCCCAGGCCTACTTTTTTAGATGAAAACAAGTTTTTTTTTAAAAAAACAAGAATTTAGGTAGTCATACATAGGACTTCTATTTTACTACTGCATTATACATTTTTTTTCTAATGTTGGTTACCAATAAATAACGGATCTATTAGAAAGCTCTTAAAGCTAATATATTGAATAGTAAGTTCTCTTACACTATATCTTGGTATTTCCCAAATTATTTACGTAGAAGGCATTGTTTCCTATTTTCTCCTTCCTAGAATAAGCTGCACATGAATCATGAATACACCACTGGTCCTCATTTTCAGTCTGTGCATTTGTATACGGAGGAAAATCTTTCCTCTGCTCTCTATCAATTCACTACTCTCCAGTCTTAATAATTTATAATAGTAAAAATGGAAAAAGAGAAAATAAATCATGGTGAAAAAACATATGCAGAAAATTCACCGGATTTTTCTGACCATTTCAACCAACGTGAACTATTGGGGAAATACATGGACACCTCATTCCCACTGGTACTCAAAGTCTCTGGTTAGGCAATTCTGATGAAGACACGGAACAAGATGAAAACGTGAGGAAGGTATCAATTGCAAGAAAATAATGGAGAAGAATACCATACAAATTTCTTCTTTGGGATGCCAAAATTAATTGGCTTACTACACTGCCGAGACTACTTTCCAAAAAGGCCCCTCATGTATACTAGAAATGAGGTAAGTATACCCATCTTCATCACGAAGCCTAGAATGGACATTTAGACATTGTCCATGAGTTGGTAGCTCAAGGGAAAAATGTCTTCCTGACCCTTTACCCTTCTTCCATGTAGGAACAGACCAACCAGAATATCTTACCCTGACAGCATAGATTGTCTTACTGGAACAAAACTAATCTTAGTTACAAGGGTTCATAGAGAGAGGAAAACTTCAGACAGAATTGTTCAGAATAGAAGGTATTTTATCAAAATATAATTATTTATTATACCTATCATTTCAAAAGTAGCTAAAGCCAAGAAGGTGAAAAAAGTGTTCATATTCATGTTACCTAATATCCTGACCTGTCTACCATCCAACCAGGCAGGAACTTACACTACTGACTTTCTATCACCAAATATTTCCATAGCTCCTGGAGAAGTCCATATATTTCTCCTCGATATTAGGCCTTAAATTGCTAATGTTTTAATCAAAGTGTTTCCTCTTGCCTCCAGGTTGTAAATTTACAAATGGTAAAGTTTTAGATCTAACTTTACCAAAAACTGAGGTAGAGATAATGGAATAATACTTTAAAACAGAGTTGCATTTGATAACCTAACCTCAACAGAATAATGCATAACAATTTCTTATATTATATATACTTATATATTTTATATATGCTTATCTTAAATTTCACACAGTGAATCTTACTAGAATTAATTGATAATTTGACAAATAAATTGAAAATTATTCCCATAAATAGATTGGAACATAAATAATTAGGCTTAGAATATATATTAGAATATAAGAAGTATCATTGCAATGTCTTCGGTATAAACTTGTGATACCTTCTAAGTGTTCTTGGTCTTCTGAATTCACATTGTAAAAAAAAGTATTGTTTTCCTCTAATCTAGAAGAGATTTTACACTGCTGATGCGTTTATTGTGTTAACTCGCTAGTCCCAGTGGTTTTTTTTTCCATATTTCTGAAGCATTCTTACTGATTATACACAAATTTTGCTGATATGATTCCTAAAAGCTATTATTCTTCTGCAGTACCCATGGGTCCGAGGATATCAGATCCCAGTTACATGCATCATCAGATAACATGGGCAGGACTTCTCACCTTGGCCCATGCAACATGCTAAGAGAAAGTAATTGAAGACCCACCTCAATTCCTTGCAGGAATTAGCCGTAAGCAATTGTGAAATGTAAGGCAAATTAAAATGAAAGATGAGATCACAAAATATGAGAGAAAGTACTGTAGTTCAAACTTTTAATTTATAGATGACCAGCCCATATGAGTAAACAAAATCACAAATGTCACAAGATTATTTTTAATATCCCTCTCCTAATGATGAATGGAAGATTTCAGTACAGCATAAGTAGGCCAAAAATAATTTCTGGAATATTAGATCCATAATTGTTCTACCAAGGCTAGGAAAACTTGACTTAGAGTTCAAATATAACAAAAAAACACAAAAATCACAACCAAACAGCAATCTTTAGAGAGTATGTATATGAGCTCACAAAATTTTAAGCAGTTAATGAAGGACAGTCATGGGAAAAGCAAACAAACTGTTCAAAGAGTGCAGTTTGGGGTAGGGGAGAATTTTGAACAGATTTAAATAGATTGTCAAAGGTTATAAATTACCTACATCTACTGCAAATATTTTCTTCTGTGAGTATTCTTTTTCTTGGGGGGGGGGTAGGGGCCAGTCGTGGGGCCTGAACTCTGGGCCTGGCACTGTCCCTCAGTTCTTCAGCTCAAGGCTAGCGCTCTACCACTTGAGCCACAGCTCCACTTCCGGCTTTTTTTTTTTTGCTTATGTGGTGCTGAGGAATCGAACCCAGGGCCTCAGGCATGCAAGGCAAGCGCTCTACCACTGAGCCACTTTCCAAGCCCCCATTCTTTGAGTATTCTTTGTCTGAACTGGTTACTCCAGTCTTGAGATACACTTTATAACTTGTGAAGATAGAAGGGAAGAAACAAGGTCAAGAACCCATTACACCACTGGGGAGAAAACAGTCCTCTAAGGTTTCTCTCATCTTTCTTCACTACTCTTTTCTCATACTTTTAATAAAGTCAAGTGATTTTGAGTTACATCTTTCCTTCTTTTTCAGAGAATTACTGTTTGGTAATTAAATGTCAATTCACAAATTTTGATGTCTTTTTTTAAAGAACTTTGAATTTTAATTCCACTGCAACCTTGTTTCACACAGTGAGAGTATATTTCCTGGATAAGGACAATTCTCAAGGGAACCTACAGGATTTACAGCAAGGTTTGTGAGGCTTGTTTGTTTACTGTGATAATGAACCATATTCACCCACATTGCTCCCTCTCAGCTAAGTCTCCAAGGATTTCTTTGCATGAAAGCCTATTTTCCCAGACAATATTAAATTTTCTTAATAGGCTAAGTTGTTAAAAAGTTTGAACAATTAAAATTTACCTGTCATAAATTTTAAAGGTCTTTTGAAATTCCTTTATCAGAATCGTGAAATCACCAGTCATAATCCTGCCTTTACCATCCAAAACAGTTAACATGTTGTTTCATGATATAGTATCCATGAAACTACTATTTTCCAGTGCCTTTGTTATGCGTATATATGACCATATAAGCTGATGCTGAGCAAAATGTACTCCAAGATATGGAAAGAGAAATATTTATTTGCGGTTGTTGTTTTTGATGTTGTATATGATTTCTATTTTCTTTGAGATTTTCCCGTATGGTTTATCCCCTGCTGTGTTTGATTTTGGTATCCTGTGTATTGTGTATACATTTACCTTAATTAGGGAAGGGAACACGAACAAAAATAATGGTGAGGCAAAGGACAAAGACCAAACCAATGCAATAGCAATTCTCACAAGACAAGAAGTTGGAAATGTACATTACAACTTTTGAAGCATATTGGGGTGAAGGAAAAACTGTGAGAAAAATGAGAGAGGGAATAACAAGTTTGAAAAGTTATGTATTCAGTACCTTACAATGGCTGTAACCCCAGTGCACATCACTTTCACATTGAAATTACATTTAAAAAATAAGCTGATGAAATAAAATTTCACTGTTTTGGTATAGTAAATATTATTCTTTATGTAGTACCTTTTCAAAAATCAATATTATTTGGCATCTAATTTGAATTTATTACCTCTTCTTTATTAGACGGTCATCAACTTGAATGATATCCAACTAGACAATTTTTTCACAATATACTTGCCAATATTTTGAAAATAGAATAAATTTAGTACTTTCTTATACTAAAACAGAAAACAGTTTAATTCTATGGAAACCCATAACTTTTAAAAGTAAATAAGTTGTTAAGAGGACAGAATGTATGTGTTCTTCAAAATTCCTATGACTAATAACTACTCATTTTCAAATTCTGAACATTCCATACCTGACAGATTCAAAATATACCTGTTTGCATGTTATGTAATTCGGCAATAGATGAATTTTCCAATGGTGTGTTACAGACCAAGAAGTGAACAGAAAAAGTGCTACATTCTGATATAGGATAAAACTATGAAGCATGTTTTAATTAATTCTTCGGGAGTAAGCAGTTGTTTGTCAGATTAAGCTATTATTTAATGACCATCAATCACAAGATTTATGCCATAAAGTCATCCTAGCCTACCAGTTTCCAACTTGTAGCGTGCACCTCAAAATTCCCTTAATTCACATCAAGAATAGCTTATCTCCATTGTGAAAATACACTGCACCTCTGCTAATGTGATGCCCTCCGTGTTCTGGAAAGAACATCACTATAAACTGGGTTGCATCATTTTTCCCCTACTAGTATTCTTGGAAAAATTATTTATATTTATACTTTTTTAACTATCATAGATAATCAGGATGCTAAGATTTTAAGGTTACAGTTCAAAGCCTGTGAAGACACAAGGTCTATTTTGAAGGGGAAGAATGATGCAGGCTCCGGGCTCAGGATTATCTGAAGATTGTGTTTGAGTATTAGGCTAGAGAGGGAAAACGTTCTCTCCCTCTATCTCAAAACAAATGTCACAGACTCCTAGAAGCTGAGGAAGTAGCTCTTCTGCTTGCTTAAGCATAGTTGAACAGCTGGTCAAGCATTTTCCTGAAATTGGAGAAGTGGTTTAATTTTACTCTAAAATAGGTTAATTAATAATATATCAAGACAGGGCTGGGAAGGTGGCTCAGTGGTAGAGCGCTTGCCTTGCATGCATGAGGCCCTGAGTTCAATTCCTCAGCACCACATAAGCCAAAAGAAAAAAGCCGGAAGTGGTGATGTCGCTCAAGTGGTAGAGCTCTAGCCTTGTGCTGAAGAGCTGAGGGACAGCGCCCTGGCCCAGAGTTCAGGCCCCACAAACGGATCCCCCCCCCAAAAATAATAATATACCAAGGCATTGTGTCATAGCTCAAGTAAAAATGTATGTGTTGAAATTTTTGTGTCACTGTCTTCTGACAAATCTTGGCAAAGATCATGCTTGCTTGTCTTTAAACACCCACTAACAATAAAGCATAGCATGCAGTGGCAATTGTTGTTTGCACTCTGCATCCCCAGTGTCCTGGTGATTTCGTTACCCTTACCCAGGGACCCCAAGCCACTAGATGATACAATTGGCACCCAAACAGGGACCCTTCATTGTTGAATTCAGGACGGGATATTCAGGTAAGTACTTTTAATTACAGGGTGATGGGACAAGTAAAATCTACTCCGTACTTACATATGCTTAAACATTTACTTGCTGCTTATGGTCTAAATATTTGTTCTTCTGACATAGAAATGTGTATTAATGTAGTTAGGGAATGGAATCCTTGGTTCCCAGATGAAGGAACATTAGATGTTGATAATTGGAAATGAGTAAAGAATAAAGTAGAAAGAGCTGTTCGAGAAGGGGAAAAGATTCCTATTAGAGAGTTCCGGGAAGATGGCAGAGGAGAAGCTGGAATCTGAACAAGCTCTCACATAGAAAGCAGTTTTAGAGTTCCAGTGAACAGTCCTAAGCCAGAGAATCACACCAAGTGTGCCATCACAGGACAGAGAGTTAGACAAGAAAGGGAAAGCCAAGACAAGGAGACACATCTGAGCGCCTGCCAGCAGCTGCCGTGGCGGTGGCAGGGTCACAGAGGCGACCGCCACCGCAGCCATACCTGAGCGCTCACACAGAGTCTCCGGGATGAAGGAGCCAGACACAGCTGGCGAGAGGATTCTACTCAACAGGAGCAAGAACCAACAAGGAGCAGACATCTTCATCCTGCAGTTTGCAGACCAGAGACGACCCAGGATCCAAGACTCGGCATGAGAACAAGCCCGATGTCCTCACTCCTTCTCAGGGAGCAGAGGAGGGAAGGCCACCCCTCCCCCCCAGCACGGGTGATCTCCATCTTGGATACCGACAAAGCTCGGAGGAGATGCCAGCTCCAACTCATGCCTTGGAATAAAACGAGTCATTTAGCAGGTCACAAGAACTTAACGGCAAAGTGACCTGCCAGACTCAGCTCCATCCAGGGAAAAGTCACCCAGCTCAGTCACCAGCCATTGGAGAGGCTTTCCTCACTGGGTAAACAGAGCCAGAGGCTGCTCCTCCCTCTAGCATCCTCAACAATCAATTGAAAAACAGAAACCCTGAGAATGGCTCCAGGCTGGGCTCGGTGAGTTTTTCACAAAATAGACCCAGCGAAAAGCTACTGTTTGTTGAAAGGCCTCAACTCTACCAGAACCTAGCCTCATCACCCCCCTTTTGTGATTCTCAAAGCAGATCACCCTCCCATTAAACTAACCTGGGAGGGGGATCTCAAAATCTTGGGTAAAGGAGAGCATTTTTCTGCCTGTTCAAACAAACTGACTTAAGAAACCAATCAAGCCACAGGACCTCAAGCTGACCAGAGACTCCAACAAGAGGCTGGTTACAGACAAAAGGGAGATGAAGAACTTTTTTTTCTTCTTCTTTTCTTTTTTCTTTTTTTTTCTTTCTTTTTTTGGTACCTTATATATATATAAAAATTTATATTTCCTTTTCTAAAACTTTTATTAATATTTAATTTTTGCCTTTTTTGAAAAAATAATTGTTTTCCAGTAACTTTTTTTTCCCTCTTATAATTTTTATTTTAGGAATACATGAATGTGTGTTTTCCTTTTTTTCTTGTCTACTTTCTCTTTTTCTTTCTTCCTTAATTATCTTTTTGTTTTTTGTCTAGCTCTACTCAACTTCTGATATTTTATTTTCTGCCTTTCTTATCCTTTTCAACTTTTCCTCTCATTTGTTCTTCTGTATGTGACTTAACTCTTGTCCTGCACATCCTCAGATAAGCCCATAGTTAACTAGTAGACCCTATCCCCCATTGAGTACACACTTAATCCACAAATTTATTACTCAATCCAAAACCTCTGAGACTTAAATTCCGTAATAGCAGTACTAACTCTTTATACCCATATAATATTTTAAGCATTTTTTTAAGTTTTTCACATCTCCTCTATCTCCCTCCTGTTTTCTCAATATATTCACATTCCTCTCTAAATAGATGGTCTTTCAATCTCTATAACTATATTAATTTTTATGTTTATATTTTTTTCTGGTCTCTTTTCATTTCCCTTTCCCTTTCTTCTTTTTCTCTCTCTCTTAACTTGCATCCTACCCAACCTATTTCCTGCAATGAGATTAGGACATAGTTAACTCTCCCTGTAACTCCCCACACCAATCTATTCCTATTTTTAATCCACAACACTCACTAACCCTAAAAATTTCTGGTTTTCCAAATTCTTCTCTGCGGTTCGAAGCCCATTAACATATAGTTGTTTGATGTTGAATAGATGTATCTGTCGAACTAGATTGTATCTGTAGACAATTGACTATATAAATGCAAACGTTGGTTGTTGTTTTCCTTAAGATAGTGTTCTAACACAAAACTGGTGCTATTTTCATCTCAAATGGGCAGAGTAAGCCGGAAAAACACAAGAAAAATGGCAAATCCGGGTATCTCAATTCCCAATCTTGATAATCAGGGGTCAGATCAGATAACGAACAATCCAGAGGGGAGTTCCCAAATAGCTCTACAAACACTGGTGGCAAACATTATAAATGAGAAGTTTGACAACTTACAAAGGACTCACTATGAGCGTGATAAGGAGAGAGAAGAGGCATCCCAAAAGTTTATACAGGAATATAATAAGCGTGAGGAAGCTACACAAAAACTGATACAGGATTTGCGTGAACAACTTGAAAATACTCAAAGAGAAAGAGAGGAATGGCGTGAGCAGGCTGAGAAGACTCAAAGAGAACAGCAGGAATCTCAGGAACAGGAGGAAAGAGAACTGCAGGAATCCCACAAAGGAGAGGAAGCTAATCAAAGAGTAATTCAGGAATTGAGAGACCAGGTAGAGAATACACAAAGATCACTAAAGGCATTCATGGAACCCATTAACAAAGAGCTGAAGGAAGTCAGGGAGACCACAAAGGGAATGCTGAATGGAACCCAACAGAAGGAATGGGAGTCCAAGGAAACCATAACCAATCAACTAAGTGATTTGAGAACAAACACTGAACACCAAATTAAGGAAGTAAAGAAATTCATACAAGACCTAAAACAGAGCTTCAACAAAGAACTTGAAGCCATCAAAGCTGACAAATTAGAAGGAAAAGAGATAAAAAACAAAGTAGAAAGTCTTGACAGCAGGTTAGACCATGCAGAAGATCGAATCTCAGGGATTAAAGACAGCCTAGATATTATAGAGAAAGAACATACAACCATCCAAGACAAGTCCAAGAAATAGGATAGATCTACCCAACACCTGGAAGACACCATCAGAAGGCCTAATCTAAGGATAATGGCTGTAGAGGAGCACCTAGAAAAAGAAGTTAATGGTCTAGGAAATTTGTTTAACAGGATCCTAGCAGAGAACTCCCCAAACATACAAAAAGATAGGCCTATTCAGATACAAGAAGCTTTTAGAATCCCAAATAGAACAGACCAGAATAGGACATCCCACCGTCACATTATAATCCACACAGGATCAACTCAGACCAAGGAAAAGTTCCTTAAAGCTGTCAAGGAGAAAAGGTTAATCACCTATAAAGGGAAACCAATTAGAATCACCTCAGATTTCTCAGCAGAGACAATCAAAGCAAGAAGAGTATGGAATGATGTATGCCATGACATAAAAACAAACAACTATCAACCAAGAATACTGTACCCAGCTAAACTCTCCTGCATAACTATACGCCAAATAAAAACCTTCCATAGCAAAGAAAAATTGAAACAATATATCTCCACCAAACCAGCCCTACAAAAGATTCTTAAAGATGTCCTACACATAGAAAACCAACAAGAACGCAACAAAGGCCAAGAAACTGCACCCAAACTGAGAATCCAAGAACCATAGGAAGAACTCAGTTTTCGCAGCCCCCAAGAAGGTGGATAACATGGCAGGAACTCCCAAATACCTCTCAGTCCTATCTCTTAACGTTAACAGACTGAACTCTCCAATTAAGCCACATAGACTGTCTAGTTGGATTAAAAAACAAGACCCTTCTATCTTCTGCTGCAGGAGTCACATCTCGCCCATAAAAACAAACATATTTTCAATGTTAAAGGCTGGAACAAAATCTACCAAGCAAACGGCCCCCATAAACAGGCGGGAGTTGCAATCCTAATATCAGATAAAATAGACTTCAAGCTAAAATTCGTGAGAAGAGATAAAGAATTTCGCTACATACTAATTAAAGTATCTCTCCTTCAGGAGGATATTACAATTCTAAATATCTATTCACCAAACAATGGAGCACCCAAATTTAGCAAAGAAACACTACTTTCCCTCAAATCCCATATAGATCCAAAGACATTAATTGTTGGGGATTTTAACACACAACTCTCCCCACGAGATAGATCAACTCGGCAAAAACTCAACAGAGAAACCGCAGATCTAAACAGCTGCATAGATCAACTAGACTTAACAGACATCTACCGAACATTTCACTCAGCAGCATCAGAATACACGTTTTTCTCAGCAGCACATGGAACGTTTTCTAAAATAGACCACATTTTAGGCCACAAAGCAAACTTGCCTAAATTGAGAAACATTGAAGTTATACCTTGCATTCTCTCTGACCACAAGGGAATAAAATTAGAACTCAACACCAAAAGCCACCAAAGAAAGTCTGGTATCAAATGGAGGCTGAAAAACACACTGCCGAATCAAGAGTGGGTCATGGAAGAGATTAGAAAGGAAATTCAAATGTTCATGCTATTCAACAAAAATGAGCACACAAATTACCAGCTCCTCTGGGACACAGCAAAGGCAGTACTGAGAGGCAAGTTTATAGCTCTGAGCTCCTACATCAACAAATTGGAGAGATCTGAAACTAGCAATTTAATGACACATCTAAACCTCCTTGAAAAATAGCAGCAAGATAAACCCCAATCCAGTAGACGGAAAGAAATAACCAAAATGAAATCAGAATTAAATGAATTAGAATCCAAAAAAAACTATAGAAAGAATCAACAAAACAAAGAGTTGGTTCTTCGAAAAACTTAACAAAATTGACAGACCCTTAGCAAATCTTACCAGAAAAAGAAGAGAACGCACCCAAATAAATAAACTCAGAGATGAGAATGGAAACATCACCACGGAAACAACCAAGATTCAGAATATTATAAGGGAATCCTTCTCAAAACTTTATGCTAATTAGTTCGAGAACTTGACAGAAATGGACCTTTTCCTAGCAAATATTGACATGCCAAATCTAAACAAAGATGAGTTAAATCAGCTTAAGAGGCCCATCTCAAGCATTGAAACAGAAACAGCAATAGCAGACCTCCCAGCTAAGAAAAGTCCAGGACCAGATGGTTTTACAGCCGAATTTTACAAGGCCTTCAAAGCAGAGATCACACCAATACTCCTCCAACTCTTTAATGAAATTGAAAGAGAAAGCTCACTACCAAACATATTCTATGAAGCCATCATAACCCTCGTCCCAAAACCAGGCAGGGACTCATCAAAGAAAGAGAACTATAGACCCATTTCTTTGATGAACATTGATGCAAAACTTCTCAACAAAATTTTGGCCAATCGACTTCAACAATTCATCCAAAAAATCATACACCATGATCAAACAGGATTCATTTCAGGGATGCAAAGCTGGTTCAATATATGCAAATTAATTAATATTATTCATCACATCAGCAGAAGCAAGATTAAGAACCACATGGTTATCTCAATAGATGCAGAAAAAGCATTCGACAAGATCCAACACCCCTTTATGATGAAGGTTTTGGAAAAATTAGAAATCCATGAAACATTCCTCAATACAATAAAGGCTGTATATGACAAAACTACAGCCAGCAACTCCATTTGTAATAGCCCCACAAAAAATAAAATATCTAGGAATTAACTTAACTAAAGAAGTAAAGGACCTCTATTATGAAAACTTTAAAATCTTGAAAAAGGAAATCAACACAGAACTTAAAAAATGGCAAAACGTCCCATGCACCTGGATTGGAAAGATTAACATTGTGAAAATGGCAATACTTCCCAAGGCTATCTACAAATTCAACGCAATACCTATCAAAATTCCAACTTCATTCTTCAAGGAAATAGAAGAGGCAATCCAAAAATTCATATGGAACAATAAAAGACCCCGAATAGCAAAAACGCTCCACAATGGAAAGAACACTGCTGGAGGAATATCAATACCAAACTTCAAACTCTACTATAAAGCCATAGTAATCAAAACAGCTTGGTATTGGCATGAGAACAGACCTCAGGACCAATTGAATAGAATTGAAAACCCAGAAATGAACCTACAGACCTATAGTCATCTAATCTTCGATAAGGGAGCTAAAACAATAGAATGGAAGAAAGGCAACCTCTTCAGTAAATGGTGCTGGCAAAATTGGTTAACTACATGTAGAAAACTTAAGTTAGATCGTTATATATCACACTGCACCAGAATCAACTCCAAATGGATCAAAGACCTTGAACTCAAAGCAGACACTCTGAAAACATTACAGGATGGAATAGGAGAAACCCTACGTCTCCTTGGGTCAGGCTGAAATTTTCTGAATAGAGACCCGGAAACACAACAAATCAAAGAAAGGTTGGACAAATGGGATTGCATAATGTTGCAGAGCTTCTGCAGGGCAAATGACATAGCTAGCAAGATCAATAGAAAGCCCACGGATTGGGAGAAGATCTTTACTAGCCATGCAACGGACAAGGGTCTCATATCTAAAATATACTTGGAACTCAAAAAATTAAACCCCCACCAACAAATCCTCAAAGAAACAACTGCCCAATAAATAAGTGGGCGAAAGGCTTAAAGAGAAACTTCTCTGAAGAAGAAAGAAGGATGGCCAATAGACACATGAAGAAATGTTCAACATCCCTAGCCATAAAATAAATGCAAATCAAAACAACATTGAGGTATCACCTCAGTCCAGTTAGAATGGCAAAAATCAAGAACTCTAACAAAAACAGCTGCTGGAGGGGATGTGGACAGAAGGGAACCTTTAGTTCATTGTTGGTGGGAGTGTAAACTTGTTCAACCACTTTGGAAAGCAGTATGGAGGTTCCTCAAAAGACTTCACATAGAACTCCCCTATGACCCAGACATCCCACTTTTGGGCATTTACCCAAATGTTTATAAACAAGACCACACTAAAGCTACCAGCACAACTATGTTTATTGCAGCATTATTTACCATAGCTAAGATTTGGAACCAACCCAGATGCCCCTCAGTAGATGAATGGATCAAGAAAATGTGGTATATATACACAATGGATTTCTATGCCTCCATCAGAAAGAATGACATTGCCCCATTTGTTAGGAAATGGAAAATCTTGGAAAAAAATATATTAAGTGAAGTAAGCCAGGCCCAAAGAAACATAGGTCCCATGGTTTCCCTTATTTGTAATATCTAGTATATGTATGAGTCAAGCAAAAAAGGTCAGATAATGTGATGTCAGGAAAATGAACCCTTAGATGTATATTTTAATGTTTTTTTTCTTTCATGCATATGTTTCTCTCGCATTTATAAGATTATCTCTTTGTTCCTTTGTATATCCCTTCCCCACATTATAACCCCTGCTTTCACTATATTTGATGTCAGTATAACTTGTGGAGGAGATGGGGAAAATCCTGTTGTTTAAGGATACAGGTGGACCTGTTGCAACAATGAGAAGTACAAGTTGTCATGTACAAAACTACCTTTACAACGTCGGTGCGGGGGGGGGGGAGGGGGGAAGGGGGGGAAGAGAAGGATTGGGATTTGGGGGGTGGGGGGAGCCTGGGAAGGGATGTGAAGGGTAAACAAAGGAGGAGGCTGCAATGCTTGGTAAGAAATGTACGCATTATCCTGCCCACGTAATTGTAACACCTCTGTACAGTATATTCACAAATAGAATTAAATTAAAAAAGATTCCTATTAGATTTTGATCCATTTGGGCTATTTTACATACCCTTTTTAAAGCTTTGAATGAGGAAGGATTAATAGCAGACTTAAAGAAAGAGGCCACCCCTTCTATTGTAGATTTACAATTGGACTCTGAGGTTAAGGACACAATAGATAAGGATGCATTGCAATTAACAGAGAAAAAAACAAGAGGTAAAAAAGCGTGAAAAGGAACAAATTGAAAGTGTAAATAAAATGTCTGAGCAAATGAAATTGTTGTTATCAAAATTACAACATATGGAGTTGGAAATTAGCAGAGTGAAAAGAGAACCTGAGAAAGTGAAAGTAAAGCAGCCTTAGGCTCCTTCACTGGCCGATGGAATTTTTATAGCATCACTCCCTCACAAAACAGAGGGCTCAGACAGTGAGTTTGATGATGAAATGCCTATTTTTTTCTTATCCTTTAATTCGACCACCCCCTATGAATGGTATATCTCAACCAGCCAGATATGAATGTGCTGCTGTTGATGATATTGGTAAACTTAAGAAGGCAGTGATGTTGTATGGTCCTTGTAAGGTCTGCTCCAGCTTTGAGAGCAGACTCCACCCTCCTTGCAGCAAAGTCTCCACCCAGCACCTGCGTTACCTAGGCAACTGGGCACCTGGAAGAGGTCACATCTGCATTCCCTGAGGTCACATCTGATTTTGATGTGGCCACACCTTTCTCTGCCCATACCCTAGATAAGGCATAGCTCAGGCCCAGAGGCGCTCTCTTGCTGCTGTTTTCTAGTTCTCTCTGCTCTCTGCTCTTTTCTATCTCTCTCACAGTTCCTTTCTAGCTCTCTGCTCTCTCTCTCTGTTCTTACTGTTCTTTTCTAGCTCTCTGTTCTCGCTCTCTGCTCTCACACTGTCCTTTTCTAGCTCTGCTCTCTCACTGTTCTTTTCTAGCTCTCTCTGCTCTCTTGCTGCTCATTTCTAGTTCTCTGTTCTCTCACAGCTTTTTTCTAGCTCTCTGCTCTCTTGCTGCTCTTTTCTAGCTCTGTCTGCTCTCTCTCTCTTTCCTCTCTCTTTCCCAGATCTCTCTTTCCTAGGCCTTTCCCAGCCGCGTGGATTGCCAACCTTGCCTGGTCCCAGCAGGTCTACTGAATAAACCTACCCCTTACCTGAATACCACATGCATGCTGCTTTTCTTACTCGGCTACCTCTTTTTAAAAACCTAACATGAATGGTGGCATGACTCGGATAAAGGGCTTAAAGTCAGGATAGCTGGGACTTCTCTCTGGTATTTTTTCCCTCTTTTTTCGTTTTCTGTTTGTTTTCCCCTTTTTGCTCTGAGGAATACCCACAGTTCTAATGACCTTTTGTGAACCCATCTGTCTGCTGTGGAAACAGCGCATCGATACCATTGCTGGCCTTCACATCCACGTCCACACCACTTCTCTACTCCGGTGAGTGAAGCTACTCTAAGGTTCTCTGTTGCTCTCTCTAGAGGGCTCTGGGGGAAGTCGGGAAGCCCCTTCTGCATGGTCAGCTCTCCTTCACTCACCAGACTGACTCTCCAACTCATTTAATGGGGTGCTGCAAATCATGCCTGAGCCGTGAAACCCCTTTGAAATGTCTCCTGCGCTCCCTGGAAAGCCAGAGCACCTCATGTTTATGCCATTCTCAGATGTAGACAGTTTTTGCTACTGCAATGGTAAATGGTCAGAATTCTGTTTATTTCCAGGCTCTCTTTGCTCTCTCTCTGCCATTCATGTCCAACTTTCCCTATCTCTCCCTTTCTTTTTTCTACATTTTGGCTTGTGCCCTGAAGAGTGCGACGCAGGCTGGGTCCCAGGGACCCCCTCTAGGTTCTATCTCAAAGGCTAGCCAATTGTAGTCTTGGTCTATTTGTTCAGGGTGTCTTTGCATTTTTTTTCAGAAATTCGCCATCTTGAGTTTGCCATCTTGGCCACATGGTGGCTTAAGGGTTTGGCCCCATCTGGCCCTTAACCTTCCACCAAACTTACTACTCCATCTGGCTATTCTAAGCTGCCTTACTAACAATTTGCTTTTTTCACAGGCCCTGGTAACTGAGGCCCAACCATGTGATGTGCTTTGTTAGCAAAGATGTCTAAACACTGTTGTCAAAATTTTAGGTTTTGAGTTTTGCCTTTTTTGTTTTGTGTTGTGTATTCTACTGACTACATGGTTTTAAAATACTGGGCATATCTGTACTGAAATTCTCATCACATCTAATGAGTTTTGTCATTTCAGAATATTTGTCAGTCAATTCTTGATAAGAACCAGGTAAGCTCTTCTTATTCTACTTGATCTCCCTGTTGCTTTAGTAAGGTGCTAGTCTTTTTTTTTTTTTTTGTCGGTCATGGGGCTTGAACTCTGGGCCTGAGAGCTGTCCCTCAGCTCTTCAGCTCAAGGCGAGCGCTCTACCACTTGAGCTACAGCGCCACTTCCTCCCTGTTGCTTTAATTTGAAATAATAAAGGTCTTTTGTGGCAAAGATTGCAGTTCAAAGCCAGCCCAGGCTGAAAAATCCCTAAGACTCCATCTCCCAACTAACCTGCAAAGAGCCCGGCCTGAAGCATGGCTCAAGACTCTTATCTGTAAGCAGCCAAACACTGGAAGTGTTATTGTAACTCAAAGTGGTAGAGCACTAGCCTTGAGCAGAAGTGCTCAGGGACAGTGCCCAGGCCTTGAGTTCAAACCTCCTTGAATACCAACTGGGACAAGCCATCCCAGAAATGAGCACCTAGACACAGCCAGTCTGGGGAATAAGGGAACATGGAGAGGAGTAAGAGAAGATGACACATCAGCTACTTTGTGCCTGCCCTTTCAAAATTAACCAGAGTCTGGAGGTCAGGGGAAGTAAGAAGCGTGCCCATCCAATGTCTATACCTATCTATCTATTAACTGAACAGGAATGTATAATTCTTGCCTTTGTCACCTGACTTCTCTAGCTAGTCGGCAGATGTCAGAAGTAGCTAGCGACATTTCTACAACATTTTAAGCCACAAGTCCTTCCTCTTACCATTTATTTGCTCACTAGTATTTTTTTTCCAGCCCCTCAATGCTCATGAGACTTCTCCAGACTTCATCTAAGGATTCACGCCACCAAGAGACCACTGCTGCTCACTGCCTTCTCTGGGAGGGGACCGAATTCCAGCCTTTTACCCCTATTGTCGAAGCCCCCTTGTCAGCAGCAAGTAGCCAGAGAGAATCCACACCCTATTTTATGATTATTAAAAGGCTGGAATATAAGGTCTGCTCCAGGATGGCGAGCAGACTCCGCCCTTCTCACAGCAAAGTCTCCACCCAGTACCTATATTACCTAGGCAACTGGGACACCTGGAAGAGGTCACATCTGCATCCGCTGAGGTCACATCTGAATTTGATGTGGCAACACCTATCTCTGCCCATACCCTAGATAAGGCCTAGCCCAGGCCCAGAGGCTCTCTCCCGCTGCTCTTTTCTAACTCTCAGTGTCGTATGTTACTATAACATCAGAAGACAGACAGACAGCTGTCCTTAAACCTTATATTATGGAAGTTCCAGTTAACATAATTGATAGAGATATACTGGAACAATGGGGAGCTCATATTCAATTTTAACATTTTAGTTGGAGCCCATAAAGATATTATGGAAATCTGAGGAACTTCTTTGGATTCAACAATGTCCTTTATCTAAAGAAAAATTAGAAGCCGCTCATCAATTAGTTGAAGAACAGTTAACCAAAGGACATATTGAGCCATCTATGTCACCAGGGAATTCTACAATATATGTTATTAAAAAGAAGTCAGGGAAATGAAGATTGCGGACTGATTTACAAGGAGGTAAGGCATCCACGTACCCTATGGGGCTTTACAACCTGGTATACCGTCGCCTGTCATCCTTCCTAAAAATTGGCCAATAATAGTAATAGATTTACAAGACTGCTTTTTTACCATTCCTGTACATGTAAAAGATTATGAAATATTTGCCTTTTCTTTACCACGAATAAATCATCAAACCCCTCATCAGAACTTCCAATGGAAGGTGTTGCCCCAAGGAATAATGAATTCTCAAACTATGTGACAAGTATATGTTGATAAGGCCTTAAAACCTGTTAGACAAAAATGGCCTCACATTTATATTTTTCATTATATGGATGATATTTTATTTGGAGGACCAAATATGACAAAATTAGAAATGGTGTCACAGTGTTTACCCTCCATATTTAAAGATTTTTGGATTAATAATAGCACCTGGAAAAATACAAAAAAATATCGTGGTAAAATGTTTAGGATATGTTTTTTTTTGTTTCTTGTTTTTTTTTTATTGTGAAAATATGGTACAGAGGTGTTACAATTACATGGGCAAGATAGTGAGTACATTTCTTATCAAGCATTGTAGCCTCCTCCTTTATTTACCCTTCTCATTCCTTCCCATCTGCCCTCCCACAAACCCAATCGCCCCCACAAGTTGTAAAGTTTGTTTTCGACATGACAACGTATAATTCTCATTGTTGCAACAGGTCCACCTGTATCCTTATTTAAATGACTTGTTTTTCCCCTTCCCCTCCACAAATTATACCGACATCAAATACAGTGAAAGCAGGGGTTATACTGTGGGGGAGGGACATACAAAGCAACAAAGAAATAATCTTATAATTGCGTTAGAAACAAATGCATGAAAGAAAAAAAAAGCACTTAAATACATATCTTAGGGTTTTCTGCTTGACTCATACATATACTAGATATTGCAAATAAGGGAAATCATGGGACCTATGTTTCTTTGGGCTTGGCTTACTTCAATTAATATAATTTTTTCCACTTCTTTCCATTTCCTAACAAATGGGGCAATGTCATCCTCCATGCTCCAGGATTGGAAAGATAAACATTGTGAAAATGGCAATACTTCCCAAGGCTATCTGGAAATTCAATGCAATACCTATCAAAATTCCAACTTCATTCATCAAGGAAATAGAACAGGCAATCCAAAAATTCATATGGAACAATAAAAGACCCCAAATAGCAAAAACCCTCCTCAATGGAAAGAACACTGCTAGAGGAATATCAATACCAAATTTCAAACTCTACTATAAAGCCATAGTAATCGAAACAGCTTGGTACTGGCACAAGAACAGAACTCAGGACCAATGGAATAGAATTGAAAACTCAGAAATGAACCTGCAGACCTATAGCCATCTATTCTTTTATAAGGTAGCTAAAATAATAGAATGGAAGAAAGAAAGCCTCTTCAGTAAACGGTGCTGGCAAAATTGGTTAACTACTTGTAGAAAACAAAAGCTAGATCCTTTTATACCACCCTGAACCAGAATCAACTCCAAATGGAACAAAGACCTTGGAGTCAAAGCAGACACTCTGAAAACATTACAGGATGGAATAAGAGAAACCCTAGGCCTCCTTGGCGCAGGCCGAAATTTTCTTATTAGAGACCCGGAAACACAACAAATCAAAGACAGGTTGGACAAATGGGATTGCATGAAGTTGCAGAGCTTCTGCATGGCAAAGGACATAGCTAGCAAGATCAATAGAAAGCCCACGGATTGGGAGAAGATCTTGACTAGCCATACAACGGACAAGGTTCCCATATCTCAAATATACTTGGAACTCAAAAAATTAAATCCCCAACAACAAAACCTCAAAGAAATAACTGCCCAATAAATAAGTGGGCTAATTACTTAAAGAAAAACTTCTCTGAAGAAGAAAGAAGGATGGCCAATAGACACATGAAGAAATGCTTAACCTCCCTAGCCATAAAAGAAATGCAAATCCATACAACATTGAGATAGCACCTCACCCCAGTTAGAATGGCTAAAATCAAGAACTCTAACAAAAATAGATGCTGGAGGGGATGTGGACAGAAGGGAACCTTACTTCATTGTTGGTGGGAGTGTAAACTTGTTCAACCACTTTGGAAAGCAGTATGGAGGTTCCTCAAAAGACTTTACATAGAGCCCCCCTATGACCCAGCACTCCCACTTTTGGCCATTTACCCAAATGTTTAGAAACAAGACCACACTAAAGCTACCAGCACAACTATGTTTATTGCAGCATTATTTACCATAGCCAAGATCTGGAACCAACACAGATGCCCCTCAGTAGATGAATGGATCAAGAAAATGTGGTATATATACACAATGGAATTCTATGCCTCCATCAGGATATGTTGTTTGTAGACAAACAGTGACACCTCAAAAATATCTTTACGATGTGATCAATTACATAAGTTAAATGATTTTCAATAGTTACTCGGAGATGTTATTTGCATGCGACCATCCTTAGAAATTCCTACTTATCAATTATATAATTTTTTTCATTATTACAAGGGAACCTGATTTACATAGCAAAAGAACTTTAACTAAGGAAGCTGAAAGAGAAGTACAATTTGTAGAACAGAGAATAAAAAAATGTTTTTACATCGAATAACGCTAAATCAACTCATAAATTTATATATTTTAGATACATGGAAATACCCAACAGGAATTATACGACAAAATGAGCTACCATTAGAATGGATTTATACAAGGCATAGATTTACAAAATATATTATGCCTTATAAACAACAGTTGGCAATAATTATTCAACAGGCCAGGCAATTGGTATTTACCCTATCGGTGTATGATTTATTTGAAATTATCTTTCCTTTGTCAAATGTCCAAGTAAAATATTTGTTATACCTGTCTGAAACGCTACAAATAGCATTAGTAAATTTTCCTGGGCAATTTTCCTATCATTTTCCAAAAGTTAGATTGTGGGATTGCTTGCATAAACAACAACTTGTCATTAATAATATAATTACCACGGCCCCTATTTCCACTGCTCTTACCGTTTCTACAGATGGCTCCAAAACAAAAAGTGCTATTGGACAACAAATAAATATTGGGTACAAACAACTACTTAAGCATCAGTTCAATAAAATGAAATTTTTGCTATTAATAAGATGTTACAAGATTTTGTGGGAGATGTTAATATTGTTACTGATTCTGCCTATGCTGTAGGAGTTGTGACTAATATAGTCACTGCAGTTACACATTCATCCAAACCCCAGCTAAACCAACTATTTAAAAAATTACAAGCATTACTGCAACAACATAATGCCAATGTTTTGTAACTCACATTAGAACTCACTCTTCATTACTTGGGTACCTTGTATATGGCAATAATCAGTTTGATAAATTAGTTAGTTTTGCTTCTACTAAACAGGATCATGCTCATTTACATACAAATGCTAGCCATTTACATATGCATTATAAAATACCTTATTCTCAAACTAAACAAATTATAAAAAGGTGTCCTATATGCAGACCAATGCATTTGAGAATTGTACCTGCTGGAGAAAATCCTCGTGGATTACAACAGAACGAGGTCTGGCAAAAGGATATAATCCATGTATAAGCCTTTGGCCGTTTTTCCTTTCTACATGTTACAATAGATATGTATTCCAAATTTGTTTGGGCTTCTGCCCTTATGGGAGAAACTGTTAACCATGTAGTAGAACACTTATTGGAAGCTTTTGCCATTATGGGAGTGCCTGCTAAAATAAAGACTGGCAATGGACCAGCCTATAAAAGTATCAGATTTAAAAGATTTTGTAAACTTTATGATGTGGTACATATTACAGGAATAGAATATAACCCCCAAGGACAAGCCATTATTGAACGAGTTCATGGTACACTACAACAACAAATTAAAAAATTAAAAAGGAGGAAAAGGTTGGATGAGGGTATGGAAATTTTGTGGTTTTCCATGCAAAATCTTAAAATAATTTTACATCTAGCTCTTTATATTCTTAATTTTTTAAACTTACCACAAGGAGATATTTTAACTAGAGCTGAGCACCATTTTGAACAAATATCAGAGAAACCTTATTTAAATTCTTCGGTATGGATTAAGATTGCATTGGATGCAGAATGGCAACTAGGAACATCATTACATAAGGGGCGAGGATAAGATTTTGTGTCTACACAGGATGGCAAACAATACTAGCTTCCTGCCTGATGGATACAGATGAGGCCCAGTGAGGACAGCCCTGTATCCTTCAAGGAATCAGCCACCAATTGAGGAAAAAGAAATCCCCACTGCCCACCTAGGGACAGGTTAAAAAGTTGCCTGGAGAAAGACAAAAGATGTTACAATGCAATGGTAAACCTGTCCCAGCTGAGAATTTGTTCCTGGCCATGTGTGCCCTGCTTACTGTAAACTCTGTCCATGCTAATGCTAATGTAAGTTTTGGGGCCTTTATTCCTAACCCTCCTTTATTGGAACCTGTTGTTTGGGTAGACATGGATATAACCATCTATACTGTTCCTGCTGTTTTATCTCCTCCTTGGAATAATTTCACATTTTGCAATAAGGATGATGGTAGCTTTTAAAATTTTACTTACTATACTCATTCCTTGCCTGTTTGTCTGGGGCCTCCTCCATGTTTAGTAATGAATTGGCAACATTGGGTTTTACCTGGGAAACGCACTTCCAATTCTAAAACACAGCTGCAGCGATTAACTACTTGGCCATTAATTGCAGCTGGGAAAATGTCACTGATGGAGAGTTATCCTTACCTATGTGCAATGACTTACTTATATTGATTTAAAATATCAGCCTTTTGTGTGGCAAGAGTGTAGAGGAACATTTGGAAAAATGTTCAATAATTTTATTAATTGAGGACCTTTTGGACACTTTATTAACACATGTTCAGAATGGAATATTACCATATATGATTTATCAAATGTTACTAGGATGCCGGAAGCCATTAATGGATCGCTTACTGGAGCTCGATTGATGGCCTGCAGAGATGGAAGCATTGCCAATGCTCTATGGGTTTTCATGCCTGCACCCACTGCTGTTCAGACTCATCTTTGGAAGGTCGCAGCGGCGCTGAAACCTGTGATGCTATCAAATGGATCGTTTTCAAGGACGGTGAACTCTGCATCCACTTATAATTTTACTTTGTACAAATCTTATGATGCAACAGCTTGTGTACCTCTGCCTTATGCATTTTTAGTGGGAAATTTTACATTTTCTCCTACTATTTATTTTTTTAATTGTCACCTGTGTTCTTGCATAATTCCTCTCTTAATTTTAATGACAGTGATCATACTATGATATTACAAGAAAGAACTCATATTGGCCTGTTAAATTAGGAAGAGAATAGTCCCAAAATTCTGTGGATAGTGTTGTTATTGAATTTTTTTACCAAACTACTAAAACGTGCAAAGCGTATGATTGGAGCCATTGTAGCTGTGATCTTAAGCTTAATTGCTATTACCACTGTTGCTGCGGTGTCTGGAATTGCCCTACACACTTCCTTACAAATTAGCACTTTGTGGAAGAATGGCACCGGGATTCACATGAATTGTGGGTCTCACAGGTAGAAATTGATGCTCTATTACAAACACATTAATATTCTTAAACAGACAGTGGAATGGTTAGGAAACAAGTTATTGGTTGTAGAAAAACAGTTATTGTTAAAATGTAATTGGAATTTTACTACCTTTTGCATTACTAATGTAAAATATAAGAAATCCATACATGATTAGTATGTAATACAGCAGTATTTTTCTGGAAATTCTACTGCTGCTCAATTGATTGCTCAGTTACAATTTAATGTACATGAGATTTTTGGTAAACAATTTACAAATGATGATGCTTCTAATATTGCTAATGCATTCATTAAACATTTGGAAGGGTTGGATCCGAAAGAAATACTACAAAGCATTTCACATACTGCAAGTGGTATGGGAATTATGATTGTTATTATTTTGTTTGCACTTGTACTGTTATATTTGATTTTTATGAAACCAATGCAAGCATCTATGATAACTCTGTGGAAAGCTTTACTTTTAAAACAAAAGAAAAAAGAAGGAAATTGTGAAGACTCAGGGTCTATGTTTAGGGGGCAGAATGATGCAGGCTTCGCCTCAGGATTATCTGAAGACTGTATTTGAGTATTAGGAAAGCTCTTGGCATGCCGGGCTAGAGAGGGAAAATGTTCTCTCTCCCTATCTCAAAACACATGTCACAGACTCCTGAAGGCTGAGGAAGTAGCCCTTCTTCTTGCTTAATCATAGATGAACAGCTGGTCAAGCATTTTCCTGATTGGTTTGAGCTTGCTCTAAAATAGTTTAGATAATAATATACCAAGACATTTTCTCACAGGTCAAGTAAAAATGTATCTTTTGAAATTTTTGTGTCAATGTCTTCTGACCAAATCTTGGCAAAGATCATGCTTGCTTGTCATTAAATACCACTAACAATAAAGCACAGCATGCAGTGACAATTGCTGTTTGCACTCTGCATCCACAGTGTCCTTGTGATTTCGTTACCCTTACCCAGAGACCCCAACGCACTAGACGTTGAGAAAAACCCACCCAGGCAGGAAGGTTCTCTAGATTCTTATCTCCAATAAATTTCTTAGCAAAAGCCAGACACAAGTGAGCTGAGGTTGGAAATGGTAGGACACGGGCCTTGAGCATAAACAGGCTCAGAGACAGTGTCCAGTCTCGAAGTTCAAGCCTAGGACAAACCAATAAAACAAAAACGAAAATAAAACAAATCGCAAACTTAGCATTTTTCTCACTGTATACAGAGGCACATAATTAAGGAAATTGCTTCCTGTGTTACATACAGGTAGAAGAAAGAAGATTTCACAAAATTATTCTCTTCATACGATGTTATACCAAAGCCTCAAAAAATTGCCCTTTTTCTAAATGTATAAATTAATATCATCCATTTGTTGCCAACTCTGTCTTCATTATTCACATTATCATTTTATACATGAAGTGTTGGTATTATCTATTAACTGAGTTCTAATTATTACTCTCATGAAAGAAAATTCTAGGCAAATAGAATGCAAGAAACATTTGTAAATTTTTCAATTAAACCTCTACTTAAAAAGAATTTTGTAGTATCCTATAGAATATGAAATTACAAACAAAACCAAAATATTTATTTTAAATATAAACTCTAATTTAGCAAGATCTACATAGTGCTACATTAGATTAACTTTGCTGTTTTTCCAGGCTTAAGCTTTTGTAATCCTTCATCCTTTCCTTGGAATATATCAAAATGATGATTACTTAGTTTTTCCAGGCTTAAGCTTTTGTAATCCTTCATCCTTTCCTTGGAATATATCAAAATGATGATTACTTAGTTTTTCAAATTTTGGATGGGAATCATGAGCCATTTTGCATCTAAGAATGTTCTGTAATGAAGAGAACATTTCAAACACAACTGAGGATTACATATGAGTTGCATTTCAATAGGAAACTTGACTTCTCAAAACATAATGGCAAAATTAGCCCAAACTTCCAACTTTGTATTCCTTTCTTGTTTGGTTTGTTTTATTAAGACAAAATTATACTACCTGGTCCAGGGAAGTTATAACTGTGTAATTCCACTATCTAATCTCCTGTCTTAGTCTGAGTGCTAGAATTCTAGACTTGTATCACATTGCCCCTCCATAGTTTCTTGGTTTATTTAATCTAGATACAGACTAGCAATTCTGAATTTCTCCAGTAATATTATCCACTATACTGCTCAAAGTGTTCATGTACTCTTTTCAAAGATGTTCTAACATTTGACACAGGATATGAACATTTTCAGATGCACCCGCAGGAGTCTCTGATTAATTCCTCCATGGACCTGTTTCATTAATAATAATTACTTGACTCTCTTACTATCTCTGGTCCCTATCTATGTAATATTCATAAACTTTTTTGAAGAAGGTTCTCTTGAGGACTTTCTAACATTAAAAATTATCACTTGGTTCTAGTCTTACTCAGGACATATTTTCTATTGTTTTCCAACTTTTCCACATATTCTGAGAGTTGCTTCATATGTGTATTTGTGTGTGCATATAAGTGTCTCTGTATATATGTGTATGGTTGTATGCATGTATACAACAGGGTTAAGTTCTTATTCAGCAATCTTGCTCATGAGTGGTATTCCAATACTTGAGCCATGCTTCCAATCCAGCTTTTGGTTGGTTAATTATAGCTTCTCAAAGACTGTCCTGCCCTGGCTGGATGCAAACTGAACTTCCCAAACACCTTTACATTCTTAGGTTTTATTTCTCCAGTAGTATCAACTTTTAAATTACAAACATTTTTGTGAGTGTAAAGGCTAAGCTGTAGCCTAGATTTTTAACTTACGAATTCATATAAAGATAGATGAACATGCACATTATATATGCTGTGTGTACACTGTTAGAAGTGTGATCCTAAGCTGGGTGGTGGTGAGATATTCGGATAGAGTTCAAAGCCAGGCCGGGCAGGAAAGTCCCGGAGACTCTTTTTCCAATTAACTACAAGAAAACTGAAAGTGGCACTGTGGCTCAAGTATAGAGCATTAGACTTGAGCTGAATAGCAGAGGGAAAGCTCCCAGGCCCTGTGTTCAAGTGCCAAGACCACCAACAACAAAAAATACATAAGTAAAAGAAAGAAAATAAATGTGATCTTTTCCACCAGTTCACGGCTAGTATAATACCTGCTCTCTCAGGATGGAATTTTTTTCCAATTAAGTCCATGCTCTTATATCTGAATTGCATTGGAAAGAGAATTATGCTTCCATTCTACTCTCTACAAAGTTGCGTGATTAGCAAGCGTGATTTAGAAAGGGAGTGGCCTCATACTTCCTGTTCCACGTAGGAGTAGTGCTTTCTCTATATCACTCTCAAATTTACATACTGGACTTGGCTTTATTGTTTCAATGTGGTCTTATTTGTAGAATCTTCTATAGTGTATTGAACCCTTATACTTAAACACAAAACTTCTCTTTCTCCTATTATTGCTATTGTTTTCTTACTGTTAACTCATGAACAGTTGGGAAATAATGGCAGCACATACACTTACAAAAAAATGATCTGAGAACCTTCTTCCCGTTTAAAATTCGCCTTAATTTATAGAGAACTTACAAAGTTTGAACTCAATATACTCATGGAAAATGTATTTAAGAGCAATATAAATTTCATATTTTCTCTTTACTAAGTTGTCTCTGAAACACGTGTAACCTCAGATCAGGGTGTCTTTGTGTTATTTCGGTGAAGCAAGAAAACATTCATTATATCTCAGGCAGCACCGTAGATTGTTCCTGGAAATAACTGCTACTGGATGTGGAAACTGATCCCAGGAGAGGAATGGAACATAGAGGATTGACAAAGTTCAAGTTAACTTGTGCTTTCCATTTTACTGTACAAGAAAATCCCAAGGCTTGAAGCAAACTCTGTCCCCGACTTTTTCGTGTGTGTTTTTACTCATATATAACTTTTCTGTAAACTTCTAATTGAGAGAATTACAAAAAGATATAATGTGCCATTTGAAGGCCAGCATAGAACAAAAAGTAATAACATTGTTTTAAACATATTCTAATGCAGGGACTGGGAAGTTGCCTCAGTGGTAGAGCGCTTGCCTTGCATGCATGAGGCCCAAGTTCGATTCATCAGCACTATATAAGCAAAAATTAAGCCAGAAGTGGTGCTGTGGCTCAAGTTGTAGAGCGCTAGCCTTGAGTTGAAGAGCTGAGGGACAGCGCTCAGGCCCAGAGTTCAGGCCCACGACTGGACCCCCCAAAACAGTTCTACTGCCAAGAAACAATGACATGGAAGTTTTAAAGTGTCTTACCGCTGGTATTTTCACTCCTGAGATGATTCTCTTGTTTCAGGAGTCAGTTTTCAATTCCTTTAGTTTGGTCTTGAATTCTCCAGAGCAATAAGGATTCCAAAAAAGCATCCAGTGAGTATGATCAGTACTCCTTTAAGGAGGGTCCCAATGAAATATCTGGGTTTTTTGTGTTTGCTTGTTTTTTTTTAGTTTGTGTTGGTTATGGGGCTTGAACTCATAGGCTGGATCCTGTCCCTGAACAGTTTTTTTTCCTGCTAATCTGCCCCCAAAGCTAGTACTCTACTGCTTGAACCAAAACTCCACTTGTGGCTTGTTTGCTGTGTAATTACAGATAAGAGTTTGACAGACTCTCCTCCCAGGGTTGGATTTGAACTAAGATAGTAAGAAAGCCAAGTGACATCAACTGAATAGACGTCTCTCTTCTAAGAAGAAATATTAGATGTTTATTGTGAAGCTAATATTTGACATTTTTTCTTTTTTTATTGTGGGAATACCATAGAGAGGAGTAACAATTACACGGGCAAGATAACGTGTACATTTCTTATCAAGCATTGTTGCCTCTTCGTTGTTTCCCCTTCCCATTCCTTCCCATACTCCCCCTCTCCATAGTTGTAAAGTTCGTTTTTTGACATAACGACTTGTACATCTCATTGTTGCAATGGGTCCACCTGAATCCCTAAAGAATTTGTTTTTAGAGAATATGTCCAGCACAGATTCCATAACATAACTCACCAAAAGTAGGTGCACTGAATAATTTTGGAATTAATTTTTTTTGCTTGGGAAGATTATTGATCTTGCCGTTCCTTCTGGGGAACCTTAAAGTCATATTTCACCTGTTTTGTTGGTTGTGAGGTTTGAATTGTGATCCTGGGCACAGGATCCCGCTTTTCATTTCAAGTTGAGCGCACTACCACTTTAGTTACAGCACCACTTCCGGGTTTTTGGTGATTAATTGAAGATTAGGGTCTCATGGACTTTCCTGACAAGGCTAGCTTTGAACCACAATCCTCTCATCTTAACCTCCTGAGTAGCTAGGATTACAGTTGTAAACCAACAGCACCCATTTCATATTTGCATTTAGGTGGACTGAATGACACTGTGTAGACAAAGAATGGAATTTTAACCAAATGATGACATTGCAGCTTTTCAGAAAAATTGAGGTAGCAGTAAATATGTCCTCTTTTCCATTTTGTTACATTAATGACTCATGAGTTATGGGACCCTTATATTAGCATCCTGTGACATCTGTATAGGTGTATTTACTATCAGGAAATGTTCATAGAGAAATATAGAAAGACTGAGATTTTTAGAAAACAAAGGAAATAAGGTATGAAACAACAGCATAGAAGGAGGTACATTTCGGGAATTCTGGGAAGATGGCAGAGGAGAAGCTGGAGGCAAAAAAAGCTCTCCCATAGAAAGCAGTTATAGAGTTCCAGTCAACAGTCCTAAGCCAGGAATCACACCAAGTGTGCCATCACAGGACAGAGAGGCCAGAGAGGGAAAATCCAGGCAAGGTGACAGATCTGCGCTCTTGCCAGCAACTGCTGCTGCTGTTGCGGCAGTGGTGGCAGCGGGGGAGGTACCGACATACCTGAAACAGAGAGAGTCTGGGGACAAAAGAGCCAGACACGGAGGGCAAGCAGATCCTACTCAACATCAGCAAGAACCGACAAGGAGCAGACATCTGCATTTCACAGACCAGAGACGACCCAGGAACCAAGACTCAGTGTGAGTAGAAGCCTGACTTCCTCACTCCTTCTCAGGGAGCAGAGGAGGGAAGGTCACCCCTCCCCTCCCCCCCCCCCCCCCCCCCCGAGTACCGGAGATCTCCATCTTGGATACCGACAAAGCTTGGCGGAGCTGCTAGCTCCAACTCAGGCCTTGGAATAAAACTAGGGTCATTTAGCAGGTCACAAGAACTTAATGGCGTGACCTGCCAGACTCAGCTCCACCCAGGGAAAAGTCACCCAGTTCTGGCGACAGCCCTAGGATTGGCTTTCTTCATTGGGTAATCAGAGCCACAGGCTGCCCCTCTCTTTAGTAGCCTCGACATCAGTAAACAGAAAACCTGAGAGTGGCTCCAGGCTGTCCTTTGTGAGTTTCTCACAAACTAGGCCCCAGGAAAAGCTACTCTATGCTGAAAGGCCTGAACTCTACTCAGAACATCGCCTCATCACAGCATCTCCAAACTTGAGGAAAAAGCCATCTCCCTCTTTTGTGATACTCAAAGCACACCCCCCTCCCATTGAACTAACTTGGGAGGAGGATCGAAAAATCCTGGGTAAAGCAGAAAATTTTTCTGCCTGTCCAAACAAACTGACTTAAGAAACCAACCAAGCCACAAGACCACAGGCAGAGCAGAGACTACAACCAGAGGCTGATTACAGACACAAGGAGGATACAGGATTTTTCCCAACCCTCCCCAAAAAATCAAAGAACTTTTTTTTCCTCTTCTTCTTTTTTATTATACCTTTAAAAACTTTTTTTTCTTTTCTAAAAATTTTTAATCTTTAATTTTTACCTTTTTTGAAAAACAAATATTTTCTAGTAACTTTTTTCCCCTTATAATCTTTATTTTAGGGACACATGTGTGTGTGCGTTTTTCTTTCTTTTTTTTTTCTTCTTTTAAAAATATTTTTCTTTTTGTGTTTTGCTTAGCTCGACTGAATTTCTGATCATTTTTTTTCTTCCTTCCTTACCCTTCTCATCTTTTCCTCTCTTTTGTTCCTCTTTATGGGACTTAATTGGTGTTCTGCACATCCTCAGATAAACCCGTAGTTAACTATTAGGCTCTATCCCCCATTGTGTACACACTTAATCCAAATTTATTACTCAATTCAAAACTTCTGAGACTTAAATTCCTTAGTAGCAGTACTACCTCTTTATACCTATATAACATTTTAAGTATTTTTATTTTTAAAATTTTCACATCTCCGTTATATCCCTCCCCTTCTCTGAATATATTCCCATTCTTTGAATAGTTTGTTCTCAAATCTGCATATTACTAATTTTTATTTTTCTATTTTTTCTGGTCTCTTTTTTCCCTTTCAATTTCTTCTTGTTTTTTTCTCTCTCTACTTCCATCCTATCCAACCTATTTCCTGCTTTGAGACGAGGACTTAGTTAACGCTCCCTGTATCTTCCCACATCACTCCATTAGTATTTTTTTACCCACATCTCTCCCTAACCCTAATAACTTCTGGTTTACTAAATTCTTCTTTGAGGTTCATAGCCCATTAATATATAGTTGTTTGAGGTTGAATAAAGGTATCTGTTGAACTAGATTGTGTCTGCAGACTATTGACTATGCAAACTCAGACTTTGGTTGATGCTTGCCTTAAGTTAGTGTTCTTGGACAAAACTGGTGTTACTTTCATTCCAAATGGGCAGAGTAAGCCGGAAAACCACAAGAAAAATGGCAGGCCCGGGTATCTCCATTCCCACTCATGATAATCAGAGGACAGAACAGATAATGAATAATTCAGAGGAGAGTTCCCAAATAGCTCTACAAACACTGCTGGCAAACATGATAAATGAAAAGGTTGAAACCATACAAAGTACTCTGTATGAGCATGATAGGAAGAGAGAGGACACAAACAAAAGGTCAATGCAGGAAAAGATTGAAAATTTACAAAGGACTCTGTATGAGCATTAGAGGGAAAGAGAGGAGACAATCCAAAGTTCTATACAGGAGTATCATGAGGGTGAGGAAGCTACTCAAAAACTGATACAGGATTTGCGTGTGCAGCTTCTTGAGAATACTCAAAGAGACAGGCAGGAATGGCATGAACGGGAAGAAGCTAAGCAAAAAGTAATACAGAAATTGATAGAGCAGGATGAGAATACACAAAAATCACTAAAGGCATTCATGGGATCCATTAACAAAGAGCTGAAGGAAGTCAGGGAAACCACAAAGGGAATGCTGAATGGAACCCAACAGAAGGAATGGGAGTCCAAGGAAACCATAACCAATTAACTAAGTGATTTGAGAATAAACACTGAACACCAAATTAAGGAAGTAAAGAAGTCCATACAAGATCTAAAACAAGGCTTCAACAAAGAATTTGAAGACATCAAAGCTGACCAATTAGAAGGAAAAGAAATAAAAAACAAAGTAGAAAGTCTTGACAGCAGGTTAGACCATGCAGAAGATCGAATCTCGGGGATTGAAGATAGCCTAGATATTATAGAGAAAGAACATACAACCATCCAAGACAAGTCCAAGAAATATGATAGGTCTATCCAACACCTGGAAGACACCATCAGAAGGCCCAATCTAAGGATAATGGGTGTAGAGGAGTACCTAGAAACAGAAGTTAATGGTCTAGGAAATTTGTTTAACAGGATCCTATCAGAGAACTTCCCAAACATGCAAAAAGATAGGTTTATTCAGATACAAGAACCTTTTAGAACTCCAAATAGACCAGATCAGAATAGGACATCACACTGTCACATTATAATCCACACAGGATCAAGTCAGACAAAGGAAAAGATCCTTAAAGCTGTCAAGGAGAAAAGGTTAATCACCTATAAAGGGAAATCATTTAGAATCACCTCAGATTTCTCAGCAGAGACAATCAAAGCAAGAAGAGCCTGGAATGATGTATGCCAAGCCCTAAAAACAAACAAGTATCCACCAAGAATACTGTACCCAGCTAAACTCTCCTTCATAACTATAGGCCATATAAAAACCTTCCATAGCAAAGAAAAATTGAAACAATACATCTCCACCAAACCAGCCCTACAAAAGGTTCTTAAGGATGTCCTTCACAGAGAAAACCAACAAGACCACTATAAAGGCCAAAAAACTGCACCAAAAGTGAGAATCCAAGAACCATAGGAAGAACACAGTTTTCGCAACCCCAAGAAGGTGGATAACATGGCAGGAACTCCCAAATACCTCTTAGTCCTAACTCTTAACATTAACGGACTTAACTTTAAAATTAAGCGACATAGACTGTCTAGTTGGATTAAAAAACAAGATCCTTCTATCTGCTGCCTTCAGGAGTCACACCTTGCCCATAAAAACAAACACATTTTCAATGTTAAAGGCTGGAGCAAAATCTACCAAGCAAACGGCCCCCATAAACAGGTGGGAGTTGCAATCCTAATATCAGATAAAATAGATTTCAAATTAAAATTCGTGAGAAGAGTTAAAGAAGGTAGCTAAATACTAATTAAGGGATCTCTCTTTCAGGAGGATATTACAATTCTAAATATCTATTCGCCAAAAAATGTAGCACCCAAATTTATCCAAGAAACACTACTTTCCCTCAAATCCCATATAGATCCAAAGACATTAATTGTTGGGGATTTTAAC
Source organism: Dipodomys merriami (assembly GCF_024711535.1). Lineage (NCBI taxonomy): Eukaryota > Metazoa > Chordata > Mammalia > Rodentia > Heteromyidae > Dipodomys > Dipodomys merriami. The sequence continues at coordinate 103,866 of NW_027206366.1, forward strand.
ACACCACTCTCCACACTAGATAGATCAATTCTGCAAAACTCAACAGAGAAACCTCAGAAATAAACAGCTGCATAGGTCAACTAGATTTAAAAAACATCTACCTAATATTTCACCCAGCAGCATCAGAATACACGTTTTTCTCAGCAGCACATGGAACATTTTCTAAAATAGACTACATTTTTGGCCAAAAAGCAAACTTGTCCAAATTCAGAAACATTTAAGTTATACCTTGCATTCTCTCTGACCACAAGGGAATAAAATTAGAACTCAACACTAACAGCCACCAAAGAATTTCCGGTAACACATGGAGGCTGAACAACAGTTTTGGACACCGAGTGGGTCATGGAAGTGATTAGATGTGAAATTCAAGTATTCATGATATTCAACAAAGATGTACACACAAATTACCAGCTCCTATGCGACAAAGCAAAGGCAGTACTCAGAGGCAAGTTATAGGTCTGAGATCCCAAGTCAACTAATTGGAGAGATCTGAAACCAACACGTTAATGAGACGTCTGAACCTCCTTGAAAAAGAGCAGCAAGATAAACCCCAATCAGGTAGACGGAAAGAAATAATTAAAATTAAATCAGAATTAAATGAATAAGAATCCAAAAAAAATATAGAAATTATCAACAAAACAAAGAGTTGGTTCTTCGAAAAAATCAACAAAATTGCCAGACCCTTAGCAAATCTTATCAGAAAAAGAAGAGAACACACCCAAATAAATAAACTCAGAGATGAGAATGGAAACATCACCACGGAAACAACCAAGATTCACAACGTTATAAGGGAATAGTTCTCAAAACTTTATGCTAATAAGTTTGAGAACTTGACAGAAATAGACCTTTTCCTAGCAAATATTGACATGCCAAAACTAAACAAAGATGAGTTAAATCAGCTTAACACGCCCATATGAAGCATTGAAATAGAAACAACAATAAGAGACATCCCAGCTAAGAAAAGTCTAGGACCAGATGGTTTTACAGCAGAATTCTACAAGGCCTTCAAAGCAGAGCTCACACCAATACTCCTCCAACTCTTCAATGAAATTGAAAGAGAATGTTCACTACTGAACTCGTTCAATGAAGCCATCATATCCCTCATACCAAAACCAGGCAGGGACTCATCAAAGAAAGAGAACTATAGACCCATTTCTTTGATGAACATTGATGCAAAATTTCTCAACAAAATTTTGGCCGTACGATTATAACAATTCATCCAAAAAATCATACACCACGATCAAACAGGATTCATTTCAGGGATGCAAGCTGTTTCAATATACGCAAATCAGGTATTATTATTCATAACATAAACAGGAGCAAGGATAAGAACTATATGGTTATCTCAGTAGATGCAGAAAAAAGCATTCGACAAGATCCAACACCCCTTTATGATGAAGGTTTTGGAAAAATTAGGAATCCATGGAACATTCCTCAATACAATAAAGGCTGTATATGACAAACCTACAGCCAGCATTATACTTAATGGTCAAAAAGTAAAGCCATTTCCTCTTAACTCAGGAACAAGACAAGGATGTCCACTCTCTCCACATCTCTTCAATCTAGTATTAAAATGCCTAGCTACAGCAATAAGACAAGATAAAAAATATAAAGGGGATCCAAATAGCGAGAGAAGAAATAAAACTCTCCCTCTTTGCAGATGACATGATCTTGTATTTAAAGAATCCCATGGACTCCACTCCCAAATTACTCAAGCTGATTCAAAACTTTGACTAAGTAGTAGGGTATAAAATTAACCCCAAAAGTCAATGGCTTTTCTGTATGCCAACAATGAGAAAAGTGTGGATGAAATTAGGAAAGGAACTCCATTTGTAATCCCACCTCAAAAAATAAAATACCTAGGAATTTACTTAACCAAAGAAGTGAAGGACCTCTTTGATGAAAATTTTAAAATCTTGAAAAAGGAAACCAAAACAACTTACAAAATGGCAAAATCTCACATGCTCCTGGATTGGAAAGATTAACATTGTGAAAATGGTAATATTCCCAAGGCTATCTACAAATTCAATGCGATACCTATCAATATTCCAACCTCATTCCTCAAGGAAATAGAAGAGGCAATCCAAAAATTCATATGGAACAATAAAAGACCTCAAGTAGCAAAAATGCTCCTAAACGGAAAGAACACTGCTGGTATAATATCAATACCAAATTTCGAACTCTACTATAAAGCTACAGTAATCAAAACTTCTTGGTACTGACATAAGAACATGCCTCAGGACTAATGGAATAGAATCGAAAACCCAGAAATGAACCTATAGACCCATACCCAATTAATGTTTGATAAGGGAGCTAAAATAATAGAATGGAAGAAAGACAGCCTCTTCAGTAAATGGTGCTGGCAAAATTGGTTAACTACTTATAGAAAACTATAACTAGATCCTTATATAACACACTACACCGGAATAAACTCCAAATGGATCAAAGACCTCGGAGACAAAGCAGACACTCTGAAAACGTTACAGGATGGAACAGGAGAAACCCTAGGTCTCCTTGGCTCTGGTCCAGATTTTCTTAATAGAGACCCGGAAACACAACAAATTAAAGAAAGGTTGGACAAATGGGATTGCATGAAGTTGCAGAGCTTCTGCATGGCAAAGGACATAGCTAGCAAGATCAGTAGAAAGCCCACGGATTGGGAGAAGATCTTCACTAGCATTACAAGGGACAAGGGTCTCATATCTCAAATATACTTGGAACTCAAAAAAATCAAATCCCCCAACAACATATCCTCAAAGAAACAACTGCCCAATAAATAAGTGGCCTAAAGACTTAAAGAGAAACTTCTCTGAAGAATAAACAAGGATGGCCAATAGACACATGAGGAAATGTTCAACCTCCCTAGCCATAAAAGAAACGCAAATCAAAACAGCATTGAGATACCACCTCACACCAGTTAGAATGTCTATAACCAAGAACTCTAACAACAACAGATGCTGGAGGGGATGTGGACAGAAGGGAACCTTACTTCATTGTTGGTGGGAGTGTAAACTTTTTCAACCACTTTGGAAAGCAGTATGGAGGTTCCTCAAGACTTCACATAGAGCTCCCCCATGACCCAGCAATCCCACATTTGAGCATTTACCCAAATTTTCACAAACATGACCACACTAAAGCTACCTGTACAACTATGTTTATTGCAGCCTTATTTACCATAGCTAAAATCTGGAACCAATCCAGATGCCCCTCAGTAGATGAATGGATCATGAAAATGTGGTATATATACACAATGGAATTCTATGCCTCCATCAGAAAGAATGACATTTCCCCATTTGTTAGGAAATAGAAAGTCTTGGAAAAAATTATATTAAGTGAAGTAAGCCAAGCCCAAAGAAACATAGGTTCCATCGTTTCCCTTATTTGCAATATTTAGTATATGTATGAGTAAAGCAGGAAAGGTCAGATAATGTGATGTTAGGAAAATGAACCCTTGATATGTTTTTAAATGTTTTTTTCTTTCATGCCTTTGTTTCTAACTCATTTATAAGATTATATTTTTGTTGCTTTGTATGTCCCACCCCCAGAGTACAACCCCTGCTTTCACTATATTTGATGTCGGTATAATTTGTGGAGGAGATGTGGAAAAACAAGTCGTTTAAGGATACAGGTGGACCCGATGCAACTATGAGAAGTACAAATTGTCATGTCAAAAACCAACTTTACAACTTTGGTGCGGGGTGTGGCCTTTGGGGTTGGGGCGTGGGGAGAGGCTGGGAAGGGATATGAAGGGTAAACAAAGGAGGAGGCTGCAATGATTGATAAATGTACTCATTATCTTGTCCATGTAATTGTAACCCATCTGTACAGTGTGTTCACAAAAAATAAAAATAAAAAATAAAAAAATAAAAAAATTTTAAAAAGAAAAAAGGAAAAAATGCACACAAGTTAAAAAAAAAAAAGAGAAACTTTTATCACGCAGAGATTAAGAACTAGCCTAAGAGATTTAGAATGATAAAGGCAATGAGCAAAAGCCTAGTTTACAACAATTTCTTCAATAACCAAAAATGGTTCTCTAGACCAGTTTCTGGTATACCTTATTTACTATCATTTTTTCCTTCCATCTGGAGTTACTCCTTATTTTCTGTCACAACTATTAATTAGCCTCTGTCTTTTTGATGCCAAAACTGATCAAAAGGATTTCAAAATCACACTTAGACTACTTTTCACTTTGTGATGAGCAGTGATGACACAAAATCCTTGAATCCTTGAATTTCCAGAATTAATCTTCAGCTCACATCTAAGCACATTCCTGGCATTAATTGCGGTGACTTAATGAACAAAACTTTTTTCAACACAGTATCCTAACATAAGTAAAATACATGAATTACGGGTAGGGAATTATTCCTGAGCTTTTTTTTCTCAAGGCTAGCACTCTACCACTTGAGGCACAGCATTCCTTCTAGTGTTTTTCTTTTTTCTGTTTTACCGAGGAATTGAACCCAGGGCTTCATGCATGCTAGGCAATCACCGTACCATGAAGCCACATTCCCAGAGCCCTAAATGACTTTCTTAAGAAGGCATTACATTTTCACTCCGTAACTATGTATCATAAGTTTGGCCAGGTGCTAGAAAATGATGTAGAAAGCAATACAATTCAATAAGTCCAGTAAGGCTGGATGGACAATGAATTTCATGGTCTAGCCAGGGAACAGTGGGGCTTACCTCAGGGAGCTGTTTCAACAGGCTGAGCAAGACAGCTCCTGTCCCACAGCCCACCTCCAGAATGAGAGGGTCACCTTGGATTCCAACCACATGGGGATGCTGGACCCCCTCCTCCAGCACATATTCAACCAGTTTTTGTAAAAGAGAGAGAGAGAAGTCAGAATTAAAATTAAGTTGAGTGCCGGTGGCTCACAACTCTAATCCTAACTACACTGGATGCTGACATATGAGGATCATGGTTCATAGCCAGCCCCCGCAGGAAGGTCTTTGAGACTTTTATTTCCAAAGAACCACCAGAAAACCACAAGTGGTGCTGTGGGCTCAAGTGATAGAGCACTAGCCTTTTGCTGAGGAGCTCAGGAACAGTGCCCATGCCTAGGGTTCAAACCCCACAAGTGACAAGAAATGGACTTCCTACCACAAGAAGTGAATTGAATAGCACCCATTGTCTTAGGGAGCATGGTAGTGAAGTCAGGCCGAGCTTCCTGTGAAGTTGAAGTCATAAGGATGTCACCTGACTTCTCTGTGCCTCGGTTTCCCCAGATGCAAAATTCAACACAGTAAAGGATCCCCTTCCTCATGGGGATAGGGTAATGATGAAAGAGAGCCATGGTTTGTTTCAAAATCCCCAGCTGTTACATGATTAATAACTGCTCCACCTGAGTCCTTTGTGGGTATCTTCCTGTCATTTGCTCACAGAATTGCAGAGAACATTCTCTGTATGCCACTCCCTCCATGCCAAGCCATGCTCCAGAGATTCCCTCTCTATAAATCCCTTGTTTCCTCAAAACCGTCCTGTGAGGAGAATGAGGTCTGATGGTTGTGGCCCTACCCAGAGCTTCACCTGTGGTCAAGAATCGGGTTCTGTGAACTAAAAGTTTGGGATAATCCATCTAAATCGATGACTGAGCATGGCGCTACATGTTTACAACTACAGAGGACCAGGCCTGGTGGGGCATACCTGTCCCAGATAGGAGAACCTCAATCCAATCCAACTAGAGCATATATTGAGTTTCTGTTTCAGAAATGCCCAAGAGAGAAAGGTGGCTCCTCAGATCCAAGAAAGGGGTCATGGTGCCCCCAGAGGCGTGTCTGATCCCAGGTAGTGGTGATTTGGGAGCAGCCACTCACCTGTGCTGCTGGGAAAAGCTGCTGGAGGCTGCTCCAGGTGGGGCAAGCAGCAATGACACCGGCATTGCAAACACATGGGCCAAGAGCAGAGAACCAGGGCCAGGGACCAGGTCAGGGCTTTAGGCGGCTGGCAGTGTACCATTGCCTGAGGTTTGAAATCCTGCAACTTGGAAAGGTGAGGAGGGAGCGAGGGTGTGGGCAGGTATCTCAATTTTCTACTATATTCCAAAGTTGCTTGAGTCTCTTCCTCACCACTCAGCCACCTCTACCTTCCTCAACTGCTGGTAGTGTTGTAAACTAACAGAGGGAATCCCGGGTACTACTAGGCAGCATGGAATGTGGGCGTGGTCACCATTCTTATATCCCATTGGTCAGAAATAATCATGAAAGAATGGGGGTGTGGCCAGAATTCTGTGATGCAAGCAGCATTTGCGGAGTCAAGAAGATAGCAGCTCCCCCAGCCCTTTTCCCACTGAACAATGTCCAATTCAGTTGGAGATGAGATGGTGACCTGCTTTAGCTGGATGGCTACACAGATTGTTCTGTATGTCTGTTTGTTGCCAGACCCGGACCTTGAACTCAGGATCTGGGCACAGTCTGAGCACTGCTTTTGTTCAAGGATCGCCCTCCACACTGGAGCCCTGGGCTTCTGGCTTTGTTGGCACTGAAGTTGGACAGAGGTCTCAAGGACTTTCCTGACTAGGATGACTTTGACCATGATCCTCCCATCACAGCCTTGTAAGTATCAAGGAGGACTGCTGAGAGCCACTGGTGCCTGTCTAATCATTGGTCTTGCTGATATTCTTGGACAGCCCGGTGAGTACCCTATCTCCAGGTTGAAGTGGTGGGAGCTGGAGCTCACAGTTGGAATCCTGGTTCTGCCACATCCAAATGGCTGGAGATCCTAAGGAACTCATTCCTATCCATATGAATACCAATGGAATGTGATGTATGTCATGGTTGGGCAGTTCTTGAATGATTCTAGGATATAATTATAAACAATTATATTATAGGACACTGATTGATTTTAGTTAATTCTTTATTAAGCAGTTAAACAATCACATTCATAAAATGGAGACATTATGAAATGCTTAAGAATTGGGCCTCACATACTGCAAAGGTACAATTTTTCTGCCAGGACTGGGATTGAAACTCAATGTCTTGGTAACTCTGTTGCACTGTGTGGGAATGGGAAGCTGGCCTACTTAAAGTCAAGAAATTCAGGTCTGTTCCTTATGCCTAAAATAGATCTCCATCACTAGAAAACATCCTATTCATGTACAATTTACATATATGATTTATATTTATATACATATGTTGACTCCATATTGCATTCAGTGTAGTTATTTTATTTTGTTGTTTTATTCATGTATTGACCATTTATTTTATTGACTATTATGGAACATAAAACATTGATTACATTGATTACACAGGATATAGGTCTGCATATGTATTCCACTTCATACGTGACACCCAGGACTTTCACAGAAAAGGAAAACATGTGTCACCATCATCTTCTTACTCCATGATTAATTTTTGGGAGTGCTGGCATCTGAACTCAAGACCTACAAGCCTTCAAGGCCCAATTCATGAATGGGTGAGTGTTAGCATGCCATCTTGGGGCAAATTGAGCTGACAGGCTGTTTCCAGGACCTCAGATCAAGGCCCAGGGGTGACCAAAATAAGAAAAGATTGACATGCAGATGGCAGTATGCTAATAAATATACATCTTTATAGAGTGTCAGAGAAGTCTATACAGTATTCAGTTATATAGACTACATTCCTTCCAATTCCTGGGTATTAATTATACCTCCATGTAATTAATGTAATTAAGGTAATGTAATTAATTGTTTTCATCCTTAAACTGTTAATGAAATCAGTGTCCTTTAATTATTGCATTCCTTTAAATAATAATATTCTTTCAATACTTCATAAATATTAAATAAAATGCATCAACCTCCTGAAACGATGCTGTCTAATTTTATAGGAGCATCATTCATGATCAATTCATTCAACCGTAACATTGACAATATTCCATTGTTAATCCTATGGATGGGAACCATTTTCTTAGTAGCTCCTGCCATTGGTTGGTCTCAGGACAGGGATTCGAAATCAGGGCCTATGTTACCACGTGGGCCTATGGCATCCCTGATAGTCTGGCAGCCTTCAGCAATGCAAGATTAAGTACCCTTTGCAACAGTGTCATTCAGACCTATGAGGGTCACCATGCAAAGGAAGAAAACATAAAATGGCCATATTTTTTCTGTGCATTGCTTTCTTTGCAAGGCCTGAGTGTCTATGATCCCAGGAGGAGCTGTAGATCTAGTGGCTGCAACCCAGCCTAGGGTGATCAAAGCTGAGGCAGAGTTGCCACGACCTGAGTTCAAGCGCCATATTGAGGAAAGTAAAATTAAAAAAAAATGTAGCTCCCTGGCTTGCAATTCACGCTGTTTATTCTTCCAGGCTTTGGCTTTGAACTCAGGATCTGGGTAAATCTGCAGCAATGTGGATGAAGGGAAAGTTCACCGTATTTGAAGATAAGAAAGTTAGGCCTGTTCACTAGTCCTGTATTCAAGCCCTAGCCCTGGAAACATACTATTTATATACATTGTAAAGATAGGATTTATACTTACCTATAGATGTTCAGTCCATACATGTTTGGTGTGGTTGTTCTTGTATTTTTTGTTTAATTCATTTATTTACCATTGACTGTACTAAGATGAAACACCTTAATTTTATTACATTGATGACATCCTATCACAGAGCATCTAGATTTATAGAAATGTTCTCCATCATGCCAGGATTCTCAGGATCACCCAGGATATTCAGAGAAAAGGAAAATAAGTTTCACACTTGGCTTCTTACTACAAGATCCACTTGTTGGTAGTGCTGGGATCTTAACTCAGGTCCTAGTAGGACCAATTGACAAATAAGTCAAGGTGAACACACTAACCTGTGAGCAACTAACGAGCTAGGCCATTCCCAGGATCTGAAATTGATTGCCAGGGTGGTCCACTATAGTCATGAATTCATAATTTAAACATACGATCTATATTGACATACATGTTTGTACAGCATCTTGTGTGAACTTCTTCTTATTTTGTCTCTATTTCATGGAGGTATTCTGTATTTTACTAAATATGGTGACAGGTATAACTTTGCTGACATGGATGACAACCTGTTTCTATGGTTATAGGGTTGCTTATGAATTCCTCTTCTTGGTTGAGACTCAGGACTTTCACAGGAGAGGAGAAAACGTGTGCAACAACTGGCTTCTGACATCAGGAAGAATCTTTTGTGAGCGCTGGGATTTGAATTCAGGTTTGGATAGCTCTGTTGCACTGAGAGGGATGGGGAAGCTCACCATCCTTGAAGACTAGAATGTCAGGCCTGGTTTAGGGCCTGATTTGAAGCCCCAGCACTGGACAAAATAGCAAGCCCACCTTTTTTAAACATAAGATCTCTCTTTACCTACAGGTGTGGTATGCATCTTGCATTCAGTGTAGTTACACTTTTTATTCATTTTTATTTATCTTATTCATGGATGTATTGTGCATTTTATTGAATATGGTCACAGATAGAACTGTGCTTACATTGATGACCACCTATTCCCATGGCTATTGAGTTGCTTATATAGCATTTTCTATCCTCAATGAGACTCAGGACATTCACAGAACAGGAAAACATTAGCAACCCTGGGCTTTTCACATTAGAATGAATCTTTTGGCAGTGCTGGAATTTGAACTCAAGGCCTAGCAGGCCCAACTGGTGAATGGGTCATGGTGAGCACACCAGCTTGTGAACCACTAAGGAGGTAGGCCATTCCTGGGACCTGTGATGGAGTCCTGGTGGGGGCCAATGTAGTCATAAATTCATAATTAAACAAAGGATCTATATTTCCAAACATGAGTGGGCGACACCTTGCCTTTGGTGTAGTCATTCTCTTTATTTTGTGTCTTAGTCATTGATGTATTGTGTATTTTCTTAAGTATAGGTTGACAGATATAACTGTGGTGAACAGGATGACAACCTATTCCCATGAATATAGAGTTGCCTATACCGTCTCTATCCTAGCTGAGACCCAGAATTTGCACAGCACATGAAAACAGGTGCAATGACTGGCTTCTCACATCAGGGGGAATTTTAGGCTGTGCTGGGATTCGAAATCGAGGCCTAGGAAGCCCAACTGCCCATTGGGTCCAAGTGATCACACCAGACTGTGAGCCAGTAAGGAGCTGGGCTGTTCCCAGGAACTGAGATTGAGCCCCAGGGAGGCCAAAATAGTCCTCAGTGCATCATTGAAACATGAGATGTATATTCACATCCGTGTGTGGACTGCATGGTATGTTAAGTGTAGTTATTGTCTTTATTTTATATGCTATTCATGGATGTATTGTGTATTTTCTTGAGTATATGAAGACAGGTATAACTCGGCTGACATGTATAACAACTTATTCCCATGACCACAGGATGGCCCATGCATTTTCCATCATAGCTGAAACCCAGGAGTTGCACAGGAAAGGAAAACAGGGCAACGATTTGCTTCTGACATCAAGATGAATCTTTTGGCAGGGCTGGAATCTGAACTCGGGGCATAGCAGGCATAATTGGTGAATGGGTCCACATGAGCACACCAGCCTGTGAACTATGAAGAAGCTAGGCATTCCCAGTACAAAGAAATAATCTTATAAATATGTTAGAAACAATTGCAAGCAAGAAAAAAATACATTTCAATACTTATTCTTGGGTTCATTTCACCTATCATACTGATCTGGTTTAATCAATTCTCTGCCTTCACTACAAGATTATTTGAAGAATACATAAGATAATTGCACTGAGAAGTGATTTAGAGAATTAATTCATATTGTTTATTTTTAATTTTTGAGGTAAGTATTTGGATTCAGATTCAGAACCTTGCATTTGCCAGGCAGGCATCTGACCACTTGAACCATGCCACATCCAGCAATGTTTGCTTTGTTTGTGTTTGAGATTGAATCTTGTATTTGTTTATTCCTAGGCTATCTGGATAGTGAACTTCATAGTTTTATGTCCAACATAGGTAGGAAGACAGCCACACATTGGCACACCCAGCTTTTATTGATTGAGCTGGAGGTCTCTTGTAGCTTGACCTTGAACTGCAACTATCAACATTTCCATTTTCAGAGTAGCTAGGATTATATGTATAAAACACCTCATTTGACTTATTATGTATGTTTAGGAAAATTCTGAAAGTATGAGAAAATCCTCTAGAGTTCCTAACCATATCCAGATTCTAGGTGATACACTAATGATTATTCTGTCAAAAACTTTTTGACATTATTCTGCCAAACGTTTTTAAAAAAAATTTTTCGGCAAAATGCCGTACAGAGGGGTTACAATTACATGGGTAAGGTAATGAGTGCATTTTTTATCAAGCATTGTTGCCTCCTCCTGTTTCCACTTCTCATCTTTTCTGATCTCCTCTCTACAACCCCCTAACACCCCGCCCCTGGCAAAAGTTGTAAAGTTCGTTATTGGACATAATGAATTGTATAGCTCATTGTTGCAATGGGTCCGATGTATCCCTATTTAAAGGTTGGCTTTGCCCATTCCCTCCACAAATTATACCAATATCAAATAAAATGGAAGCAGGGGTTATACCATGGGGGAGGGACATCCAAAGCAACAAAGAAATAATCTTATAAATATGTTAGAAACAATTTCAAGAAAGAAAAAAATACATTTCAATACTTATCTTGGGGTTCATTTCACCTAACATGAACTTATCTTACCTTTTCTGCTTGTGTCAAAAATATACTAGTTATTACAAATAAGGGAAACCATGAGACCTATATTTTTGGGCCTGGCTAACTTCACTTAATTTTTTCCAAGTCTTTCCATTTCCTAACAAATGGGGCAATTACATTCTTTCTGATAGAGGCATAGAATTCCATTGTGTAAATATACCACATTTTCTAGATCCATTCATCTAATGAGGGGCATTTGGATTGGTTCCATAACTTATCTATGGTAAATAATGTTGCAATAAAAATAGTTGTGCTGGTAGATTTCGTATGATCTTGTTTGTGATCATTTGGGTAAATGCCCAAAAGTGGGTGATAGGGGAGCTCTGTCTGGAGTCTTTTTAGGAACCTCCCACCAACTATGCAGTAAGATTCCCTTCTGTCCCCATCTCCTCCAGTATCTGTTGTTATTAGAATTATTGATTATAGCTATTCTAACTGGGCTGAGGTGGTATCTCAATGTTGGGTTGATTTGCATTTATTTTATAGCTAGAGAGGTTGAGCATTTCTTCATATGTCTACCGGCCAGCCTTTGTTCCTCTTCAGAGAAGTTTCCCTTTAAGTCTTTACAACTTATTTATTGGGCAGTTGTTTTTCGGAGGATTTGTTGTTGGGGGATTTAATTTTTTGAATTCCAGGGATATTTTAGATATGAGACCCTTGTCCATTGTATGGCTACTGAATATCGTCTCCCAATCCGTGGGCTTTCTATCGATCTTGCTAGCTATGTTCCTTACCTTGCAGAAGTTGTGCAATTTCATGCAATCCCATTTGTCCAAATTTTCTTTGATTTGTTGTGTTTCTGGGCCTCTACAAAGAAAATTTTGGCCTGTGCCAAGAGACCTCTATTGTTTTCGGAGTGTCTGCTTTGACTCCGGAGGCTTTCATCCATTTGGAGTTGATTCTTGTGCAGGGTGATTTATAAGAATCTAGCTTGAGTTTTCTACAAGTGATTAACCAATTTTGTCAGCACCATTTACTGAAGAGGCTATCTTTCTTCCATTCTAATTATTTAGCTTCCTTATCGAAGGATTAGATGGCTATATATCTGTAGGTTCACTTCTATTCCAGTGGTCCTGAGGTCTGTTCTTCTGCCATTACCAAGTTGTTTTGATTACTACGGTGTTGTAGTAGAGTTTGAAATTTGGTATTGATATTCCTCCAGCACTTTTCTTTCTGTTAATGATCTTTTATGCTATCCTGGGTCTATTATTGTTCCATATGAATTTTTGGATTGTCTCTTCTATTCCTTGAAGAATGAATTTGGGATATTGATAGGTAATGCACTGAATTTGTAGATAACCTTGGGAAGTATTGCCATTTTCATGATGTTGATCTTTCCAATGCAGGAGCATGGGAGTTTTTGCCACTTTCTGTGTTCTGTTTTCATTTCCTTTTTCAGGTTTTTAAAGTTTTCATCATAGAGGTCCTTCACTTCTTTGGTTAAGTTAATTTCTATGTATTTTATTTTATGTGGAGCTATTATGAATGGAGTTGCTTTCCTGATTTCAGCCACACTTTTCTCATTGTTGGCATACAGAAAAGCCATTGATTTTTGAGGGTTAACTTTATACCCAGTTACTTTGTCCAAGTTTGAATAAGCTTGAATAATTTGGGAGTGGTGTCTCTGGGATTCTTTAACTACAAGATCATGTCATCTGCAAAGAGGGAGAGTTTTGCATCATCTTTCCTTATTTGGATCAATTTTATGTTTGCATCTTGTCTTATTGCTGTAGATAGGCATTCTAATACTAGATTAAAGAGGAGTGGCGAGAATGGACATCCTTGTCTCGTTCCTGATTTAAGAGGAGATGGCTTTAGTTTTTGACCATTAAGTATAATGCTGGCTGTAGGTTTGTCATATACAGCCTTTATTGTATTGAGGAATGTTCCCTGAATTCCTATTTTTTCCAGAGTTTTCATTATCAATGGGTGTTGAATCTTGCCAAATGCCTTTTCTGCATCTATTGAGATAACCATGTGGTTCTTATCTTTGCTCTTGTTGATGTGATGAATTATATTAATTGATTTGCATATATTGACACAGCTTTGCATCCCTGAAATGAATCCTGTTTGATCGTGGTGTTTGATTTTTTTGCATGAATTGTTCAAGTTGATTGGCCAAAATTTAGTATCGATGTTCATCAAAGAAAAGGGTCTATAGTTCTCTTTTTTTGATGAGTCCCTGACTGTTTTTGGGATAAGGGTTATGATGTCTTCATAGAATAAGTTCAGTAGTGAACTTTCTCTTTCAATTTCATTGAAGAGCTACTGGTGTGAGCTCTGCTTTAAAGGCCTTGTAGAATTCTGCTGCAAATCTTTCTGGTCCTGGACTTTTCTTAGATGGGACTTCTCTTATTGCTGTTTCTATCTCAATGTTTGATATGGTCCTGTTAAAATGTTTTAACTCATCTTGGTTTAGTTTTGGCATGTCAATATTTGCTATGAAAAGGTCCATTTCTGCCAAGTTCTCAATCTTATTAGCACAGTTTTGATAAGTATTCCCTTTTAATGTTCTGAATCTTGGTTGGTTCTCTGGTGATGTTTCCATTCTCATCTCTGAGTTTATTTATTTGGGTGAATTTTCTTCTTTTCAAGATTTGCTAAGAGTCTGTCAATTTTGTTTTCTTCTATCCTAATTAGTTTAATTCTGATTTAATTTTAATTATTTATTTCCATATCCTGGATTAGGGTTTATCTTGCTGCTCTTTTTCAGGGAGGTTCAGATGTCTCATTATATTGTTTGTTTTAGATCTCTCCAATTAGGAACTCAAAGCTATAAACTCGCCTCTAAGTACTGCCTTTGCTCTGTCCCAGAAGAGCTGGTAATTTGTGTGCTCATTTTTGTTGAATATCATGAGCATTTGAATTTCCTTTCTAATCTCTTCCCTGACCCACTGGTGATTCAACAGTGTGTTGTTCAGCCTCCATGTGTTATAGGACTTTCTTTGGTGGTTTTTGGTGTTGAGTTCTAATTTTATTCCCTGTGGTGTGAGCAAATGCAAGGTATAACTTCAATGTTTCTGAATTTGGACAAGATTGCTTTGTGACCTAAAATGTGGTCTATTTTGGAAAATGTTCTATGTGCTGCCGAGAAAAACGTGTGTTCTAATGCTGCTGGGTGAAATATTCAATAGATGTCTGTTAAATCTAGTTGATATATGCAGCTGTTTAGATCAGCGGTTTTAGACTTGAGCTGAAGAGCTGAGGGACAATGCCCACTCCCAGAGTTCAGGCCCCACAACTGACCAAAAATGCCTCTGCCACATCAGCCTTGCTTTCCTGACTTCCCTCATGTTGGCATACTAGGAGTCCAGCATAAGATTAAGCTCCATAAACCTTTTTGGATAGCAAAAGAAACCACTGCATGGGAAGTGAGTGGTGTTTTAGAAGAGATTTGGAGCTGAACACAGGCAGGAGAGCTCGTGGCTTCAGACTCAGCTGTCTTTTGAATCATTGCGCAGTTACCAGCTATAAGGTTTTGCTCCAAAATCAATGTGGCAAAGTCTGCAATTCTTATTGACTCATCCACATACACAGACCTAGTTAGGCATCCAGAATGACTTAAAATGTAGATTTCCTAAATCAGAGAAATCTGTACCAGAGTAAATGGGCAGAAAGAACTTCATTTAATCAGGTTCAATTGATTTTTACTTGCTTATAATTTAAATGAGAGAACAATATCAAACTAACCAAGATTTCACAAAATCAAAATATCCAAACAACTGCATTTTACAGGAAGTAAATATTCACAGCACAAATCAGAATTTCTGAATAGGTGGTGCTTTCAGAAAATAAGGAATTAGGGTTCAGGACACATGTCCCATACATTTCACAACAGCATCAAAATTAAATTCATTACCACAGGTGGCAAAAGTTGCTTACTCTCACCAAGTAAGCACATTATCATTGTTTTCTGGTCATGAGTAAAAATGATGGAAGAGTTTGATTTCCCTTCTCAATTTCTATCTTCAAACTCACATTTTCTTCTAAGGAAGTCATTTATCTCACACACCTGACTATACAGAATATGTCTTCAAACCAAGGTCTCCTGGGCATCTGGGAGCAAAATAGGAAGAGTGAAACAGTCTACAGGAAGCTTGATTGCTCAGGAATAAATCATGTTTGTACTTCTGCTTTTTCTTTTTAATTGTGAAAATACCGTACAGAGAGGTTACAATTACCTGAGAAAGGTAATGAATACATTTCTTATCAAACATTGTTGCTATGGAAAGACTTGATGGCAGAGCTAAGCTAGTTTGGGAGTGCTTGTCCTTTCCAGCACCCAGGTGGGAAGATGGTTAGTTGGGAGAGGTGAAATGTCTTAGAGTTTCAGAAAAAGGCAAAAGAATTGTGCATGTTTTTTCTTCTCAGAAAATAACCTTTTAATAAGATAAGTTTTCCTCTTCACAAAACAATTATACAGTAGTCCCCTTCACTGTAATTTCCCCTTCTGTAGTTAGTTACTGCAGAGCACATGGGCAGCAAAGATGGCGCTGAGAGGGAGTTGAGTTGGCAGAGCCGAATTTACCTTATGTTCAGTGCTTAACCAGCCCGTGAAAGCTTAGGTGCATGATAGGGTGTGACCTTGACAGTGATTGGTTCCTCTTCCCTGCCTGCCATGCCACCCGATTTTTTGGCTTTAAAAAGGGCTGCTCTCTGTTAATAAATGTGTTTTCTTCCTACTTGACTTGGCTCCTCGCTGTATCTGATTGTCTCCCGGGCTGAGGGAGGCTGGAGAATGGGCGGGCACCGCACTTACCTTTCCTCAGACCCCTCTGTCTTTCTTGTTTCCTGGGATGGACAAAGACCCAAAAAGTTACCTGTGCTCAACTGTGCTCTGAAAAGATTAATGGAAAATCATCTCATAATTTGAAAGAGACCACATTCACATAATATCTTTATTTTGTTTTTTTGGGTTCTTTTGGAGCTAAAGTTTCACTGTATATATCTTTGATTATTTTCCTCCCTAGGCTTCTGTTTCCTGGAATTACAGGTATGCACTTCCACATACATTTCACATTACTTTTTTTTACAGTATATTGTTATAATTTTTCTATTTTTATTAGTTACTGTTATAATTGTCTTACTGTACCTAATTTATACCTGGAGCTTTATTGTAATTATATTTGTTGGGTAAAAGCATAAAATGGTCATCTCGGTATTTACAGTGTTGCTTCCAGAACTGATTGAGTACACTAAAATCAGGATAGGTTCCAGTCCCATATAAAAAATAGCATAGTATATCATACAAAGTAAGTTACACATTAAATTACATCAAGGTTATGTAACAGTATGTAAATAGTTGCTATATTGAATGTTTGGGGATCATTTTTTTCCTGAATATTTTAAATTTCTGGTTGATTGAACACATAGATGTGGAAATTCTGGATACTGAGGGTTAACTATATAAAGTACTTCATGGATTTCAGGTATCCACTTGAAATGTATATCCAAAGGCTAAATAGGAACTACTGTAAAGATCAAAATGAAACTTGAACCTGTTATTTTGCCATAAATATTCATTAAATAAAATGTGGATAAATTTGATTCTGTACCTCTTCCTCCTCCTTCTCCTCCTCCTCCTCCTCCTCCTCTTCTTTTTCTTTTTCTTTTTTCTTTTTTTTGGTCCGGTCATGGTCCTGAACTCTGGGCCTGGGTGCTGTTCCTCAGCTCTTCAGCTCAAGGCTAGTGCTCTACCACTTGAGCCACAGCACCACTTCCGGTTTTTTTATTTTTGCTTATGTGGTGCTGAGGAATCGAACCCAGGGCCTTGAGCATGCAAGGCAAGCACTTTACCACTGAGCCATCTTCCCAGACATCCTTCTTCTTCTTCTTCTTCTTCTTCTTCTTCTTCTTCTTCTCCTCCTCCTCCTCCTCCTCCTCCTCCTCCTCCTCCTCCTCCTCCTCCTCTTCATCCTCCTCCTCCTCCTCCTCCTCCTTCTTCTTCTCCTTCTTCTTCTTCTTCTTCTTCTTCTTCTTCTTCTTCTTCTTCTTCTTCTTCTTCTTCTTCTTCTTCTTCTTCTTCTTCTTCTTCTTCTCCTCCTCCTCCTCCTCCTCCTCTTCCTCATCCTCCTCCTCCTCTTCATCCTCCTCCTCCTCCTCCTCCTCCTCCTCCTCCTCCTCCTCCTCCTCCTCCTCCTCCTCCTCCTCCTCTTCCTCCTCCTCCTTCTGCTCTTCTTCTTCCTCCTCCTCTTTTCTCAGTGCTGAAGATCCAGCACAGGGCGTTGAATATAAAAGGCTTGGTCTCTAACACAGTTCTACATCCCAACCCTCTACAGCTTCTAAAAAGCTAGTTTGAGAATTTCACAATGTTTAATAATCAACACAAATTTTCCTTTTCCTTTCTAGGCTCCAGAACAGGGGAAAGTGGGGTGGGGGAATAAATGGGACAGTCACCTAGGGAAAATTGTGCTGATTATCATATTTTTGGTTCATATGGCATTTAAAAATAATTACCATATAATTTAAATCCTATTTTTAAAATTTCTTCATAGGAACAATGACCAACTAAAAGTTTTTTCGTTTTTATGTATAAAGTTCACAATTCTGTCTCTATAAGAATCTTTTAAAACATTCTTTTGACAATCTCCATAGAGGCAAAACCGAAGTCTATATATTAAATATTCTAATCATCATATGAAATAATTAGGAAGGGCAAATCAATAGAAAAAATGAGAACTATGTCAAACACAATGAACAGGACAATTACCCATCGAATAGATGCTTATCATGTTTGAGAACAGCAGTTGGAGAATTTGCAGAATTACTGACAGGACAATGTTTGAATTCAAAGGAAAGAAGACAACCCTTAAAATATTGAAAGACAAACATGCACCAATATGTTATGCCTGTAATCCAACATGCTCAGGACGCTCATTCGTGGCTAAAGAAAAGCAAGAATAAATCGGATAATATCAAATGATAAATTTTCATAATTCAAAGGACACTAGAACGGAAGTGAAAATACATGCAACAGATAAAGGGCATATATTTGTTAATGCTACAATATTAATGCTACAATGATCCTGAGTCTTAAGTATTTTTATATCTTATAATTCTCTCTCTATATATTTTTGGGGGTCCTCTCATGGGGCTTGAACTCTGGGCCTGGGCGCTGTCCTTCAGCTCTTCAGCTCAAGGCTTGTGCTCTACCATTTGAGCCACAGCGCCACTTGCTGACTTTTTCTTTTTGCTTATGTGGTGCCGAGGAATTGGACAAAGGGCCTCAAGCATATGCAAGGCAAGTGCTCTACAACTGAGCCACCTTCCCAGCCCCTAATTCTATATATTTTTTCCTGAATAGTATATTTCTTTTTCAATTGTGAAAATACTGTACAGAGGGGTTTCAATTACATCAGCAAAATAATGAGTACATTTCTTATCAAGCATTGTTGCCTCCTCCTCTGTTTCCCTTTCACATCATTCTCATCCCCCCACCATGTGTCTCCCTAACTCCCCCACCAAGGCCAAAGTTGTAAAGTTCATTTTTCAACATAACGACTTGTATAGCTCATTGTTGCAATGGGTCCATCTGTATCCCTATTTAAACTATTTGTTTTTTTCCCTTCCCCTCCACAAATTATACCAACATCAAATACACTGAAAACAGGGGTTATACTGTGTGGGAGGGACATACAAAGCAACAAAGAAATCATCTTACAAACGTTAGAAACAATCACAAGAAAGAAAAAAATTTGGGTTCATTTCACCTCATATCAACTTATCTGACCGTTTCTGCTTCTCTCATATATATACATAATTGCAAATAAGGGAAACCATGGGACCTGTGTTTCATTGGGCCTGGCTTACTTCACTTAATTAATTTTTTTAAAAGTCTTTCTATTTCCTAAGAAATGGGGCAATGTCATTCTTTCTGATAGAGGCATAGAATTCCATTGTGCATATATACCACAGTTCCTTAATCCATTCATCTACTGAAGGGCATCTGGGTTGGTTCTATATCTATATCTATGGTAAATAATGCTGTAATAAACACAGTCGTGTTGGCAGCTTTAAAATAATCATGTTTGTATCATTTGGATAAATGCTCAAAAGTGAGATTGCTGGGAAATAGGTCAGCTCTATGTGTAATCTTTTGAGGAATCTCCATACTACATTCCAAAATGGTTGAACAAGTTTACAAGCCATACAACAATGAAGTAGGGTTCCCTTCTGTCCACATACCATCCAGAATCTGTGGTTAGGGTTCTTGATTATAGCCATATTAACAGGAGTGAGGTGGAATCTAAATGTTGTTTTGATTTGCATTTATTTTATAGCTAGGGAGGTTGAGCATTCCTTCATGTATCTACTGGCCATCCTTATTTCCTCTTCAGAGAAGTTTCTCTTTAAGGCTTTAGCCCACTTATTTATTGGGCAGTTGTTTGTGTGAAGATTTGTTGTTGGAGGATTTAATTTTTTGATTTCCAGGTATAATTTAGATATGAGACCCTTGTCCATTGTATGGCTAGTGAAGATCTTCTCCCAATCCGTGGGCTTTCTATTGTTCTTGCTAGCTATGTCCTTTGCCAGGCAGAAGCTCTGCAACTTCATGCATTCCCATTTGTCCAACCTTTCTTTGATTTCTTTTATTTCTGGGTCTCTATTAAGAAAATTTCGGCCTGAGACAAGGAGACCTAGGGTTTCTCCTATTCCATCCTGTAATGTTTTCAGAGTGTCTGCTTTGACTCCGGAGGCTTTCATCTATTTGGAGTTGATTCTGGTGCAGGGTGATATATAAGAATCTAGCTTTAGTTTTCTACAAGTGATTAACCAATTTTGCCAGCACCATTTACTGAAGAGGCTGACTTTCTTCCATTCTAATTTTTAGCTCCATTATCGAAGATTAGATGGCTATAGGTCTGTAGGTTCATTTTTGGATTTTCAATCTGTTCTTGTGTCAGTATCAAGGTGTTTTGATTACAATGGTGTTGTAATAGAGTTTGAAATTTGGTATGGATATTCCTCCAGCACTTTTCTTTCTGTTTTTGATCATTTTTGCTATTCGGGGTCTTTTATTGTTCTGTATGAATTTTTGGATTGCCTCTTCTACTTCCTTGAAGAATAAGGTTGGAATATTGATAGGTATCGCATTGAATTTGTAGATATCCTTGGCAAGTATTGCCATTTTCACAATGTGGATCCTTCCAATCCAGGAGCATGGGAGGTTTTGCCACTTTCTAAGTACTGTTTTGATTTTCGTTTTCATGTTTTTAAAGTTTTCATCAGCCGGGCACTGGTGGCTTATGCCTGTAATCCTAGCTACTCAGGAGGCTGAGATCTGACGATCATGGTTCAAAGCTACCCAGGGAAGTTAAGTCTGTGAGACTCTAATCTCCAATAAACCACTAGAAAACCGGAAGTGGTGCTGTGCCTCAAGTGATAGAGAGCTCTCCTTGAGCTGAAGACCTGTGGGAAAGCACCCGGGCCCAGAGTTCAAGACCCATGACTGACAAAAAACAAAAATGTTTCCATCATAAGGGTCCTTCATTTTTGATTAATTCCTAGGTGTTTTATTTTTTTGGGGGGGCTATTATAAATGGAATTTTTTTCCTGGTTTCAGCCACACTTTTTTCATTGTTGGATTAGAGAAAAGCCGTTGTCTTTGAGGTTTAATTTTATAACCGGCAACTTTGCCAATGTTTTGAATCACTATGACTAATTTGGGAGTGGATTCCATGGGATTCTTTAAATACAAGATCATGCCATCTACAAAGAGGGTTAGTTTTACTTAATCTTTCCCTATTTGGATACATTTTATGTTTGCACCATGTCGTATTGTTGTAGCTTGGCATTCTAATACTAAATTGAAAAAAACTGGAGAGAGTGGACATCCTTGTCCCTTTCTTTTGTTTTTTATTGTAAAAATATTTACAGAGGGGTTACAATTACGTGGGCACGATAATGAATACATTCCTTATCAAGTTTTGTAATCTCCTCCTTTGTTTCCCCTTCCCATCCCTTCACATCCTCCCCAGGCCCCCACCCAATCCCCCCCTCACCAAAGTTGTAAAGTTCGTTTTCTACATAACGACTTGTACATCTCATTGTTGCAATGGGTCCACCTGTATCCGTATTTAAACGATGTGTTTTTCCCTTCCCCTCTACAAATTATACCGACATCAAATACAGTGAAAGCAGGGGTTATACTGTGAGGGAGGGACATACAAAGCAACAAAGAAATAATTTTACAATTGTGTTAGAAACAATCGCATGAAGGAAAAAATAACATTTGAATAAATATTTAGGGTTCATTTCCCTAACAGCAAATTATCTGACCTTTTCCTCTTGACACAGTCATATACCAGATACTGGGACATATGTTTCTTTGGGCCTGGCTTACTTCACTTAATATAATTTTTTCCAAGCCTTTCCATTTCCTAACAAATGGGACAATGTCATTCTTTCCGATGGAGGCATAGAATTCCATTGGGTATATATACAACATTTTCTTGATCAATTCATCTACTGAGGGGCATCTGGGTTGTTTCCTTATCTTAGCTATAGTAAATAATGCTACAATAAACATAGTCTTGTTGGTAGCTTCAGTATGTTCTGGTTTGTGAAGATTTGGGTAAATGATGCACAGGTCAAAATTTTCTTAATGGAGACCCAGAAACACGACAAATCAAAGAAAGGTTGGACAAATGGGATTGCATGAAATTGCAGAGCTTGTGCATGGCAAAGGTCATAGTTAGCAAGATCCATAGAAAGCCCACGGATTGGGAGAAGATCTTCACTAGCCATACAATGGACAATGGTCTCATATTTAAAATATACCTGGAAATCAAAAAATTAAATCCCCCAACAACAAATCTTCAAAGAAATAACTGCCCAATAAATAATTGGGCTAAAGCCTTAAAGAGAAACTTCTCTGAAGAGGAACGAAGGATGGCCAATAGTTACATTAAGAAATGCTCAACCTCCCTAGCCATAAAAAAATGCAAATCAAAACGACATTGAGATACCACCTCACTCCAGTTAGAATGGCTAAAATCAAGAACTCTAATAACAACAGATGTTGGATGGGGATGTGGAAAGAAGGGAACCTTACTGCATTGTTGGTGGGAGTGTAAATTTTTTCAACCACTTTGGAAAGTAGTATGCAGATTCCTCAAAAGACTCCACATAGAGATTCCCTATGACCCAGCAATCCGTTGTCCCCTTCTTGATTTAAGAGGAAATGGCTTTAGTTTTTCTCCATTAAGTATAACTCTGGCTGTAGGTTTGTCATTTACAGCCTTTATTCTATTGGGGAATGTTCCCTGGATTCCTAATTTTTCGAGAGCCTTCATCATAAAGGGATTGTTGTATGTTGTCAAATGCTTTTTCTCAAGCAATGGAGATAACCATGTGGTTCTTATCCTTGCTCTTGTTGCAATGTATTATATTAATTAATTTGCATATATTGACCCAACTTTGCATCCCTGAAATGAATCTTGTTTGATCATGGTGTATTATTTTTTGGATGAATTGTTGAAGTCAATTGACCAAATATTTTTTGAGAAGTTTTGCATCAATGTTCATCAAAGAAATGTGTTTAAACTTCTCTTTTTTGATGAGTCGCTGCCTGGTTTTTGGATGAGGGTTTTGATGGCCTCATTGAGTAAGTTCTGTAGTGAACTTTCTCTTTCAATTTCATTGAAGAGTTGGAGTAGTATTGGTGTGAGCTCTGTGTTGAAGGCCTTGTAGAATTTTGATGTAAATCTATCTGGTCTTGGGCTTTTTTATATAGGACTTCTCTTATTGCTTTTCTATCTTAATGCTTGATATGGGCCTGTTAAAATCGTTTAACTCATCTTGGTTTAGTTTCAGCTGCATGTCGATATTTGCTATGAAAAGGTCCATTTTTGCCAAGTTCTCAAACTTATTAGCATAGTTTTGAGAAATATTCCCTTATAAAGTCCTGAATCTTGGTTGTTTCTCTGGTGATGTTTCCATTCTCATCTCTGAGTTTATTTATTTCTTTTTCTGATAAGATTTGTTAAGGATCTGTCAATTTTTTTTAATGTTTTCAAAGAACCAACTCCTTGATTTGTTGATTCTTTCTATGTTTTTTTTGGAATCTAATTCATTTAATTCTTATTTAATTTTAATTATTTCTTTCCATCTACTGGGTTGGTGTTTATCTTGCTGCTCTTTTTCAAGGAGGTGCAGATATCTTATTAAATTGTTGGTTTCATATATCTCCAACTTGCCACGAGTACTGACTTTTCTGTGTCCCAGATGAACTGGTAATTTGTGTGCTCGTTTTTGTTGAATATCATGAACACTTTAATTTCCTTTCTAATCTCTTACATGACTTACTCCTGATTCAACAGTGTGTTGTTCAGCATCCATGCCTTACAGGATTTCTTTGGTGGCTTTTGGCGCTGAATTCTAATTTTATTTCCTGTGGTCTGAGAGAATGCAAGGTATAACTTCAATGTTTCTGAATTTGGACTTTTGTTTTGTAACCTAAAATGTGGTCAGTTTTTGAAAATGTTCTATAGTCTGCTGAGACAAAGGTGTATTCTGATACTGCTGGGTGAAATAGTCGTTAGATGTCTGTTAAATCAAGTTTATGATTGCAGTTGTTTAGATCTGCAGTTTATTGAGTTTTTGCCGAGTTGATCTATCTAGTGGGGATAGTGGTGTGTTAGAGTCCCCAACAATTAATGTCTTTGGATCTATGTGAGCTTTGAGGGAAAGTAGTGTTTCTAGGATAAATTTGCGTGCTCCATTGTTTGACAAATAGATATTTAGTATTGTAATATTTTCCTGAAGGCATGATCCCTTAATTAGTATGTAGCGACATTCTTTTTCTCTTCTCACGAATTTTAATTTGAAGTCTATTTTATCTGATATTAGGATTGCAACTCCCACCTGTTTATGGGGGTCATTTACTTGGTAGATTTTGTTCCAGTCTTTCACTTTCAAAATGTGTTTGTTTTTATGGGCAAGATGTGACTCATGAAGGCAGCAGATAGAAGGATTTTGCTTTTTATTCCAACTAGACAGTCTATGTCTCTTAATTGGAGAATTAAATCCTGTGATGTTGAGAGATAGGACTGAGAGGTATTTTTTTATTTTGAAAATGCAGTACAGTTGGTTTACAATTACATAGACAAGATAATGAGTACATTTCTTATCAAGCATTGTTGACTCCTCCTTTGTTTCCGCATCCCATCACTTCCCAGACTCCCCTTACCCAATCCTCTCCCCCCCCACCAAAGTTGTAAAGTTCATTTTTCAACATAACGACTTGTACATTTCATTGTTGCAGTGGTTCCACCTGTATTCGTATTTAAATGATTTGTTTTTTCCCTAACCCTCTACAAATTATACCAACATAAAACACAGTGAAAACTGGAGTTATTTTTTGTTATGTCTAAAAACGAATGTTACAACTTTGGCCTGGGAATGGGGGAGGGAGGGCGTGGGGATCATTGGGGGGGAAGTAAAAAGGATGGGAAGAGGAAACAAAGGAGGAGACAACAATGCTTGAAAAGAAATATACTCATTACCTTGCCCACGTAATCGTAACCCCTTGGTACAGTATTTTCACAATAAAAAACTTCAAAAAATGTTTATCACTTATTATAATTCAAATACCAAGCAAGAGTAATTTTATATAATCATTACAGGTATCATTTTATCACTATCATAAAATAGAATAAAAGACCAGTCCCAATTATTACCTACCTATCATTATACTTAATTCCTAATCATTACCTAAATATCTTACACAATCTAAATAGTCATGTTTTTAACATAGACATAAATATTCTATACTTTTTACTTAAAAATTTCCAGGGGCATATATTCATGTTTCTAAGAAATGTTAACAGCAGTTAAAAAATGCTTTTGTGAAATTAATGTGAGACAGGTTGTTGTTGTTGTTGTTGTTGTTGTTGTTGTTTACAAGTCCTGGGCATTGTCCCTAAGCTTTTTTTGTGTTCAAGGCCAGCACTGCACAACTTGAAGCACAAGGCTAATTTCTGTTTTTGAATGGTTAATTGGAGAATAAGATTCTAACATGTACTTTTCTGTTTGGGCTAGATGTGAAAACAATTGTTAGATCTCAGCCACCAGAGGATCTAGAATTATAGGTGTGAGTTACCGGCACTTGGTTTGATGATTTTTTTTTAATTTTAATTACGTTTTAAGATGTTTGTTTCACTATAATGCACATAATTCTATGCATATATATATATATATGACGACAAATTCCCTCTAAAAATGTATGACTTCTACATATAAAATTTATACACACACATATATATTTCTGAATATATACATTCCCTCTAAAACTTTTATGCTACTATTTTTTACCCTTTTCATTTCAAAGATATAGTCTATTTTTCCAAAAGTTTCCTAGAGTAAAATGACTAATATTTCAATTGAAAGTAGAATATATTATTTTCAAACTAATTTTAGATATACACATGATGTAGTAGTAATATTTATAGTATATTACTTGAAAAAATTCTGTTCAAACCCTTTAATATTTGTGTTTAATGACAGAGAGAGGGGAAGTTAATTCATACTGGTTAGAAATGGGCAATGCTTCAAAAATCTGTTCAATAGTTTGTTATAATCACATAATCAAGCTACCTGATATGGTTTAGTTTTTTTGTTTATTTATTCAAAAATTTAACACGGATGCATGCAGTCATAATATTAAAATTATTAATCAAAATACAAATAATACAAAATCATAGACACATACCAGACTTTCAATAATTAGCATTTATGATGCTAATAGTAATTTTTTGAAGATGATGATGACCAGAGTGACCTTGATAATGGCAATGTTATGATAGAAAAAGAAAAATTTTTAGACATCTTTGAATTTAGATTTCCCACATTGAATACATAATAATAAACAGAGTTGGATTACATACAATAAGAATAACAAAAGGAGAGTTTCAATATCAAGAAATAACAATCACATAATCAGGTGAGACAGGAAATCCCTAATGTTCTTGCAGTCTCTCTAATGTATCCTCACTTTTCTTGGTGGTATTGTTTTCTTATAAATAAAATCATTTATTTTCACATGTTTATTATCCCACATAGATAAAATATAATAAGATTTGTGCTTTGTTATCAAATGATCTTGTTTGTTCTAGTCTTGGGAACTTAGGAGAAAGCCTTTCACCACCGACAATGCCAGTAGCTTAGTTATATATACCTAGAAGGTAACAACATAAGCCTCAAGCCTGCTTCACTCAGTAGGCAGAAATCCTTAGTCAGTTTTAGTTTCTATCCAGTTCACTGAAGAAAATCTATGTATAAATTTATGAAAAACACTTGGCAGCACATAAAGCAATAAGAAAATTTTGATGGACTAAGATTAGTTTTCAACTTAGTGTCATTAGTTCAAGTAACATTCTCATATAGATACTATTCAATAACCAATGTTTTCCAATGATATGTTGAGTATGTTCTTAAATACAAATGTGGACACATGACCCAATTTACATAATACCACTTACATATCTGTAGTTGCCTTAAAAGGACCCAACCCTTAGAGCCAGGAGGTAAACTTTATTTTTATTTTTGCATGAAGCAATTTGTGACTTTTTACCAACAAACTGAATTTGACCCTTTCCTTATTTGTAAGATAAGGTGGAAAATGTAAGGACTCTGCACTTTTCTTTTTAATTGCTCTAGGAGTAAGCAAAGTATTCTTCAATATTTCTGGTAGATTACATCCATTTATAGATGAGAAATGTAAAGCCAAAAGTAAATGTAGTGAATAAATAATGATACTAGAATTTGTGTCTGAGCTCTTCCCTCTGCACACTTACAAGGAACAGTAATTTGTTGATGGAGAAGACCAATATGAAAACACTATGGGGAAAAAACATACTTTGTAAAAAGGTGTTTAAGACTAGGTGACCAGTGATGAGTACATGTAACAGACTTGTGTCAGGCACATAAAAAGGAGTACACAGAAATCATATTAGTGCTGGGGACCAGTGGCTCATGCCTGTAATCCTATCTACTCAGGAGGCTGAGATCTGAGGATCACGGTTCAAAGCCAGCCCAGGCAGGGCTCGATCTTAGGTCCCGGGATGGACCTAACCCTCTTTTGGCTCACAGGCTGGTGTACTCACCATGAACTATTCATCACTTGGGTTTGCTAGGCCTTGAGTTCAAATCCCAGCACTGTTAAAAGATGAATACTGATGTGAGAAGCCAAGTGATGCTCCTCTTTTCCTGTACTGTGAAAGTCCTGCTTCTCAGCTAGGAATGGTACATGCTATATAGGCAACTCTATAGCCATAGGAACAGGTTGACATCCATGTCAGCACAGTTATACCTGTCACCATATTCAGTAAAATACACAATATTTCCATGAATTAGACACAAATTAAGGAGAAGTGTACCGAATGCAAGATGCTGTCCACACATGTATATCAATAGAGATCCTATGTTTAAATTATGAATTTATGCCCATCCTGGCCCTCCCTGGTGCTCAATGTCAGGTCCTGGAAATGGTCTAGCTCCTCAGTTGCTCACAGGCCAGTGTCCTCACCTTGACCCTTTAACCAATTGGCCCTGCTAGGTTCTGAATTCAAATCACAACACTGTCGAAACATGAATCCTCATGTGAGCAGTACATCAGTTCACCTGCTTTCCAGTCCCGTGAAAGTCCTGGGTCTCATCTAAGATGGACAAGGCATAGGCAACTCTATAGACATAGGAATAGGTTGTCATGCATGTCAGCACATTTATATCTATCATCATATTCAATAAAATACAAAATGCATCTCTGACTAAGACACAATAAAATAAATAACTAAACTGAAAGCATGATGAATTCCACATATGTATGTAAATAGAGATCCTATGTGTGAAATAGGTGGGCATATGATTTTTGCCAGTGTTGGGCTTCAATTCAAGCACTGGGAGCAGGCCTGAACATGTAGTCTTCAAGTATGGTGATCTTCCCCTTCTCCCACAGTGCAACAGAGTTACCCAGACCTGAGTTCAAATCCCAGCTCTGGCAGTAATATGGGGCGTATTCGGAGCTAGGCAAATTCCTTCATAATTTTTTTTCAACAGAGTCAGAGTTTGAACTCAAGTCTTGGTAACTCTGCTTTAGTTCCGATAATCTTAGGCTGTAGCCTCTGGACCTACAATCCATCATCGGATCCTAGGACCCCAGGGCTTGCAGGAAAAAAGAAATAGCCGTGAAGGGGAAAAAAAAGTTGCAGGAAGTTCCACCTAGCGCTTTTATGTTCATTTTCCTTTGCCTGGTGACCATGCTGGGTCCGAACTTGGCGGCCTGCAGAGTGAAGTTGACCTGGAGTGACTTAAGGTCTGCTGGCTCTCGCGGAAGCCCAAGGGCCTCGGGGTATCAGAGACCTCAAGGTCGAATCCAGGTCAGACACCATCCAATGAGGGAATGGCGGGCAATCCTGAGATACTCTTTTCAGGCACTTGGAAGGGTCGTGGAATTCGATCAATCTCATCTTTGAGTACATTCTGCAGGATGCACTAGGAAATGATAGGCAAGACTCATTGTGTATCGATTATTTTCAATGACGAGTTGATGAAGCTTGACCATAATCATCACAGTCATGAAATGGAGGCATCAGGAAAGCTCCAAGAATCGGTAGTCATGGGGTATATTGGATTCCATCACAGGTCACCATCTCTCCTACTGTATACAAATATGCAGACTACCTTCAGCTTATGAATAGATGAGTATTGTGCTCTCCCCCTCTCACTTCCGGGGCTCAATCTCAGGTCCTGGGAACAGCTTAGTTCCTTATTAGCTCTCAGCATGGTATCCTCACCTTGACCCTTTCTCCTGTTGGGTTTGCTAAGATCTAAGTTCCAACCCCAACACTGCCAAAAGAGGAATGCAGATGTGAGAATCTAAGATGTCCACTTGTTTTACTGCCCTGTGAAAATTGAGTCTCAGCTAGGATGGAGAAGGCGTAAGCAATGCTATAGACATGGGATTTAGTTCTCATCCCTGCCAGCACAGTTATATCTGTCATCATAATCAATAAAATACAAAATGTATCCCTTACTAAGACACAATAAAAAGAATAACTACATTAAACACATGATGCATTCCACACATGTATTTAAATAGAGATCCTGTGTTTGAAATAGGTGGGCATATGATTTTTGCCAGTGTGGGGGCTTCCATTCAGGCCCTGGGAGCAGACCTGACCTTGTAGTTTTCAAGGACGGTGATCTTCCCCTTCACCCACAGTGCTATAGTGTTATCCAGATCTGAGTTGGAATCCCAGCTATGGCAGAAAAAAATGGTGCAAATTCTGAGCTAGGGTGGTTTATTATTTTTTATTTTATTATATTTTTTTCCAACCAAGAGATTTGAGGCAGAAGCTGAGGCAGAGTTGCCATGGGCACATAGCCGATCCTGTGATCCTAGGCCCTGAAGCCTTGCAGGAGAAAAAAAAGCCCTCACTGAGAAATAGCCACGGGATGGATTTTTTACCTTTTATTCCTTTGCATGGTGACCAACCTGGATCTGAATGACAAGGATACAAGTTTACTTCACTTTGCATTGGCCAAGGCTAGAGGTCTATCGCAGAAGCCACAGGCCCATATGTCATCGAAGGCCCTGATATTGAATCCTGGTCCTGACACCTATCAGTGGGGAGACTTCCCAAGAGACTTGTTCCTATGCATGGGAATAATGATGGAATGTTTGGAAACTCATGACTGAATAAGTTTCTGCGGGCATTGGTCTAATCTAAAATGGGATGCAATGATCCTAGGACGCTGATTGATCTTAATGAATGGTTTATTAAGCATGAAAACAATACTATTCCTTCAATAGCAGCATAATAAATACCTAAGAGTTGGTAGGAATGTAGTTGATGTCATTGAATCCTAAGTAGATGTCTGTGGAATTCTATACAAATATATATTTATTGGTATACTACCACCTGCCTATCCATGTATGGTTATTTTGTCCACCCCTGTGGCTCAATCTCAGGGTCTGGGAACTGCCTGGCAGCTTCCTTGGCTAGAGGTTGCCGTGTTGACACATTCATTCATGAATTGGGTCTGCTAGGCCCTGAGTTCACTGCAAACAATTGGATTGTGGAATAAGAAGCCAAGTGTGACACCTGTTTTCCTTTTCTCTGAGAGTCCTGGGTGTCAGACATGATGGACATCATGTCTACAAATTTAGATACTATGTGATGGGATGTCATCAGTATAATAAATGGAATGCATTTACAGTCAATAAATGGTAAATAATTGAATAAAACAAAAATACAATCAATAACCACAACAAACAGGATATGGACTGAACATCTATAGGTAAATACAAATTCTATCTTTACAATGAATATAAATAGTATGGTTTCCAGGGCTGGGGCTTTTGAATTCAGGCCTAGTGACCAGGCGGGACTTTCTTGTCTTCAAGCATGGTGAGCCTCCCGTCGTCCACAGTGCTACAGAGTTACCCAGACCCTGAGTTCAAATCCAAAGCCTGGTAGAAAAAAAAAAACAGCGTGAATTGCAAGCCAGGGAGCAATTTTTTTTTTTTTTTTGCGAAGCAATTTCTTGAACTCAGGTCATGACAACTCTGCCTCAGCTTCCATTGTGTTAGGCTGGGGTGCAGCCACTGGAGCCACAGCCAATCCTGGGATCCTAGATCCCCAAGCCTTGCAAGTGGGAAAAATATGCACATAAAAAAGTGGCAAAGCCAGGCACCTGTGGCTCACAACTGTAATCCAAGCTACAGAGGAGGCTGAGATCTGAAGATCTCAGTTGAAAACCAGCCCAGGCAGGAAAGTCCGTGAGAATCTTATCTCCAATAAACCACTAGAAACCCGGAAGTAGCACTGTGACTCAAGCAGTAGTTTCATGAAATGTTAGTTAAAATTGATCAGAGTCCTAGGATATAATTGTGTATAATTTTATCCTAGAATCGTTCAAGAAGTGCCCATTCAATCATGACATATATCACATTCCATTGGTATTCATATGGATAAGAATGAGTTTCTTAGAATCTCCTGCCATTTGGAGGTGGCAGGAACAGGATTCAAACTCTGGGCTCCAGCTTCCACCTTTTAATCCCCAGGATAGGGAACTCACAGGTCTGTCCAAGAACATCAGCAAGACCAATGATTAGGCAGGCACCCGTGGCTCTCAGCAGTCCTCCTTAATACTTACAAGTCTGTGATAGGAGGATCATGGTCAAAGTCACCTTAGGCAGGAAAATCCTTGAGACTTCTGTCCAACTTCAGTGCCAACAAAGCCAGAAGTAGAGCCGTGTGGCTCCAGAGGTTGAGGGCTAGCCTTGAGCAAAAGCAACTCACGGACTGTGCCCAGATCCTGAGTTAAAGTCTGGGACTGGCAACAAACAGACATACAGAACAATCTGTGCAGCCATCCAGCTAAAGCAGGTCACCTTCTTGTCCCCAACTGGATTGGACAGTTTCCTGGGAAAGTGGCTGTTCTCATCTTGACTCCGCCCATTCTGCCTGCATCACAGTATTCTGGTCACACCTCCATTCTTTCACGGTTCTTTCTGACCAATGGGATACAAGAATGGCGGCCACACCCACATTCCATGCTGCCCGGAAGCACCAGGATTCCCTCTGTTGGTTGACACCACTACCAGCAGTTGAGGAAGGTAGTGGTGGCTAAGTGGTGATCAAGAGACTCCATGCGACTTTGGAATAGAGTACGAAATTGACGTCCTAATCAGTGAGTCGGAGAAGAGAGGATTTCCCAGAGCCTGGGAACATGGCCAGCCCATCTTTCCCATCTCAGCGCTCAGATGTCTGAAACAACAAGACTCCATGAGAAAGCTACGGGCATGAAACTGCCACCAGAACACAGGTAGAAGAATCCTCCTGACAGACCTGTAGCATTCAAGAAAACAAAGAACATGAAAAAGGGAAGGATCCCCAAGACACACCACAGGGGAGCGTGATTCAATGGAGGGTCCGGCCAAAAGTGATGCCCTCCATGGGCTTCGAATGCCTTTGGACACAGTCACAGCCACGAGGTTCTAGAGTGTCAATGGTCCTGATACCACCAAGGATCTGCAGAGGTGCTACCGACACGTGGTGCCCACCCTGGACCCCAGAAAAGAAGAAACCAGGCACTCTATGCCAAGATCCAATCACTGAAGCAGGAAAAGACAGACCTTCAGGATCAACGGGAGAAAGAGAGGGAGAAGATAGCACAGGTGCATGCAGCACTTAAAATAGAGCTAGAGAGCCACAAGGCACCTATACAGAGGTTGGTTTTGGCAGAAAGCAATTTACAATCCTGCCTGCATGCAGCAGGCGGCCGATGATACAGAAAGGGAGCACGAAGCTCTCACCAGTTGCTGGCAGGCCACAGAGCACTGCATGGCCGAGCTGGAGATGTCAGCTTCTGTGGTCACTGATCACTGAATGCGACTGAAATGTTCTTTGAACAGCTGCATGATGTGACCCTTCTGCTCAAGGAAATGGCCAGAAGCTTCGATGACCTGGAGCAAGTGAACTCAAAGTTATAGGAGAAGCTTGAAGTGCTCTGGACAACAGGAAGAGAGGAATCTGCAAGTTCCAACAAGCACTGGTGGGGCATGAATTACTGAAGAGACTACTGGACAACGTGAGCTGACTAGTGAACACAGCGAATCTAGAGAGAGATACCTTCACAGAAGACCTGAGCATTGAGAGGTCCACAGGAAAGGAGGAGGCCCGGCAGCTGTCAGTTGGGTGAACCAACTGACAGAGGAGAAGGACCAAGGGGCAAGAGAACAGCCTAGAGAACAGGCTGGAGGAACCATGGCCCATCTCAGGCCAAGTGGCAGTTCCAGGCCCAGACGTACTGCACGCAGATAGTGTTGAAAAACCGGAAGGAATAACTTCACATCCAGGTCCAGGAAAAAAAGAGGCTCCATCTCCAGAACCCGGAGAAGCAGGAGCAATGTTGGAGACTGGAGGAGAAGGCCAAGGATTGGCAGGAGATCCCTGAGACCCCATGATGCGCATATGTGTGTGAAGGACAGCTGGAGGAGCAGCTGGCCCTGCTTTGGGACGCGCTCCACATGGTGAGCGGTGAGAAGGAGGAGCTCGCCAGCATCCTAGACACAGAGCAGCAGGTGAAGAAACACCTGCGGGAACAGCTGGTCCACACAGAGGCGAAGATAGAGGAATGGAAAGAAGTGGCTGACATAGAAAGAAAGCCAAGCATCTCAAGACCAGCAGGAGCAGTCCCTGGCCCAGCCACAGGAGCTCAGAGCCACCTGTGAGCAGCACATCACCTCCAATTAGTGGCTGAGCTCCAAGAAGGAGGCCCTGCAGCAGCACCTGGAGAGGCAGACCCAACTCCTGGAGTAGCTGAAGCAAGTGCACGGCCCGACCAACTGGGGAGACCAGGTGGTGCTCCCAAAGTGGCAGGACACTCTCAAGTGCCTGAAAGCAATCAGACCACAGGAAGAGCGGCTGCAGGCCCAGCTGACCTTCCTGGCTTTCCCTGGGGAAGGGGAAGTCGAAAACCCCGGAGAAGCAAAAGGTGAGGAGTCGACTCTCCCCCCTATACATGACCATTTCAGAGGATGGAGACATTCCCCAAACTGAGAAGGACGTGGATTTGTGAGCACTCTTAGTGGATGAAATCCACAGAGGGAAACTCCTGCAGCAGGAGTGGCAGGCCTGATGCGGGCACCCAGTTCACCTGGCAACTCAGTGCCAGAGAAAGCTTGAGCCAAAGGCCCTCCATCCCATGAGCTGGCACCACAGCCTGTGTGGGGATGGGAATCAGGACATGTGGGCTTCCGAGAAGAAAATATACTATGTCCATGAACTGCCTGATGAGATGGACTTCCAGAGTACAGCGGGTGATCTTCAACATAGATGCACCCAGCTGTCGGCACACATCGCACTGTTGAGGATTCCCTCATGGCATGTAAAGAGCAGATGTTCATTCTGGCTGAGCTGTGTCAGAAGAAACCTGAGCGTGTGTACCAGCTGTCCTAGGAGAAGAGGGAGAAGAGGAGAGAGCTGCGGGAGCCGCTGTCACTCCTCACAGGGGAAGAAATGGACAACGAGCTCCAGATGCCAGCACAGGCTGAGCCTCCTGTCACTGCTGCCGCTTTGGATGCCTCCAGGCTCCAGGGAGGGAGCAATGAGGGAGGAGCAGAAAGGTTTTGAAGAATTGCCACTTCAACGCAGTGTGGAAACTGCCAGAGGAGAGATCGAGATTCCCAACCCCATAGAGGACTCCCCCACAAAGCACATCCTGCCACAGCTGCCCTACATCCAGAGCCACCCACAACTCACGGGCTCAGGTGAGGAGCGCTCCCTTTCTTCTCTAGACTGATGCAGATGATGGCTTTGTAACATAATGACTCTCCAAAGCCTCAGCAGCCACCATAAGTAGGTGGCCAGGTGGCCTTCTCTCAGGCCTCCATCTGCTGGTCATGGGAAGGGTAAACTGCGGGTCAGGTAGGGCAAAGGTGGCCCATATTCAAGGGACATCTAATGGCCTTTTGGTGGCCAGGGAAGAGACCCATGTTATGCTTATCACAAAGAATAAATTGTTTTCAAAGGGAAAATAAGCCCAATAAAGATTTGTTCTTCCAGTCCTGGGGCTCTTTCTTTCATGGCTAGCACTCTACCACAGGGCCACTTCTTGTTTGCTGATGGTTCATCAATGATAAGAGTCTCACACACTTTCCTTCCCAGGCTGGCTTTGAACCATGATCCTCTAGATCTCAGCTTCCAGAGTAGCTAGGATGACAGGCATGAGCCACCAGTGCCCAGCATTTGATACCTTTTGAAGGCATCTTGGCGAGTCTTTAAAATGAGACCTAAAGGGCCTGGATAGACCTTGAACCAATCAAGGAGCTGGTATGGGGAAAGGCTGACTTTCTAGCCATTCTGTTCCCCAAAATTAAAGATGCCAGGTGGTGTTGGATGCATCAAACATCTAGGCCAACAGCCACCAGACTCAGTGGGGAAAAGGTAAAGAATACCCAAAGATTGCAGTGTAGAATTCTTTGATTTTGCATGCATGTGGGGTGTGTGTGTGTGTGTGTGTGTGTGTGTGTGTGTGTGTATGTGTGTGTGTGTGTGTGTGTGTGTGTGTGTGTGTGTGAGAGAGAGAGAGAGAGAGAGAGAGAGAGAGAGAGAGAGAGAGAGAGAGAGAGAGAGAGAGAGAGAACTCAGGGCCAAGGCTCTATCCCTGAGTTTTCTTGCTCAAGGCTAGTGTTCTGCCACTTGAACCACAGCCCCACTTGCTTTTCGATGGTTATTTGTAGGGAAGTCTCAAGGACTTTCCTGTCCATGGTGGCTTCAAAGCATGATGGGAGCCCCAGGGAAACAAGAGTAAACACAACTCGATACAATCCTTATGGTGGACAACTCCTGCCTCCTGGTGGCCAGAGGTGGAACATGCGTCCCTGTGCCATCATGGGGGACTATAGTCCTCTAGAGTTCAATTTGGGGAAGTGACCGGGGCCAACCTGACTTTTGCTCACCCTGAGTGATGATTCCAGAGTAGATCTGTTCCACCCTAGGCCAAGAGAGCTCCAGGAGGCCCTGATCCCAGGGGCACAAGGAAGTGAGAAGTCAGCTCCAGGCCCAGCTAAGAGCCTTTGCCCATGGACACCCCAACTTGGCCTTCCTGATCACCATAAGGCCTGTCAAAGAACAACGCCAAAAAAACAAACCAAAATTGGAGCTGTGAATCAAAGTGGTAGCGTTCTAGCATTGAACCAAAGAACTCAGGGACAGGGGCCACAAGCTTTGAGTTCAAGACCCCCAGCTGACCTTCCCCCATAAAACACACATTAGCTAAATGTGAACTAGTAGGATTTGTGAAGTGTTTCTGAAGAATGATGATACTGAACAAAGCACCCTAATTCTAATGACGCCTGAACTTGTGACATACAGGAATGTGCTGAGTCCTTCACAGGGTGCTGTTTTCTGGGTCCTTCCCACATAGGGTGTTTTTTCTGAGTCTTCACGAACCATACTGTGGGCTGAGTCATGCCAAAGGGTGCCATGTTCAGAGTCCTTGAGAAGAGTAGGCTGTGCTGGGTTTTTCAAAGGGTGCTGTGTGCTGAGTCCATCACAGAATGTACTTTATGCTGAGTCCTTCAAAAGTGTGGTATGCTAATTCATCCCAAATGGTGCTATGTGCTGACTCCTTGAGAAGGGAGGGACAGGTGAGTTTTTCAATGGGTGCTGTGGGCCCAGTCCTTTACACAGGGTACTGGTGCTGAGTGCTTCAAGAGGGCTGTGTGCTGAGTTATTCCAATGGGTGCAATGTGCTGCATCCTTGAGAAGAGAGGGATGAAGTGAGTTCTGTGTACAGAGTCCTGTAGACAATGTGCTCTGAACTGTCTTTCATATAGTGGTGTGTGCTGAGTTCTTCCTCAAGGTGGTATGTGCTGAGTCCTTCAAATCTGCTATGTGCTGAGTTTTTCAAAGGGTGCTGTGTTCTGAGTGTTTTACACAGGGTGCTACATACTCAGCCCTTCAAAGGGTGGTGTGTATGGAGTCTTAACACAGGGTGCTATGTGCTGAGTCCTGGGAAAGAGTACTACATGCTGAGTTTTTCAAAGCGTGCCATGCACTGAGTCCTATATACTGCATGCTGTGGACTCCCTCCTTCAAAGGGTGTTGTGTGCTGAGTCATCCCAAAGGCTATTATATGCTAAGTCCTTCAAAGGGCAGTGCTGAGTCTTCTACTCAGGGTGCTTTTTGCTGTTTTTTGAAGTATGCTGTGTGCTGAGTCATCCCAAAGGGTGCTACATTCTGAGTCCTTGAGAGGTAGTTTTCCCCAACAATTTGTCTCAGTCTGTCAGTCTGTCAGTCTGTCAGTCTGTCAGTCTGTCAGTCTGTCAGTCTCTCTCTCTTTCTCTCTTTCTCTCTCTCTCTCTCTCTTTCTCTCACTGGGTCACTGTGCACGTGCTTGATATGTGGAGTGGAGAGGCTTGGAGGAGAGTCTCCTCTAGTGGTGAGGCTGAGGGGAGATTTGATCCCCTGAGCAAGGGCTAGGGTTGGCGGGGAGTGTTGAGCTGAGGTGAAGCTGTAATTCCCATGGCCTGGAAGCCTTAGGGCCCAGTCAGAGTTGTTCTTGTGGGCAAGGGTAGGGGTCGAGCCAAGGGGAAGAGGGGACTGGGCCGAGGGCTGGAGGAGACAGGGCCCAGGGGCCTCACTGTGGAGGCAGCAGTGGCCAGGGTCTCAGAGGGGCATGTGTGCATGCACAGGGGGTGTGAGGCGGCCCGCAAGAGAAGTGGAGGTTGAGAGAGGGAGCAGAAAGGAGCGAGGACAGGCACTAGGGGAAGTGGCTTCACATGCTCTGTTCATGGATCAATAGAAAAACAGACAAAATGAGAATAAAGGCAACAAATGTACAGCCAAGAAGAATATAGTTAGAATAAAGGTAGAGGAAATAAAGGTGCAACAAAGTATATAGGAAGCCTTAAACCAACACCCCCTTCCTGCAGGCATACTTCCATGAAGCTTATGCTTTGTCTGGCGCGATCTCTTACGCAGATTCAGCAGGAGATGTCATGGAATTTCTTCCTTTTTTATTTTTTAATTGAAGCTCATGAATGTCTTGGTGCACAGAAGAGAAAAATCTAAAGATCATCCGGAAAATGACTGGAAATATAAGAATAAGAATTGGGAGAATTGATCTGACAATGGCAATTATAATTATTACATGAATCCAATCCAGAGGATTGAGGGCCTCCAATTTATGCTTAAATAATGCTGCCAAAGATTGTAATTGTTTTTTACATCTAAATGAGCTTTACTAACTGCTGTAATTTTGTCTTGTAAAACCTCCATAACATGAGAGATATCTTTATCTCTCCACACTCCTAACAAATGATTTTTGGTGGTATTCCAATTAAAAGAAAAGTTATATTTTAGAGCAGTAACACAGGTATATTTAAAATTAGCATGACATTTAACTGAGAATTGTGTTTTGAAATTTTGAACTTCCTGACCTATTATAGCCAGAACCACTTCCTCCAGGACATTTATTTTCATTTCTAACTTTTGATCTATAATTTATTTTTTTGCTAGGGATAATGAAACATTTTTGCTTAAATCAGTAACAGAATGAGCAGTGTTTACTTCATTTACTAAGGCTGCTGTAGAGATCGCTAAAGAGCTAATTATTGTTATTAAAGCACTTATTCCTAAAATCAAGGCCGCAACAAAGCGTTTTGGCTGCAACATAATATCCGGAGTTTTCAGCATTTGTAAAGCAGAATTTTTAAACCAAGGGTCATTTTATAGATCTACACATAACATTACATACGAAGATCTTTTTAAAATTAAAATTACAGAATATGTTTTATCCAGAGAAGAAGTAAGACAATTAGTAAAAATACAATCCTTACCGCTAATATAATAAGATTTTCCTTGATTAATAAAGATTAAATTATCTAGTTTTCCAGCTAAAATTCCCATAGGATAACCCACACATGCTCTTACTCCAATTGTAGTACTCTTAGTTTCTTTGGGCTTTTTCAGTAAAATCATGTTTGTTGCTGCAAAAAGTCTGAACAAATCCAGCTGAATGCCAGTTTTATTGTGAGAGGGAGAGTGACTCACCAAAATGGAAGCCACCCACCCTGGAGTGAGCCATCTTTTCAGGGGTTCCCCATGCGTATCAGGAGCATAGCCATTAAACTTTCATGAATTATGTTTTAAGTAGGAGGCATAATCATAATCAGGGTTAGCAATGGAAAACATCAAAAATACTATCTGGTGCCCAATAGGGTTGTAAAAAAGAGGCCTTTGGAAATCCACGTTCCCACCATTTTGGTGAGGTAATTAATGCATCCCCAAACTGATTCTTTTCATGATATTTTTGTAGACAGTTATCTAAATGTATATTCCTCTTGGGAATGAAAAACGGATTCATTATAAGTATGAAAGCCTAATGTCATAATGCCAATTTCCCACATCAATCTTTTTTTTAGAACTTTTTATCATTGGATTGATCAAGGGCATCAGTCAAAAAAGTTCTATAGTTTATAGGCAAACACCCAGGGAGATTTTCTCCTGATAGCGTTATGCAAATTAGAGTGGTATCTGTCATTCCTTCATAATTAATTGTTTGAGAAGTCATATGAGAATTAGAATAGTCCTCCAAATCCCCTAGCAGGTCACTATTGTTTGACATTAGTTGTATAATATCTTCATCCCACCCATCCCACGGGATGTAGAAGAGGAGTATTAGGAACATATTCCTGAAAGACCCTAGTCTCCTAGGATACTTTCGTCAACGGGAGGGCGCCCCAGAAAACTCAGACTCCAGGCCAGGAGATGCAATAAGCAAGAGAAGTTTATTTGACGTTTGTGCAAACGGACTCTCTGTCCCGAGCAGACAGGGAGCCCTGAGCAGCAGTTACAAGCCTTCTTTTAAAGGCAAAAACCACAAGATTAATGCATAGCACAAAGCATCCCATGATTTGTCCATTTAAAGGTCACCATATACACCAACAATCACTTTGCCACGCAGGAAATTTTGTAACACTCTTTGTAAAATGACTGGCCCATGGTTGGTTTAAGGGGGGTTTACATGGTTACAGGCCTATGATTGGTTGACATTTGGCTTAGCTTGTGGTCTTGCCAGGTGGTCTTATCTCAAGGTCCTGTCTGAGGAATTTTTCAATGGGAACTGAGGAACACGTACTGTCTGTTCTTTATCTACGACCACTGACCTTGTCCTTGGGACGACACCTGGGCTCTGAGACTTTACCCAATTCCTTATTTCCGGGGGGGGGGGGTTGGTGTTAGCTCAAGCAAGCAAGTTTACAGAAGCTGAGTCAGCAGTTAGTAAATTGTAAAATGGACGCAGCCCTAATTTTTGTAATTCTTCATTCCCCACTTCTTCTCTGGAGTAATTTTAATCTTAAAATTTAGGGTGTCTCTGTATTATTTTGTGGGGTGTCAGTTGTTCTCAGTGCTTGGTATTGAGACCTCAGAACTAATAGATGGACTGCGCTGATTTTTTTCTTTTACAAAAGACATCAGTCTGTTGAGTATACAAGGCCCGATTGTAACAAAAGTAACAGTACCAGAGCCCCTTACATTTTTTTTTACCAGTCCTGCCTCCGTGTATCACAGTTAACTGTACTTGTAAGCTCCAATTTTAAGACATAGTTACACCATTTGCAACATACTCGTACCATTTGCGACATACTCATACCATTTGCGACATACTTAAAATTTCTGAGGTTTGTCTTCTTTTTCTTTTTTTTTAAACAATTAAAGACAATCCTTACTTTTTAAATACTTTCTTATCTAAAGGGGATCCCAATTTTTCCCCAGTTCCCTTCCCAAGGCTTTCTTTATTATCCCCCTCTCCTGTACAATTCCTTTCCTAAGGCTTTCTTTACTACCCCCCTCTTCTTTACAATTTTTATTGATAACATACTCAGGTTATTAAAATACCAGAGCCAAATTAGGCTGTGACCATAGAGTGGATTTTCAGTCACTATGCACTGAGGTTCCTAAGACAAGCAAGCCAGTGAGATCCTTGTCCTCAATATCCACTGTGGGAAGAGAGGGTTTCTGGATATTACCCAAAAGAATGTCCCACAAGATCTTAGATTTAGCAGCAGTCAACC
This sequence comes from Dipodomys merriami, assembly GCF_024711535.1. Classification (NCBI taxonomy): domain Eukaryota; kingdom Metazoa; phylum Chordata; class Mammalia; order Rodentia; family Heteromyidae; genus Dipodomys; species Dipodomys merriami. The sequence continues at coordinate 145,053 of NW_027206366.1, forward strand.
AGGAATAAGACTCAGGTGATGGAATCAGGCAGGAGTTTCTCCAGGTGGCTGTCAGGCCGTCTTTGAACTTTACCCATTAGGGTATGAAGCAGCAGCAGCAGCAGCAGCAGGATCTCGCAGTGGCTCCAAGGGACTGTCACACCTCATGCTGGGCTGTAAATTCCTACACAGACTGGTTAAAGATACATTGCATAGGCTTGGCAGGCTTTGATCCTGCTGGTTTTTAAGATCTTCAAACAATAGTCCGGGACAATTTACCAAAATCACAACTTTTTTTTACTAACCAGATATTTTTGTAAATAGACACAGAAGGCTCAGAAGGCTTAGTACAGATGCAGTCTCCACACCTTGCACACCGACAACTGTTAACACTGTTTTTTATGCCTTTTTTGCCTCATTTTTCCAAAATTTCTGACTCTGGACCCTTGATCTTAAAAAAAGAGGTAGAAGGGTGAAGATCCATCTTCTGTAATTTCTTCAAGCTGACTTCAGGGGCATTGATCTTACCTAGCCAGGAACCTATAACCTTAGCCTATTTTACAAAGAGGCTATCAGGGTTAGATGTCATTAAGAACAATATTTAACTTTTGACAACTGCACAGACCTTTTTTCCGGCTACAACAGTGTAGCTTGTTTAGCACTATGGTTTGCAAAAGCATCTTTCTAGATGGCTTAGGAATGTGATCTCTAGTGATCCCAAATAATGTCTAAGTTACCTTTGCAGGCCTTTAGACAGATATCAATACAAACACTCTCTCAGGTTTACAAACTTTTTCCTGAGCAGATGAATTTCATGTAACTGGTGTCAGCTCAATTAGAGCTGCCAATTAGAGCTTTTGACAAATAAAGGGGTTGAGATTTAAACTATCCCCCACATTTTATAACATTAGCTTTTTATTATCAAAGAGGACTGGCAAGTTCCTGTCCCTTACAAGGTAGTCATGAACATTAGGCATGCTTTCCAACTATCTTCCTATGACCTCCCGGCTCTGACCAGTTTTGAAATGCCACGCACAAATGACTCTAGGATCTGACATTTCTGCCATCCAAGCAGTGGCTTACTGCCTCTGGATGCTCCTCCATTGCTTTTGTCCCAGGAGTGTCTTCTCCACATTTGGATAAATGCCTCATTGTCATTTCCCTTTAGCTGGTCACTGGACTTGAACTCGGGGCCTGAGCACTGTCCCTCAGCTCTACAGCTCAAGGCTAGCACTCTGCCAGTTTGAGTCCCAGACTCGGGTCTTGAATGCTGTCCCCTAACTCTTCAGTCCAGGGCTAGTACTCTGCCACTGTGAGTCTCGAGCGTGGGGCTTGAATACTGTCCCCTGACTCTTTAGTCCAGGGCTAGTACTCTGCTGGCTGAAGAGAGGTGACAGTCTCAGAGGAACCTTTGTGTGCCCGGGCTGGCTTTGAACCAGTTTGTAGATCAATTAAAAGCAACAAGGCGGTCAACATAGAAGTAGCTTTTAAGCATGCTCTTACCTGAAACTTGTTAAGAGCCAAAGTTACATCTGACAAACTTTTAAGAATCCTCTGTGCTTTGCTCTGGGCTTGCTGGAATCTTAAAAGAAACCTATAAGAGCAAACTAGAATAGCAATCGTTTTGATAATCCTAATTTTTTTCCTTTGTGCACATTGAGGCCAATGTTAAGGACAATTTTACATTTAAACTTTATATCCAAAAATCCATTTTTAATTTTTTTTAAAACCTCTTATTTGCATTTTGAAAAGATCCCTTGAGATCTTGAGGCCAAGTGTCACTCATTGCCTCTTAGTTGCTTGTTTTAAAACAGACACACATTAAGATTTTTAAACTCAAATGAAAATTTTTTCTTAATGCGAAAATAACAATCATCATAACTGAACCAAAAAGCTAGACTTAGTGTCTTTATGACTTTTAAAAACATCCTAATTGTAAAACATTAAAAGCAAGTCACATTATATAAATAACTTTTAACCCTCTTTTTAAGGCCTTTTTAATTTTAATGTTAACACATCCAAGGGGAAGTTTTAGCAATACTAATCAGATCATTACATCACTCATTTTAACCATCATGTTTTTAGTGTCTATCTGCAGGGAAAAGAAAGAACTAAGATGGGCCACTCAGCACCTTCTATGGAATGGGTACACACCCAATCCGACTCTTTAGGGTTAGATGAACTGCGTTTGTGCCAGTTTGCCCTCTTTTACCCTGTGTGGACTCCTCCTAAGGCCTGTCCCACCATGCATGACCAGCTGAACTGCACTTCTGCTTGCTTACCCCTTATCCCTAAAGATAGTTCTTCTGTTGGCTTCTAAGTTTTCCCCCGTCTCTTTTCTTGGTTCTTGAATGAAATACACAGTTTTTAGACAGACAGAACAGGTAACATCTTTGACAGTGTTAAACTAACCTTTACATTTAAATTTTTAATATTTATCCCAAATTTTAGCCAAGGGAACCAGATCCCAAACAGCCAATGCATTTTGTTAAGCCAGATAACTTGATTACAGTATAAACAGTCTTATGCATTTAAAATATTAGTTTTTTTAAAATACCAGATTTTCTAATTTGCAAGTTAAAAAAAAATCTTTAAAAAGCCATTTAAAACAATGTGAAGATTTTTTTAGAATTTTTGGTAATGTGCAAACCTCATAACATTTTGAATTTTAAATTTAAACTCACCCAATTGTTACAGCATGCTGACAATTTTTATCTTTGAACACGTTCACACACACACACACACAAAACACTCACACAGGTCTTAAAGCACCCAAAAATCAAAATCAGTCATACGTACATGTTTTAAAGTTTTTAGACAAAAATTTAAGACAGTATTTCTTTTAAACTAGGTACCTTTGTTGGGCTTTATTTTTCCAGAGCTTGCTTATCTAGCAAGGCAATTCACTAATTAGTCTCTTTGAATCCCTTCTGTTGGAGGAGGTCTGGGGGAGGGGGTCACCTAAAACTAAACTAGCCAGATTTTTTTAATCCAATTTTAGACAAGAGCACTTTACAAATTGTTACATTGTCAGGACTAGCTGAAAAAGTCCAAACTAGGCACACAACCTTCTACACCCTCCCTGCCGGCAGCCTCCACAGGGAGAAAATGCAACCTGAGGCTTGAAGGGAACCAAACTAGCCCAGTAACCTTCCATGCCTCATGGGTAGGGGGGGCATAGCAGGTCTGTGACCGAGCCCAGCTGGAACTTTTATTCCCCCAGAGATGTTCAAATAAATAACAAAAACACAGATAAACACAAAAAACAAGGAACCACATTTAAAACTGGTACCAATTCTAAAAACAGAACTAGACAAAAACTGAAGGCTGAGTTGGGGACTAATGGGCCCCTGTTTATCCCTACCGGAACTCTGTGCTGTTCTCACTCAGCAAGCTGAATCCAGAGTCTGCTGAGTGAGCCTGCCACACTCACCCAGAACTTCCCTACCCCAGAAAACATAAAACAAACACACACACTAAAGTAAACAAGACAAACAAGTGGCCACAAAGATAAAATCAAGTCTCAGTGAATGGGGCGACATCTAACCACCATTCACTTACCAGGGGACTCAACACCCCTACTCACCTCTGGAGGATTTTTCTCTTAGATTCCTGCAGACATTGACCCAGGGGCCTTCCAAGGCAGAGGAGAATTTCCAGTCATCTTGGGGCAAGGGAAAGAAGTCCCTAGCTGCCGTCCCCTCAGACTGACAGGTTCTCCCCCACGCTCAGACCCCCTGAGCCACGGCCCAATGCTGAGATCTAACTGGGGCCACTTGCAGATGGTCAGTGGCAGCTTCATAATTGAAAAACAAGCAAGTTATAAACGCAGAACCAGCGGTTTTTGTTTTTAAACTAACTAGGACAAGGTCTCAGGTGTCCTAGGAGTGGACTCACTTGTTGACCCATTTTCTTGAAAGTCACAAAACAAACACCAAAGACAATTAACGTCAGACAGACACAGACAAGAGTAGACAAATGCCGCGCGGTCCCCAAGTGAGCACAAATGAGGAGGGAAACTTCAGAAGGGAGAGGCCAGCCGTGCCTTAACTCCCCCGAACACAGAGACAATTGGATCTCGTCCCCCCGCCACACGACCCTGGATTAGGACTCCAGGGTGGGACTAGGGTAGTGGGCACGTCTGCTTTTCCCTCTAGTCCACCATGAATTCACACGACCCTGGGGTGGGACCCCTGGGCGGGACCAGGGTAGTGGGCACGTCTGCTTTTCCCTCTGGTCCACCACATATGTCCTTTACAGGCACTTTTGGATCTCCAAAACATAAAACGAACACAACAAACACAAAAGACAAGAGTTCTATCTTACCTCCTGCCCGTCCTGGAATCTGGGGTTTGGGGCGCCTAGTTCCCGGCCAATGCACCAAATGAAAGACCCTAGTCCCCTAGGATACTTTCGTCAACGGGAGGGCACCCCAGAAATCTCAGACTCCAGGCCAGGAGATGCAATAAGCAAGAGGAGTTTATTTGACATTTGCGCAAATGGACTCTCTGTCCCGAGCAGACAGGGAGCCCTGAGCAGCAGTTACAAGCCTTCTTTTAAAGGCAAAAACCACAAGATTAATGCATAACACAAAGCATCCCATGATTGGTCCATTTAAAGGTCACCATATACACCAACCATCACTTTGCCACGCGGGAAATTTTGTAACACTCTTTGTAAAATGACTGGCCCATGGTTGGTTTAAGGGGGGTTTACATGGTTACAGGCCTATGATTGGTTGACATTTGGCTTAGCTTGTGGTCTTGCCAGGTGGTCGTTATCTCAAGGTCCTGTCTGAGGAATTTTTCAATGGGAACTGAGGAACACGTACTGTCTGTTCTTTATCTACGACCACTGACCTTGTCCTTCGGACGACACCTGGGCTCTGAGACTTTACCCAATTCCTTATTTCCGGGGGGGGGGGGTTGGTGTTAGCTCAAGCAAGCAAGTTTACAGAAGCTGAGTCAGCAGTTAGTAAATTGTAAAATGGACGCAGCCCTAATTTCTCTAATTCTTCAATTCCCAGTATTGTTCTCCTGAAACAGACACTGCCTACACAGCAATAATGGCAAGCATAGCAAGAAACATATTTTCAACAGTGACAGTGATTCCTGTAGAAACCACAACCTCCTCTGCAGAATGGGTGAGCTTCTTAATTTGTTCCCAAGTTGGTCGTTGGGCTTCTTTTGTTGTCTTCGCCTTTTGAGGAGAAAGGTGAAGACTTTTGTGCTTTTGCATTGCTTTCTTCATTTGCATGTTCTGTTTTTTTTTTTCCCCTGGGTTTCTCTTATTTTTGTAGGGGCACACGAGTCGGTTGAGATTCCAAATGGGTGACTCGGCATCCTGTGGAAACACACATGTGTACCCTCTTCCCGAGGTGATTAAATTCATCAGGCCCTTTCCATGTGCCTGTGAGCAAATCTTTCCTTTTAACTTTTGGCTGAACTTTAAATCCAATTTATCTCCAATGTTTTTGCATACGTGTAAGAATTTGTTCATTAGTATTAAGGTGATTAATTACAAATAAAGCATGATGGTTTCTCCTAGTTAATAAGTCAGCCATCATATTTCCAAATGAAAGAGGTGGGAAACCACCATCTATTCCCTATAATGTAAGCTGGACCAAACTTAGTCATAACTGTTGTGGGAATCTTTCTTTTCCTTTTATTATCAGAGGTACCTTTTTCTATAAGTCTCTGTGCTTTTGGGATAACTCCTTCTGGTTTAGTTTAATTCATTAATTCTGCCTATTGTAACATATCTGGAAATTTTAAATTTCTATATTTACTGTGAGGGAGCCACAAAACTGCTTTTGAAGTTGCAGGAGTTTCTGGAGGCAACGTCTCATCAGATGATATATTGATTGGGGAATTGTCCACATCTAAACTTTGGTCCTAGTCTTTATTATTTAGAGAAGCCGTCTCTATTGGACTGGAAAGAAACAACATGCTCTGTTCGTGGATCAATAGAAAAATAGCCAAAACAAGAATAAAGGCAACAAATGTACAGTCAAGAAGAATATAGTAAGAATAAAGGCAGAGGCAATAAAGGTGCAGCCAAGTGTATAGGAAGGCTTGAACCAACATCCCCTTCCTGCAGGCATGCTTCCATGAAGCTTATGCTTTGCCTGGCATGATCTCTCAGGCAGACTCAGCAGGAGGTGATGTGGCAGATGGGGTCTGCTCTTAATCATGCAATAAGTGTGGGATAATGAAACAAAACATGGTTCTTTTTCATCATTACCCTATCTCCATGATGAAGGGGATCCTTCACTCTATTCAGTTTTGCAGCTGGGGAAAATGAGGCATGGAGAAGCTAGGTGATCTACTCGTGACCCCCAGCACACAGGAAGCTCAGCCTGACTACTCTGCCATGCTCCCTAGGACAGTGGGTGCTATGCAGTCCACTTCTTATGGTGGGAAGTCCACTGCTTGTCAGTCATGGGGTTTGAACTCTGGGCCAGGGCAGTGTACCTAAGCTCCTCAGATCAAGGATAGCGCTCTACCACATGAGCCAAAGCATCACTTCCGGTTTTCTGGTGGTTCTTTGAGGATAAGAGTCTCACAGACATTCCTGCCTGGGGCAGCTATGAACCATGATCTTCATATCTCAGCCTCCTGTGTAGTTAGGATTATAGGCCTGAGCCACTGGCACCTGGCATAAGTGTAATTTTGGCCTTCTTTCTCTCTCTGTCTTTCTCTCACACAGGAAAAGGTTGAAGGGTGCTGGAGGAGGTGGCCCAGCATCCCTATCTGGCTGGAACCCAAGCTGGCCTTCTCATTCTGGATGTGAGCTGTGGGTCAGGAGGTGTGTCGGTTAGCCTGTTGAACCGGCTTCATGAGGTCAGTCCCTCTGTTCCCTGGCTAGACCGTGATGGTTGTTCATTATCCATCCCATGAGTCCTTCCCCAAATCCCTCTGATAGACCATTGAAGGAAATTGGACTAGAAGGCATTGTCCCCCTGCCCAGCACAATCTCGGGCCTCTAACCCTCACCCTCACCTATCTGACCAGACCCTGGTATAAAACAATGAAAACATTCAGTGTCTAGTATCCTTTGCTAGGGTGTGTCATTTCGGTTAGGGAAACGGAGTGCAGAGGAAAGACCCTAGACCTGAAACCTCCCGGGGGATGTTTGTTCTTGTGACAGAGCCAAGTCATTGCTGTGGACAAGAAGGAAGCCTCCATCAGACTGACCCAGAACAATGCTCAGAGATAGGTAGGCTGTTAAAGTATCAAACCCACTCATGTCTGCTTCCCACTCCCAATCATGGGGTGCAGTGTGGGTGGCTCAGCCCTGGGCCTAAGGGATTATAAATGGATGGTGGTGGTCAGGAACTTGTGGCTCCTGACCATCATTCTGGCTATTGGGAAGCTGAGGTCTGATGGTCGTGACTCAGAGCCAGCCCGGGCAGGAGAGTTCATGAGATTCTTATCTCCCATGAACCACCTCCCCCTCAAAACCCACGCACAAAAAAGCCAGATTTGGTGCTGTGGCTCAAGTGGTAGAGCCTCAGACTTGAACAAAAGAAGCTCAGAGATAACCTGAATCCAAGCCCTAGGACTCACAAGCTAATAATAGAATAAATGAACAGTGTACACCTTTTATCTGACGACCAAGAAAGATGTATTCAGTCTTCTCGCTGGTACTTGTAGCCAAAGGTAAGGGGCTTCCCTTGATGTTTCTCAAAACTTCTCTTTCTCTCCTTTATCAGTCCAGGTTCGGTTAGAGGACATAATTGGGATCATCCCCCTGGATGTGACCTTAGGTACCCTCCCCCATTCGCCTTCCTTGGGGTGAATATCCTGGATGCACTCCCTGCTGGAAAGATGAGGTACCAGAGAGATGGGGGTAGGTATCCCCGACACACTCCCACAAACCCACACCCACACACCCCCCCACACACGACTAGGCCTACTCAGACTAGCCTTTTCCAAAGACACTTTATCTCCTTGGATTAACTGACCTAGGAGAGGATCTTGATCCCCTGTAACTGATTATTTTAACTTGGGCTTGCTAGTTGAAACTGGAGCAGAAAAGAAAAGCCTTTGGTGCCCGTCACCTGGAGCTAAGGCTCACACCTGTCATACTAGCTACTCGGGAGGCTGAGATCAGAGGATCACAGTTTAAAGCCAGCCATAAGCTGGAAAGCTTGTGAGACTCTACTCTCCATGGAACCACCAAAAAGCCTGAAGTGGAGCTGTGGCTCAAGTGTTAGAGCACCAGCATTGAGCACGAAAAGTCAGAGACAGCTCCCGGATTTTGAGCTCAACCCCACACAAAGAAATGGCCCCGTCTTGTTGCCCACAGACTGCCCTGTGCTTCGAGGGCCCTATCTCAGAATGTGGTACAACAGCTGTCTCTGGGTGGTGTATCAGTGCCTTCAGAAATCCGGTGGTGTAAGCCAGGACTTCCCCTTTGTGCATTCTCAACCCACACTGGATGGAAGGCAGGGCGTGATAAGGCCGGAAGCCTGCAGAGCAGAGAGGTTCCAGCTCTGCCAAGGTGATGAGAACGGGCTTCTTAGAGGCATCACTTGAAAAGGGGGACTTGCTTAACAAGGAGGAGCTGTCAGGAAGCAGAGAGAGCAAAGTTGCCGCAGATGATGGACAACATAGCATAGTGTGTTCATTTCCAGCCAGGACTGTTGGTGAGAAACTCGGTAGAGATGTGCAAGACTGTCTGGAGACAAGCCTGATGGGTCACAGAAGAACACCTATGTAGGGCTTGGATTGTGTTTTAGAGGTAGACGGCTTGCCTAGCATGCAGGACATCCCGGGTTTGATTCCTAGGTCCTGCATACACGGAAAATGTCAGAAGTGGCACCGTGGCTCAGGTGGAAGTGCTTACGTGGAGCCAAAGAAACTCGGGGATACCACCCAGGCCCAAGGCCATGCCCAAGGGCTTTCAACATAAAACAGCTCTCCAAGGGACCTTGGTGATTGGTGGATGGCTATGCCCTGTCATTCTTAATAGATCATCCATGCTTTGTGTTTCCTTCTTTGACAGAAGGGAGATGGACACTCCTTCTGCCCTGGACACCCCTGGACCCATTATCAGCAACCCTCCCAACGTCTTCCACTGGGACATGGAACAGCTGGCCCCAGAAATTGTCAGGTACTGGTTGGGTTGGGTAGGGGGATAGAGGGAAGGCCCCAGAACTCCTAGTGGGTCTGATATGCCCTGGACGACCAGGCCATCCATAGGAGGCAAATGGGAGCTTAGAGAGTGTTAGTGATGTGGAGGGGGCCCTTTAATGCCCATGGCCCCACCCAGATTCTGAGCTTCCCTTTGTTGTCACTGAGGGAGGTAGAGGGGTATTTAGGTGGTAGCTTCTAGAGGAGGACTAGCTGGAAATTCTGAAGAATGAGACACCTTAAGCCGTGTGCAGGTGGCTCACACCTGTCATCCCACGCCTGTCATCCTGGCCACTCAGAAGGCTGAGATCCAGAGGACCTCATTTCCCAGACCAGGCAGGAAAGTCCCAGGAGAGCCTCATCTCCAATCTGAAACTGGCAGTGGTACTGTGGTTCAAGTGGTAGACCACTGGCATTAAGGAAAATTAGAATTCAAGGACAGTATCCAAGCCCTGAGTTCATGCCCCTCAACCAAAAATCAAAGAAAGGAAGGAAGAAAGAAAGACACCCCTTCCTTGCTTGCAAGAGATGTTGAAGTAGTGGGGTTGCTGTGGTTGGGAGACCAGGTGCTGGCCCCACTGTACAGACATTTCTAAGAACTTCCCAGATTTGCCCCAGTGTGAAACCACAGTAGGGTGGGTAGTGTCTTACCAAGAACTCCATAGGTCGTGGCCTGTGGCAGGCAGGGAGTGGGTGAATGGGAGCAGGGTTGGGATGTTAGTGTCAATTATATGATCTCCATCCATGGAAGAATGGTTTTGGATGCTGGTGTCAAAGTCTGAAGTGAAGGGCTGCATGTGGTTTGTGGCCTGACGAGTTGCGTTTCCCCTGGGTCTAAGAAGGTGGCTGAAGCCAGGCACCACTGGTGGCTCACACTGTGTCATCCTAGATACTCAGGAGGCTGAGATCTGATGATCATGGTTCAAAGCCAGCTTGGGAAGGACAACCTGTGAGACTTTATCTCCAGTGAACCACCAGAAAGCCAGAAGTGGCACTGTGACTCCAGTGGTAGAGTGCCCACCTTCAGCTGAAGAGCTGAGGGATTGTGCACAGGCCCAGAGTTCAAACTCCATGACAGACAACCAAAAATAAGGTAGATGAATTTTCTGCATAGTGGTGTGTACTTTTAGGAAATTCCAACCTCTGTTATGAGCCATTCCAGATATGTGAGAGGCCATGAGTTTTGTCTACGGTTGGTCTGAGGATAGTAGTGCCATCTTCTTGGGGGTGGGATGTTCAGAGTGCTCAGGGACTGCTGAGGCATTGGGCTACTTGTGTGTGTGTGTGTGTGTGTGTGTGTGTGTGTGTGTGTGTGTGTGTGTGTGTGTGTGTGTTTTCCCTCTTTTTTCTCTGTGCACTTCCTGGGTGCCTGTTTGACTCTTTCTGCCTCGGATAGTGCTTCTCCTCCATGCCGAACTTGTCTTTTAGCCCCCTGTCAAGGTCAACAATGAGTCCTAAATTGGCAGAGGCCTGCATTTCAGCTTTACTTTGGGACCAAAGTCTGGCCTGTCCAAATCTTTGGGCACCTCCAGGGGATTCTGGGCCAGCAGGGCCGACTGGCATAGGGTCTCCCCTGCCTCTGGGGGTCCTTAGTCATGCAATATCCTGATTTTTTCTCAGTTGGGCCTCTGGCTGCACGTCCCTCCCTTCAAGCTGGCAGTGGAGTGGAGGAAAAGGGGTTTCTGGTGGCTCTGGCCAACTTGAACTTGATAGCTGACTGAAGGCTTCCCAAGCAAGGAGGGTCCGGGTCTACATGGGAGATGAGGCCAAAATGGTTTGGAGTATCCATTGGTGTCTAGGAAATGTCAACGTAACTTGTCACAGGAAAGTCTATCTTCCTGCCCCAGCTTGGCCTCTCAGGTCCTTCTAGACAATTCTGGATGTCCAGAATACAGAGGCACAGACTTTAGATTCTAAGTCCAGGGAACTGGGGCATGAGAGACTGGTATGGCCAATACCTCAATGTTCTGGGGCATTAGCCTTGACCTGGCTATGCCCCTCTTGTTGAAAGTTCTCTTAATCTAGTGTGGCCACACACTGGTCACTTGTGGCAGTGCTATGAAAGTGGCAGGAGTGGAAGTGACCAAAATTTGGATTTATGGCCTGATTGGGGGTGGGGTGGAGGCAAAGGGTGTCTAAAAATATCTTAGAGCTGGAACTCAGGGCTTAGGCACTGTCCCTGAGCTTCCTTTGCTCAAAGCTAACACTCTACCACTTGAACCACAGCTCACCTTTCATCTTTTTTGGTAGTTCACTGGAGAGAAGAGTCTTACATACTTTCCTTCCTGGGCTGGCTTCAAGCTGTCATCCCATGAGCTCAGCATCTTAAGTAGCTAACATTGCTGGTATGAGCCATTGGGAATGGCTAAGGATGTTGTGTGTGCTTTTTTGTGCATGAGTGTGTGTATGTGTGAGTGCATGTGTGTGTGTGTATTTGCGTCTGTGTTTGCGTGTGTGTTTACCGAGGCTTGAACTCAGAGCCTGTGTGGTATTCTTTAGCTTGTTTGCACAAGGTTTGTGATCTACCACTTGAACTACAGTACACATCAGCTCCCAGCAGCCCCTGACTGTGTCTGGTCCATGGAACCTGCTGCTCCATCCGTGCACAGGGCCACAGGACCAAGGGAAAGGACACTATGGATGCTCTTTTGTAGTCGGTCCATGACCCCAAGCACTGGTGATCCCTAGAACTCCAGGGATAGTGAATGCTACAAGCACCAGCCAGCCGGCTGTGGATTCCTGAATCCACAAGTCTTTCATGAGCCCAACTCAACACCCATCTGAGGTGTGCCAACAGATTTGCACTCTTGTGATACCTATGTGAGTAGGCTTTACCTGCCATGCCATCTTCTGCCCCTCCTGGCCCAGAGATATTGATTTACTGCTCAGACCCACACTGTACCCATGACAGATTCCATTCTGATGAGCTAGACGATGACCTCCATGCCCCAAGGCTGGACACTTCTCTGATAATGTGGCTCAATCTGTAGGCAAAGGCCTCCAAATGGGCTGCTCTCAAGATTTGTAGGATACCTAGACATTGGGAGAACTCAGGGGCCCACTGGAAAATACTCTGCTTAGAGCCACAAAGTGAGATCCAAGCAGGCCAGGTGTTGGTCATCAGGCTGGAACTGTGGGCCAGGGTGTTGTCACCTAGCTTCAGCTTACCACTTGAGCCAGAGGGCCACTTCCAGTTTTCTGGAGTTTCAGAGTCCCCCGGACTATCCTCCTGGGCTGGCTTTGAACGGTGATCCTCACATCTCAGCCTCCTGAGGAGCTAAGAGGACAAGCATGAGCCACCAGTGCCTGGTGATCTGGCCTTTCACAACAATGGACAAGGAGCTCCTGAAAGCTTTTCTTTATTTTTTCTGTGCCAGTACTGGCCTTGAACTCAGGGCTGGGCTATGGTCTCCTAACTTTTTCCCTCAAGGTTGGCACTCTACCACTTGAGTCATAGCACAATTTCTGGCTTTGGGTAGTTCACTGGAAAGAAGAGTCTCACTAAATTTCTTCCTCTGAGCTGGTTTTGACCCATGATCTCTGAACCCAGTCTCCTGAGTAGCCAGGATTTACAGGGGTTGAGCCACTGTTGGCATTGGACCAGAATCTTTTCTTAAGCAAGAGTTCTTCCCTGCGTTTGCCCTTACTCCTCAATGCAAAGGATGCCTGAATGTCAGGAGCTGTGAAAAATAGGCTTCTAGCCACAAGAAATGGCTGGGGTCCATGGTGAAAAGTCAAGCTAATCTTCCCCCTGGCCCTCATTCTGGGACCCCATCCTCTTCCCTACCTGTGACTCAAATACAAACCTTGACCCAGACTCGAATGTCCTGCCAGATTTGTCTGAAGCCACAGAACATTCATTCCACACACACCACCTGCTCTACACCACACCTCAGGACCTTTACCCATGTTGTACCTTCTGCCTGAGGCTCTCTATCCTGTTCCACGCCTTAGAACTCCTGTGGAATTTTGGCACTGCTTATATCACCTCCTGGAGCAAGTCTTTCCTTCACTATAGAGATGGAAATTTTGCAGGCTAACAAATGCTCTATCTTAGTGTGTGTGTGTGTGTGTGTGTGTGTGTGTGTGTGTGTGTGTGTGTGTGTGTGTGTGTGTGTTTGTCTGTGTCTGTGTCAGTGTTTGTGTCTATGTGTCTGTGCCAGTCCTGGGGTTTGAATTCAGGGCCTGGACACTATCTCTGAGCTTTTGTGCTCAAGGCTAGCACTCTACTCCTTCAATCCCAACTCTACTTCTGGCTTTCTGGGTGTTTAATTAGACAAAAGTGTTTCATATAGACTTTCCCGCTTGTCATTGTGATCAGAACTCAGAACTCAGCCTCCTGAGTAGCTGAAATTACTGGGGTGAGGCACAATCACCTGCCCTCTACCTCTTTCCTCTAACCTTGGCCCTCCTGTGTCCCAGAAGAATATGTCTCATCAGGCTCCCTTTAATTTTTTTCCAGTGTTCGGGCATGAACTCAGGCTCTGGGCCTGTTCCTTAGCTTCTTTTTCTTAAGGCTAGTCACAGGGCCACTTTTGTTTTTTTTCTATTTCTGTGGTACTGAGGAATTGAACTCAGGGCTTCGTGCATAGTAGGTAAGCACTCTACCGCTAAGCCATATTCACAGCCCAAGGCTGACTTGTAACAGGAGTTATATGGGTGGGATTTATTGGCTTACCATTTGGCATAGAAATCGCTGACTATTTCATAACTTTGCCAAGATTTGGGACCAGTCTATGACTCAGCAATGAGGAATGATTAATGAGTGAGAGCCACCAGGCCCCAGAGGCCTAGGCTCACATCCTACAGTGGGATAGAGAATATAGATCCAGAATCTTCGACCACTCCTGGAGGCAGTGGCTGGCTGCTAGGTGTCCCAATGGGACACCTCAGCTAGAACATAATGCATCCATTGCACATACCAACCCAGGCAAAGCCTTCGGGGCTTCAGTTAATAAATGGCAGAGGGATGCTTTGTTCAAGCTGCCGGCTCAGACTTAGTACTCTCTGAGGGTTTTTCCCAGCTGGCCCAGTTTGGGGTGGCTGGGCATGGTCAACCTGTTGAATGCCCATCATCCATACATCATCCATCCAAACACAGAGTGCAAGTGTGGGGTTTAACTATGAGCCTAGGCCTTGTGCCTTAGCTCATTTTGCTCAAGGGATGCACTCTGCAACTTGAGCTAAAGAGCCATTCATGGTGGGTTTTTTTTTTCCTGTGATCTCTTAGAAATTAGAGTGTTGCCGACTTTCCTGCCGTGGCTGAATTCAAATTGGCATTCTCTACATCTCAGCCTCCTGAGGTAGGATTACATGCAGGAGCCACTGACACCTGGATTTCTTTTCTTCTTGTTCTTTTTTTAATGGTGACAATCTGAAATCTTCAAGGTGTCATTCAAATGGTTTGAATTCAAGTAAACTACCCAGTCCTGGAGTTCAAATGCTAAGACTGCTACCCACAAATGGAGGGAGATCCTGACAAACTCATTCCTATTTTTGTGAATGCTAATGGAATGTTATAAAATAAATAATTAAATTTTCAGTTAATTCATGATTCTATTCTAGAATGCCATACAAATATTATTGGATTTATGTCTTCCATTCTAGCACCATGGTATGATTCCCATAATGAAAAGATATTGACTAATTTTTAATTAATTCTTTTATAAGTATTCTACCATGATACTTCATTAAATAGTGGCATAATGCAATAACTAATTATTGGTAATAATATACATAATTGAATATCCTCACATTCCCTCGTTTTCTGTATATATATATATATATATATATATATATATATATATATATATATACACACACACACACACATATACATATCTATCAATGTATATATTGGGCACCACTGTGGCTTGATCAAAGGTCCTCAGAATTTCCTCGCAGTTCAGTTTGCTGGAGGCTGGTGTGCTAAGACTGAGACCCCATTTATGAATTGGGCATTCTAGGCTGTGAGTTAAAATCCCATTAAGGCCAAAAATTTATTCATGAAGTAAGAAGCCAATTTGACAGATTTTTTTTCTGTTCTCTGAAAGTCCTGGGTCTCAGTACAATGTATAATCCATATGCAAATATAATCTAGTTGATATGATGTAATAAATGAAGTGTTACATGTATAATGCTAAATAAATAAGGGTAATAAACCTTATATGCATTAAACCCATGTATGTAAATAGATCTCATATATGAATATTATGCTGAGGCTTTAATTCAGACCCTGGGAACTGGTCTGAATTTCTTGTCTTTAAGGTCAGTGAGCTTCCCCTTCACCCACAATGCTACAGAGTTACCCAGACCCTGAGTTAAAATCCCAGGCCTGCCAGAACAGTGATGCAAATTCCAAGCCAGGGCCTTATTTATTTATTTATTTACTTATTTCCTAATCATGGAGCTTGAGCTTAGGTCTTGGCACCTCTGCCACACCAACCCTGGTTTCCTAGGACCCAAGTTCAAATCTTGGAGCTGGTAAAACTAATAAGGAAAAGGATAAAACTGAGAAGTTCAAGAAGGTAGTTTTACTTTTTTTCCTTTGTATTGTGACCATCCTGAGTCTAAATGACAAGGCCCAGAAAGTTCACATTACCTTGTATTGCTGATATTTGTTACGCTATTAGGGAAGCTATAGCCGAAACCGGCAAGTTAGGCCTGGAGGTCGAATTCTGGGACTGCCACTAATGAATGGTGGGATGGTCTAAGAAAGGCATCCTGAAATTACATTCGTACAAATGGAATGCTATAAAAGTAACAATTAAATTAGTAGTTAGTGTATGATTTTAATATTATAAAATTATACACAATTATACTTCGTTGACAAATTTCAATTAATACTTTATTATTTATTCAGTCATGATACTTAAAAAAGAAGGAATAATTTAGTTGCTAATAATTGGTAATAATATTGTATATGCAATTTCATAATATACAGACATCTTTCTTATTTTATACATATACATTTATTTATCTATCGATCTATCAAATTACGCATGTATCTGTTTATATGCTTATCACTCCTGGAGCTCAGTGGTAGAGTACTCCCCTAGTATGTACAAAGCCCTAGGTTCGATTCCTCACTACCACATGCACAGAAAATCTGGAAGTTGAGCAGTCCCTCATACAATCGAACACTAGCTTTGAGCATAAAAGATTACGATTAGACTCTTACTCAAGACCCAAGACTGGCACCAAAAATAAATATATAATGTTCTGAACGCAACCATATAAGGGTAAGACTGCAAAAACCTCATCAGAGAGCAAGCTGGGAGTCTGATGCTGACAGCTGCTATCTAACCTGACTTAGCCAGAGGTAAACCGCTGCAACCCAGCTCCATGGAACCAGATGTTGCTGGCTCACTCACCCCTATCATCCAAGATACTCGGGGGCTGAATCTGACACTGGTGGGTTTAAAACCCAGCCTTGGCAAGAAGTCTGCAAAACTCTGAGCTGTGGCTCAAAGTGGTAGAGCTCTAGCCTTGAACTAAAGATCTTAGCACAGTAGCCCCAAACTTTCAGTGCTATCCCCGTGGCTAACTCTCCCCCACAAAAAAACCCATTCCTCTAAACAATTAGATGTGAACTTTATGCAGTTTGTGACGTGTTTCTGAAAGAATGGTGATACTGATGAAAACATCCTAATTCTAATGATAGCTTGTGGGATACAGCTATGTGATGAGTCCTTCATGAGGTGTTGTGTGCTGCGTCCTTCACAAGGTGCATTCTTTCATCTGGTCCTTGTAAGAGCTCCACAACTAAGATGATTGTGTAGATGAGAAAGTTGAGACTCAGATATGTCCCCATGTTAAGGCTAAAATTATGTATGTACTGAACTCTAATGAATTGTCTCCTGCAGACAATTGTTTTGGTTTATTTTTCTCTGTCGTAAATGTTGAACTCAGGGCCTAGGCACAGATACTTCCCTGTTAGGCTCATGGCTAGTGCCCTATGAGGTGTAGCCAAGGACCCTAGGCGTCTGTAGCTGAGGTCTGTCATCCTGCCTACTCAGGAAGCTCAGATCAGACAATCTTGGTTCAAAACTATCCCAGACACAAAAGGTCCTGAGAGTCTTATATCCTTTTCACCACTTAGCAACTTGAAGTGGAAGCAGGGCGTCACTGACTCGGGCCTGTCATCCTAGCTACTCAGGAGCCTGAGAGCTGGGGATAATGGTCCAAAGCTAGCCTGGGCAGGAAATTCCTTGAGATGGTTATCTCCAGTGAACCACCAGATAGCCTGAAGGGGCGCTGTAGCTCAAGTGGTAGAGCTTGAGCTCAAGAACTCAGAGACAGCAACCAGGCTCAGACTTCAACTCCTCCAACTTACAAGAAAAGAAAGCAAGAAACCTGAAGTAGAATGCAGGGAATGGGTCTTAGGGGAAGAGTGCTTTGCATATAAGAAACCCTGGGTTTGAATCCTTAGTATCACATCACTAGAAAAAAAGCCTGAAGTGGCTCTGTGGCTCAAGTGGTATAGTGTTATCCTTGTACAGGTGAAACTCAGGAACAGTGCTCCAGGACTGGTGCATGAGCGCATGCATGCATGTGCACATGTGCACACACAAATACACACATACACACACACACTCACACACACAGACCAGAAGTGAAGCTGTGATATCAAATGGTAAAGCAAAGAGCTTCTGCTCTCAGCTCAGGGTCCTGTTTTCAATCACGAAACCTAGCCACCCAGGGCCTAACTAGGAGAGGTCAAAGGTTTCAAAACCTGATGAGCTTCACTAACCCTACATGACAGGAAGCATTCTGATATTACACATAAGCTTAGATTTAGCAAGCTTCTGGAAACCTAGGGAAATACCATTGCCAATAATGAATCATTTCATTAGGTTCAGCTCTCAGTTGTCTGCCAGAAGAACTCTTGAATTAATTGCAGCAGTTTGTTTCAACACTGGGACATAGTCTAACAAAGACAGGATAAGTACAGGGAATTTGGCATGACCTGAGAGGCAGCACAAATGAGGGCTTCTTGGCAAAAAAGAGCACTGGGAAAGAGCTTGGGGTACAAAGTGGCCTTTTTCTCCTGGCGTTCAGAGTCTACCCACACTTATCCTCACTAATTGCCCCGGATGAATTGTTTGTTACACAGTTGTACAGGAGTGAGGCTTTTTGTCTGCCTGTTCCAACAATGAGGCAGACTTCCTCCAGCAGCCTGGGGTGTGGGGAAATGCTCAGGCTACACTGGGAACAGTGAGGGGGAGCCCCAGAACCAGCACTGACTTGAATGAATTCTCTGTGCAATGAAATAATTCTATTCAAAGCAAATTTCCTATCTGGGTATCTTTCAACATAGCAACTCTGGATGTTCATCGGTAGAAATACATGCATACATACACAGACACATGTAGTTACTGGCTTTTTTGTGTGGCAGATCCTGAGGCTTGAACTGTTAGCCTACACATTTTCCCTGAGATCTTTTTGCTCAAGGAAGCATTTTATTGTGTCTTAAACCATGATTACCCTAGTCTGGGGTGCAGCTTTTACACCCACAGATGATCCAGGGATCCTAGGACAGAATTCAACTCCTGGCACTGGCGGCAAAACAAAACAAAACACATCAAACCAACACAAATGGAGGAGGGAAAAAAACAGCAAGCTTTACACAACCGTTTTACCTTTGTTTCCTTTGCAATTGACCATCTTTGGTCTCAATGACTCCGCTTGAAAATTGAATGTGACATAACATGGCTGAAGGCTGGTGGGCTGTCAGTGAAGCCTGAGCCTAACCCACACACCTAGGCCCTGAGTTGGATACTGGGACTGGCACCTACACATTTCTGAAGATCCTATGTTCCTATGAGTAGGAACACTAATAGAATGTTTGAAATGTACTAATTGAATTACTAATTAGCTAGTCATTCTAGTATGAGATCATACGCAATAAATTCAAGTCACTGATTAATTTAGTACTTTATTAAGTCTTCTACTGTGATCAATTAATGAAGGCATAATTTTAGATCAAATAATTGGTAGTAATAGAATATATGAAAATCAGATATAGATATCACTTTATATAGTTATGTACTAGAATCTACCTAAATGTCTATCTGTCTCTGTATACATTTATAGCTGCATATACATATGTAAATACACACACACACTGCATCTACACATCTATGTGTTTATATGTTGGCCAATCCTAGGGCTTGATCTCAGGTCCTCAAATTTGTCCAACAACTTCACTTGCATCAGACTGGTGTGCTAACATTGACCCATTCATGAAGTGGGCCTTCTAGGCCCGGAGTTCAAATCACAGAACTGCCAAAAACTTAATTCTGGTGGAAGAAGCCAATTGTCCCACTTTTTTCCTAATTGGTGAAAATCCGGGGTCTCAGGAATGATGTCTAATACACAGGTAAATCTATGTCCTATGTAATAGGATGTAAAAAACGTTATATGCATAATCATACTCACTAATATACATAATAAATAAAACAAAATGAATATCTACACTAACTGCAATATGCAGTAAACATGTGTATGTAAATATAAATCATGTACTTAAAATATATGAGTGCTAAGACTTGAGTTCAGGCCCTGGGAACAGATCTGACCTTCTTGTCTTCCAGCACAGTGAGCTCCCCCTTCCCCCACATTGCTGGAGATTTACCCATTGGGTGCTGTGTATTGAGTATTTCACGTATTGCTGTGTGCTGAGTCCTTCAGAGTGCCATTTGCTGTGTCCTTCACAGGGTGCATTCTTTCATCTGGTCCTTGTAAGAGCTCCACAACTGAGATGATTATGCAGACAAGAATATTGAGGCTCAGATAACCTGAAATGGCTCTGTGGCTAAAGTGTTAGGGCACAAGAATTGAGCGAAAGAACTCAGGGACAGCACCCAGGGCCAGACTTCAAATCCTACAACTGACAACAACAAAAACAAAAAGACAGAAACATACCAACAAACCTGAAGTATAGGGCTGTGAATGTGCCTTAGGTGTAGAGTGCTTTGCATATATGAAACCTTGGGCTCTGTGGCTCAAGTGGGAAAGGGCTATATTTTTACAAGAGAAATTAAGTACAGTGCTCATGTTCTGAGTTCATGCTCCAGGACTAGTGTATGCACACACTCACACACACACACACACACACACACACACACACACACACACACACCAGAGAAAAAGTGAGCGAGCGAGTGAGAGAGAGAGAGAGAGAGAGAGAGAGAGAGAGAGAGAGAGAGAGAGAGAGAGAGAGAGAGAGAGAGAGAGAGAGAGAGAGAGAGAGAGAGAGAGAGAGAGAGAGAGAGAGCTGTGATACAAAATGGGCAAGCAATAGAGTTCTGTTCTGAGCTCATGGCCAGAACCCAGGCCTTGTGGTCACAATCAAAACCTAGCCACTCAGGGTCCAACTAGGAGAGGTCAAAGATTTCAAAACCTGATGATCTTCACCAGCCCAATATGACAGGAAGTATTGTGATATCCGACATATGCTTGGTTTTCCCAAGCTTCAGGAAACCAAGGAGAGGTATCATAGCCCCATCATCATCTGCAATGAAACATTTCATTAGGTTCAGCGCCATAATTCTGTTCCAGGAGGACACCTGAATTACATTTAGCACTGTATCGAACACGGCAACATAGTCTCCCTAAGGCAGAGTAAGTGCAGGAAACTTGGCTTGTCAAGGGAGGTGGCACACATGAAGGCTTCCTGTCAAAACAGAGCACTGGGGAGAGAGATAGCTTGAGGTACAAAGAGGCCTTTTTCTCCTGGCATTCAGAGCCTGCCCACACTCATCCTCACTAATTGGCCTGGATGGAGTTGTTCATTACACAGCTGTACAGTACTGAGGCCTTTGGTCTGCCTGTCCAGACAATGAGAGAGACTTCTTCCAGCAGGCCTGGGGTACAGAGAATCCCTTAGGCTACACTGGGTCCACTCATGGGATCCCCAGAACATGCACTGTCATGAAAGCTGTCTCTGTGCTATGAAATCACTGAATTGAGAACAAATTTCATAGCTTGGTGCCATTCATAGTAGCTACTCTGGTGTTTCACCAATGGGAATGCATCCATACATACACAAAGACATGGAGGTAAAGGCTCCTTTTCGGGGGCAGGTCCTGGAGTTCAACTATGACTCTAGGGGTTGTCCCTGATCTCCTTTGCTCAAGGGTAGTGCATTAGCCTTGAATCACTGTCCCACTTCTGGTTTTTTCTGTTGTCTCTTAGAAAAAGCATTTTAAGGACTCTCCTAACTGGGCTGGATTCACACTGAGAATCTCTACATCTCACCCACCTGAGGAGCTAGGATTATAGTCAGCAGACACTGGCACCTACCTTTCTTTGCTTCTTCATTTTTTAATCTGGACAACCTAATTTCTTCACAGGGTCGTTCCAATAGTTTGAATTTATAAGTAAACTACCCAATGTTGTTTATAGGTGCTTTCTCTGAGAAGGATTTTCTCTCCTCATTTTCCCCTCTGGTCACATTTTAGAAGCCAAAAGTGGGAAATGAGTGTCATAGGATTTGGGAGCTAAGGCCCACAGTTCATGCCAGCTCTGTCACTTAGCTTTGAGCTGCAGTGAATTTACTGTCTCAGGATGAGAGGACTGAAAGCTGGAGTGATCCTAGTACTGTCTGCATTGCTCCTTTCGCTTATAAAATAATCTAATAGTTATGAGTGTTATGTGTCTCTAACCTTAAGTATCTAGAACACACTAGAAGCATCTTCATGTTTCTGATTTGCTAGTACCTCCCGAGATTTAGATTAAGGTTTTGTATGGAGCGGCTTCTCATCGAATCCGTGAGTAAAGCCGCTTGAAGCCTCCTCAGAAGATCACCATCCAAAGCCAGCCCAAGCAGGAAACTCTGTGAGACTCTTATATCCAATAAACTACCAGAAAAACAGAAGAGGAGCAGTGGCCCAGAGGGCAGAACTCCAGCTTTGAGAGAGCCGAGCAGGAGATACAGGACAGACCAGGCATGCCTGGGTTGACTTTATATCCAATTAATGACCAGATGGCTGGAAGTGGATCTGTGGCGGAGGTAGAGCCTCAGCCTTGAGCAAAACAACTGAGGAATGCATGGGGTCCTGAGTTTAAGCCCTGGGATGGCCACACAAATTCAAAATGAGAAGGCCAATTTATGTACCAGTACCCTACCTACTTATGTGTGTATATTACCTCCCTGAGTGCAAACAGATCGTATGTATTGCTTTTGCTTTTATTTACTGATTTATTTTTCAGATTTGCTTGTTGCACATACCACATCATTTTCTTCATTTCTGGCCATGGCTTTTCTCTTCCATGGTTCTAGGTCTGTGTCCTTATATGATGCATCCTTAAACTCTCAGCAGCCCTTATTTAAATTTTATTATGAGGCCAAGATAGAAACAGTCACAAATCAGGCAGGAGAAGAGAAGATCAGGGTTCATAGAAATAACCAGTATTCAGAAAATTAAACTTGGGGACATAAGTTGGTAGCATACTTACATAAAAACTACCATTAAGAAAAAGATGACGAGGCTGGGAATGTGGATTAGTGAGAGAGTGCTTGCCTAGCATGCAAGAAGCCCTGGGTTCGATTCTTCAGTAGCACATACACAGAAAAAGCCAGAATTGGTGCTATGGCTCAAGTAGTAGAGTGCCAGAGACAGTGCCCAGGCCTTGAGTTCAACCCATGGACTGACAAAGAAATAGCTAGCTCACTCGGTAGGTAGGTAGGTAGGTAGGTAGGTAGATAGGTAGGTAGGTAGGTAGATAGATAGATAGATAGATAGATAGATAGATAGATAGATAGATAGATAGATAGATAGATAGATAGATAGATAGATAGATAGATAGATAGATAGATAGATAGATAGATAGATAGATAGATAGATAGATAGATAGATAGATAGATAGATAGATAGATAGAGATGATAGGTGAATCTGGTCTTAGACTTCAGGAGGAAAGATGGGAACAATTCCCAATCATGAGGCTTTCTGCAGTGCTCTAGGCCACCAGGTTCACCATCACACAACACAGAACAGGAAGACTGTCTCTATCCCACTTCTCAGGCAGCAGAAGAGCAAGAGGGCAGAGCCAGGTTCTAACTCAGGTGCTTGGAGATAGTAGAGAAAGGGCCCTGCCTCTCCTTTGACCTGGGATTTGCATTAATGATGTGGAGAATGAAGGAAGGAGAATGGACTGGCAGAGGTAGAAGAAGGGCCTTCTAATCTGACTGAGTCAAAAACCTACTCCCTAAGACCAGAGAGTAGGATTTTTCTACTCTGTTCCTCCATTCTCCCCATTAAACTGGCTCTCCATTATCAACGTAAAGATAGCCTGAGGATCCCTTCACATGAGGGAAGATTAATTAGTCATTGTTTGAAGAGGCTGAGAAAAGCCTGACCCTGGTGTAACTCTAACAAATGTTTGAAGTTGCTCCCCTTCCCCCCATTGCTGGTTGTGCCTGAATGAATGAAGTGGTTTTGCAACTCACTTTCCTGTTGAATGTGTTCATTCTGCCTCCTAATCCTACAGGCCTTGGTCTCTTCACATAGCCGGGCTTTTGCAACTTTTTTCTGTCCTTCAAATACAGTGTTACAATGGAGTACTTCCTGATAACAGGGCTAGGGCTTGAATTCTGAGAACTTCATTTGAACCCAGGATGGGTCAATAATGTTTCTTTCCTGCTTCTATACCTTGAGAACTCTAAGAACATTTAGAGTGCAAGTAACCTTTCATCACCAAGGGAAACCCAGGAAGTTCTTGAACATCTGACATTTCAGAAGTGAAAGTCAGAGTGTCATAGACTTTCCTGCCTAGGCTGCCTTCACCCTGTGATCCTGAGACCTCAGTCTCCTGAGCTAGGGTGACCGGCCTGAGCTACTTGTGCAGTGCTAGGTTCAGAACTGTAATGACATTGACAATAGAAGTCAAGTGTTTATCACAAAGGGCTTGGGGAACATATTATGCCTTTCAATATTGGACCTTTCAGAACTCTGTAGGACACAATGTTATAATGTCAGAGTCTGAGAGGCTGGGCATATGGATCTGCTATACTTGAACCTTGAGCCCTGACTCCAACTCTGGTGAACATTAATGTTCATTTTCCCGAAAATATTCTCATAATTAGCAAATAGGAAAAGCACTTTGATTATCCCTCACTGAGGAAAAGTACTTTGCTTATCCCTCACTCTTTTTCCAGTTGTTTTTCTCAGACTGAATCCTGGGCGCTGTCCCTGCACCCTTCAGCTCAAGGTGAACACTCTACCACTTGAGCTACAGCGCCATGTGAGGTCTTTTGGTGATTCATTGGAGATAAGAGGCTAACAGGCTTTCCTTGTGTAGGCTGTCTTTGAACTGTGTCTTCAGATCTCAGTCTCCTGAGAAGCTAGGGTTCCAAGAGTGAGCCACGAGCATCTGGCCCATTGTGTTTGCCAGTCCTGGGGCTTGATCTAAGGGCCTGGGTACTCTCTCTGAGCTTCTTTTTCTCAATTCTAGTGCTCTACGACTTGAGCCACTCCACAGCTTCTGGGTTTTTCTGATTATGTGGCACTGAGGATTCAAACCCTGCATTCATGTATGCTGAGCAAGCTCTATACCACTAAGCCACATTCCCACCCCTACCCTCACAATTTGCTTAACCCACAACTTGCTTAACCTCATAAAAAGGCTTCTGAGTATAAATCATCTAACGAAATCCCTATAGTAAGTTGTCACAAGATAACTAAGACAAAGCTCATACTTGGGAGAGACTCTAAACATGTGATGACTGTGACTAATGCCTCCATTTAATTATGTATCATGTTACAACACTTAATAAAGCATTGATGAAAAACAAGTCAATGACCTGATTTATTGTGTATAATTTTATAATAGATGTACAAAACACAATAAATATTATGTGTATAATAATACTAAATACAATAAACTATGAAATGAATAAAATAAATACAAAGTCAATAATTATAGTAATCAATATATAATAAACATGCATATATATCATATATTACACATGTATAGAAATATTTTTTACATTGCAGGGCCTCAATGCAGGCCCTGGGAACTCTAGCTTGAATTTCTTTTACTCAAAGATAGTGAGCTTTCCCTTCACCAATGGTGTAAATGAGTTACCTGGACAATGAGCTCAAATCCCTTCAATGGCAGAAATACTGGCCCCAGTTCCAAGACAGTGATTTAATATTTTTAATGGAAGCACTTATGTTTATTCAGTTCCATATTGAACATTAAAAAAAGCAATGTAGAATTTTATACAGCTATTTAGATATTCTTCCCTTACCTGCAAAGTGCTTCTTTGAGCACTACATTATTTTTTGTATGTTTTTTATTGTAAAAATGTTGTACAGAGGGGTTATAGTTACATGAACAAAGTAATGAGTACATTTCTTATTGAGCATTTTTGCTTCCTCTTTTGTTCTCCCCCTACCTGTTGGATCTTCATCTGTCCCACAGAAGATGGACGGGGTCCGAGGAAAGGTAAGTGTGCTGCTAGCCCATTCGCCAGCCTCCCGTAGCCCCAGAGACAGTCAGATGCAGCAGAGAGTCAAGTCAAGCAGAAACTCGTTTATCACCACGCAGCAAGCAATTTTTAAAGCAAAAGACCGAGTGGCATGGAAGGGGAGGAAAAGGAACCAACCAATCACTGTAGAGGTCATCCTATCATGCACCTAAACTTTCTATACTTTCCCTTCTGTCTTTGAGCTATTCAAGTACAGATGTCACTTTGCCTGGTTGTGGTACACAGTCAGATTTTAACATAAACAACTCGGACTCTGCCCACTAAACTGCCTCTCAGCGCCACCTTTGTTGTCCATGTGCCCTACAGATTCCCCTTGTTTACATTAATGGCAGACCCACCTATTTGCTGAGGTTCAGGTCAGGGCACCTCTTATGAGGTTCGCCCAATTGGCACCTCCTCTTTCAGTGGTTCACCTAAAGTATGGAGTAATCTTCAGCACTGAGCTTATCATAATAGACACAGAGAGCCATTCATTGGATCTCTTGGGCTCTATCCTTTTCAATATAACCGCAACCCCCACATCCTGCCCATCTCCCAGTTAGTTATCCTTTTTCCCTCCTCAGTAAAGTTAATAAACATTAGCCTCACCACAGTTAGAAAAGTCTGAAGCAGTTCGATTACTATTGAGACATATATAATAGTCAGTATCTTATAAGATTGACCTCTTTAAAGCATGGGAGCAGCCTGGGTATTGGGGGTACCCTACATGAGGAACAGTGCATCCTCGTGGGCCCCCACACTAAGGCCGTCCTTGGTAAAGGGGGTCTCAATCTCCAACATCCCAGGATCCTCTAGCCAGGTCAAAGATGTCAAAATGAAGCTCAGGCCACCAGGTCGAAGGGACAGCTTCTCTTTTGGTGCTGTTGATGATTTCTCCATTGCCAGTGCTGATCACTGCACAGGTTACCCATTGAGGTTGATGTGGATTCTGTGGGTCCATTGCCAGGACTGGGAGGGTCAGGACATCTAACAGCTGGAATATCACCATCTGCAATTGTTAGAGAACACAAGAGCTTCTAAAGGGCTGATTGCCATTGGGGATGGTTAGTAATTATCCTTTCAGCTTTTCCTCTTTTAAACAAAAGCATGGACCAGCATAGCCATTTTACTTTCCTTGTTCATTAGTTTATCCTTGGGCTTCTTCCTCTATAGAGGAAATGGGTAAAAACTTAAAGTTCCTGGTCGGGATCCAAATGGGGGCTGTCTCCCCTATGGGAAAAACGTATCTGAATCCCCTGCCCATGATTACTAGGGGGTCAGGTCCGCTCCATTGTTGTGTCAGGGGGTCCTTCCACATGACTTTCACTTGGGGCTTAGGATTTAGTTGTCCGCAGTGATTCTGAAATCTGGATTCAATTGTCCCTTTTGAAAAATTTAAAATGTTAATGGTAAACAAAGCTATCTGTAACTATATATGGGGGTTAACTCCCCCTTTTTGTTTTACTAATTGCTCATTAAGGCATTGTTGATTTCTTTCTATAATTGCTTGGCCTTGGGGATTATAGGGATTTCCTGTAGTATGAGTAATATGCCATCTGTCAAAGAACTCTGACATTGCTTTATTAACAAAACAAGGTCCATTATTGGTTTTAACTTGTGTTAGTAGACCCAAGGTGCCAAAACATTGAAGAAAATGTGCTTCTGAATGTTTAGTTCTTTCTCCTGTATGTGCTGTGGCCCAGCATGCTCATGAATAGGTATCTATAGAAACAAAAATATATTGAAGCTTACAAAAGTCTGGGAAATGAGTCACATCAGTTTGCCAAAGGACATTGGGTTTGAGGCCTCTGGTTGTAGCAGGGGTACTTTTAAGAAGGGCTGGCATGAGCATTTTTTACCATAGCTAAGATATGGAACCAGCCCAGATGCCCCTCAGTAGATGAATGGATCAAGAAAATGTGGTATATATACACAATGGAATTCTATGCCTCCATCAGAAAGAATGACATTGCCCCATTTGTTAGGAAATGGAAAAACTTGGAAAAAATTATATTAAGTGAAGTAAGCCAGGCCCAAAGAAACATAGGTCCCATGGTTTCCCTTATTTGCAATATCTAGAATATGTATGCGTCAAGTGGAAAAGGTCAGATAATATGATGTTAGGAAAATGAATCCTTAGATATGTATTTTAATGTTTTTTATCCTTTCAGGCATTTGTTTCTAATGCATTTATAAGATTATCTCTTGTAGCTTTGTATGTTCCTCCCCCACAGTATAACCCCTGCTTTCACTATATTTGATGTCAGTATAACTTGTAGAGGAGATGGGGAAAACAAGTCGTTTAAGGATACAGGTGGACCTGTTGCAACAATGAGAAGTACAAGATCATGTCGAAAATGAGCTTTACAATGTTGGTGGGAGTGGGGAAAGCAGGGATGATTGGGTGGGGGCGTCGGGGGGGATGCTGGGAAGGGATGTGAAGGGTAAACAAAGGAGGAAGCTGCAATGCTTGATAAGAAATATACGCATTAACCTGCCCATGTAATTGTAACCCCTCTGTACAGTGTGTTCACAAAAAATAAAAATTAAAAAATTAAAAAAAGAAGGGCTGGCATGTATTACAGGTATGTCTATCCTTTTGAAGTCCTTTACAGGAAACTGAGGAAATCTATGTTGAAAACCTCTCCAATTATTGTGGGTTAAATCATGTAAACAGGTGGCCTCGTAACATTAAAGCTTGTGGGCCAGTAGCTAACTGGTCTGCCCAATTATTGCCCACAGATAAAAACCCAGGAAGTTTTGAATGCCTTCTCAAACGTTGAATATGAATAGGGGCTCTCCATACATCTAACAGGCCCTTAAGAGTGTCCATAAGGGGGAAAATAGGGTTTCCAACCAGTTTAATATGTGCCTGGGGATTATGAGGGAGCAAGTTAATCATATATAAACTATCAGAATACAAATTAAAGGGTTTTTTAATGTCTTGAAGGGCCATAATTACTGCAAACATTTCTTTTTATTCTGCTGACCCTTGACAAGGTTGAAATCTTTGTTGGCTTGGGGTCTTTTGTTGCTCCTCAAAGGCTGCATATGCAGACCCTGTTTTACCTCCATCAGTAAAATCATGTAGGGCGCCAGGAATAGGTGTAGGAAAAAATAGAGAAGGCATTATGAGGTGAAGTCGCCATAACATGACTGTCCATTTAGATGACCCTTAATGACAGTCAATTTGACCTAGAAATCCTTCCAGGGAGAGAGGAGGTTGAGCATTGGCTCAAGTGAGTACTCAACATCTGCCATCCGAAAAGAAAAAACAATGGAGTGAGGGTCAAGGCCATAATGCCTTTGGACTTGGGTCCTTCCCTTGACAATAGCATCGGCAAGTTGTTCTGCCTGAGAGTATACCCGAGGTGTGCCCCCCAGGGGAGTGTGAAGCCACTCTAATGGCTCCCCCCACCTTTGACTTAAAACTGCAGAAATCAATGTAACACCTGCAAACAATGAGAGAGAAATGGGCTTAAGAATAGAATACCTCTTCAGGGAAAGTTCATCCAGGGCTCTATGGAACTGTAAAAATATTGCCCGATGGTTATTCGTAATTGTATTAACTTCTTGGGGTGTCCTGTCTTTTAGTCGGGTGAATAAGGGCACAAGACTATCTTTAGGGATGAGAACCCATGGCAACAGCCAATTGATTTCCCCTAAAAGACTTTGAAGTTGGGTTAGGGACAGAGATGCCGGAATATCCAGCAAAGGCTTAGGGGGGCTGGCCTGAGTCAAGGTAAGTTGGGATCCGAGCTCCTTAAAAGGAGATACTTTTTGAATTTTATTTAGGGATATTGGAAAACCCTCCTTTTTTAATATGGTGAGAACATGGGCTAGAAGGCCCTCCAGGCGGCCCAGGTCTTGGTGCCTCAGAATTATGTCATCCATGTAGGCATAGGCAAGGATGGTGTCTGAACCCAGCACAGGGCCTAAAATTGTGGCCAAGTATTGTTAGCAAAAGGCCAGGCTGTTGGCCATTCCCTGTGGCAGCACCCTCCATTCAAACCCCCTATCAGGATGGGAAAATATTAAGAGAAGGCATGGAGAAGGCAAATTTCTTGCAGTAATCCAGATGCAAGGGGATAAAAAAAAAACTATCTTTAATATCAATTACAACCAAGGTATATTCTGAAGCAGGAGTCCAGGGCATACCTATTAGGGCATTCGTACTAGCTCCATCCTTTCAGTTACCTTACATAGATCTTGGAGCATGAACCAAGCCCCGGATGCCTTTTGGATAACAAATACAAGGACTCACAGAAGGGAATATGTGCCCAAGTTTTATTTGTTCCTCCACCAAAAGTTGGAGCGCTACAAGTTTAGGTTTGGTCAATGGCAACTGCTCCACCCAAATACGGATTCTCGGTTTCCACCTAATGGGAGGTATTTGGGGGACAATTGCCTTTAGGATTGGGGGTGCACCCAAGTGGGTCCCTTATGTTCTTCTCTGTAATTATGAAAGTTAAAAAAATCCTTTTTCTTAACTCCCTCTAGATCATATTTAAACCATTGTGCTTCTTCGCCATCCAGGATATAATCATAGGATGCTCGATGGTCTGTAGTGACCACAGCATCCATGTGTCTTGCCCTAGTAAATTGGTGGTGAGGTTTTTTGCCACTAAAGCGCATATCTTTCCCTGCTTTCCATCTAGGCTAGTCCATTTCATAAGGGCGATCGACTTTGTTCAATCTGCCCTCATGTCAATTAGGCAGTAAAATTGCTTTACACCTAGGAAAATACTCATTTTAGGGCGGAGTCCTTCCCCGGGAGATGGTCCAATGGGCCTGGGTTTCCTGCCATGAGGCTGCCTGGGCCTTACAGCAGAGGGGGTTCCACCTTGAGCTAATAGGGCTGGAGGATGCCCCTCCCCTAGTTTAATGGCTTCCCAGCTAAATCAAATTTGGATTGACAATCCTTTTTCCAATGGTACCCCTTCCTGCACCTGGGGCAGGGTGTAGGGGGTGGTTTGGACCCCCTGGGCCAGTTGGTCGAGGGACGGGGGGGATTGGTGTGAACAGTCCCGCTTAAAGGGGCCCTCATTTAAAATATGTCCCTCTCCCTGATGGCCTTGGGGTTCCTTGGCCCTGGGCTGCCAGAGCCTGGGTAATAGCCTCAGACATTGCAGATGTCTGAGCCTGTAAAGGTAAAGATAGTGATTGGGCCTGGGGCTGTTTCATTCCACATCCTGCAAAGCCACCACCCATCTGCTCAGGGAACACTCTCTCAATCCCAAGCAGTCTGTGTGGTCTGCATTCATCCCTTCCCAAACCAGTAGCTTTACAAACTGATCTTGGAGGTCCCTTGCCGGCGACTTGTGGAGAACACTCAGTTGGACTTGGTCTATAAAATCAGGTAGAGGCTCACCCAATTTTTGTCTCACTCCTGCTATGGGGAGCTCAGTGAGCCCTTCATCCAATTAGTACCACTAGGCAAGTCCTGCCTGCCTCACCTGGTCACAGGATGGGCCTGGTATTGTGGCCTGTTGGATGCCGGTGGAGTACCCTTCCCCTGTCCTGGTTAACATGGCATAAGTAATCGGTATTGTGGGTTGAGCCTCCCAGGTATTCTCCTCCTGCCCTCTGCATTCCTCCTTAAAGAAGGCACACGATTTAATAAACTGAGAACTGGTGAGGAAAGATTTGGCCACATCTATCCAGTCTTTAGGGACACACTGAAAATAAGCAATGTCCTGTAATAGGGTCTGGGCCCAAGGAGAGTTCGGACCATCCTCTACCACTGCCTTGCAGAGCTGTTTAATATCCTTGGCTTCCCATGGATACTATGGGTCTGTTAGCTCCTGGTGCCAGATTGACTGAATACGCTTTGGGAAGTGAATCCTCTGGCCCAGGGTCCAGGTTCCCTGGTGGCCTTTCCTTAACAGGTTAAGACTCAGCATAGGTTACTTCCCTGGCCCTCGGCTTCTCCGTGGAAGGTCTGTAGGGGTCCAGATCTCCCAGGTCCCGCTGTAGGGCCGCATAGGGCACTGTACCTCCCCCCAATTGTGGGAATAGGGTGAGGGCCTAGGAACGTCAGGGGCACCCAAGTCCTCTTTTACATCCACTAGGACTAATGTTGCCCCCTCCTCCTCCTTCTCTGAGATAGCATTACCCATATTAAGGATTTCACTTACCCTTAGAGACCTCTTAGCCTCGGCTAGAATATTTTCCTTTCGTGCCCCATGTTGGGTGCCAGATGTTGGGTCTTGGTTCATCCCGTGGAAGACGGACCAGGTCTGAGGAAAGGTAAGTGCGCCACTTGCCCATTCCCCAGCTTCCCCTCGCCCTGGAGACAATCAGAGGCAGCAGTGAGTCAAGTCAAGCAGGAACTCTTTTATTACCATGCTGTGATTTTTTTTTATCTATCTTCTATTTTCTTCCTCCATGGTATAACCTGTTTTCACTGTATTTGATGTTGGTGACTTGCATCTTGCATATACATTTTTCTACTGTGGGAGTGGAAGGGAAATAAAATTCTGAAACAAAGACACAGTATGACCCATTGTAACAATGAGATGATCAAGACTCTATGTTGAAAACGAACTTTACAATTTGGGGATGGGAGGGGAGATTTGGGACAATTGAGAGAAAAGGGATGGCAGGGGAAAAGCAAATGAGGAGGTAACAATGCTTGTTAGATAATGTACTCATTAACTTACTTATGAAACTCTAACCTCTCTGTATACCATTTTCACAATAAAAAACGAAAAAAGAAGCTATCCTGGAGTACATTAACTTCAAATTTCCCAAGTGCTCTGTAAATTAAGACCAATTTTAAGTGGGAAGAAAGTTCTCGGAAACATTTTTTGTGAGTGTGTGTGTTGTGCATTATTTCCCAAGTTTACATAAGTTAATAGAAGGAGAAACAATAGGAATAGAAGAAAGTGAAGTTCTATGTTTATGTATAATGGTTCAATGCACTATAGAAGACTATGCAAATAAGATAACTTTGAAACAATAAAGCCAAGGCCAGTATTTAGATCTATGGGAATGATATAGAGAAAGCATTATTCCTAAGTGGAACATGAAGGATGAGGCCACCCTCTTTCTTCTACTAGCTCTAAATATGTTAGCTAATCCTGTAAATTTGTAAAAAAGTAGAATGGAAGAATAATTCTGGTTCCAAGCAAGTCAGATATAAGAGCATGGACTTAACTGGAAAAAAGGCCATGTTGAGAGAGCAGGAATTATACTAGCAATCAACTGGTGGCTATGATCTCATTTCCTTTTCTCTTTTTCTTTGTTTTTCTTTTTTTTTTTTGATGGTAGTGGGGCCTGAACTCCAGGCCTGGGCATTGTCCATCTTCTCTTCAGCTCAAAGATTGTGCTCTACCTCTTGAGCCACAGCGCCACTTCCAATTTTCTGGTGCTTCATTGAAGATAAGTGGCTCAGAATCTTTCCTATCCATGCTGGATTTGAACTGCAATCCTCAGTCTCAGCCTCCTGGATAGCTAGGACTATAAGCATGAGCCACTGGAACCTTGCTTAGGATCATATTTCTAACAGTGTACACTCAGCATATGTAATGTGTATGTCCATCTATCTTTACATGAACTCGTGTTAAAAATCTGGGCTACAGCTTAGATTTTTCACTCACAGAAATGTTTGTAGTTTAAGAGTTGATACTCCTGGAGAAATAAAACCTAATAATGTAAAGGAGACTGGTAAGTTCAGTTTTCATCCAGCCTGGGCAGAATAGTCCTTGAGACACTACCTATAATTAACTAGCCAAAAGCTACATTGGAAGAATGGCTCAAGTGATGGAATTCAGCAAGATTGCTGAATAACAGCTTGAGGTTTTTGCATACATAGATACAAACATGCACATACAAAGGCACATATATGTTCAAACACACATAAGAAACAACTCTCAGAATGTGTAGAAAAGTTAGAAAATAATAGAAAATATTTCCTGAGTAAGACTAGAATCAAGTGATAATTTTTAATATTAGAAATCCTTAAGGGAACTTTCCCCAAAAAAGCTTAAGAATATTATATAGGTAGGGGCCAGAGATAGAAAATCAAGTCATCATTAATAAAGGGATCAGATCCATGGAGGAAGGAATCAGAGACCCCTTCAGGTGCATCTGAAAATGTTCATATCCTGTGTCAAATATTAGAATAGCTTTGAACATAGGACATGAACAGTCTGAACCATCAGTCTAGTGGAAATGTTATTGGAGTCTGTATCTAAATAAACCAACAAAAAATGGTAGGACAATGTGATACAAGCCAGGAATTCTAGCACTCATAATAAGACAGGAGATTAGAAAGTGCAATTACATAGTGATACATTCCCTGGATTAGGTAGTATAATTTTGTCTCAATAAAACAAACCAAGAAAGGAATAAAAAATAAACAAGGAAGGCATACAGAGTTGGAAGTTTGGGCTAATTTTTTCATTATGTTTTGAGAAGTCAAGTTTCCTATTGAAATGTAACTAATATATAATCCTCAGTTGTGTTTTAAATGTTTTCTTCATTACAGAACATTCCTAGATGCTAAAGAGCTCATGATTCCCAACCAAAAATTTGAAAAAGTAAGCATCATTCTGTTAGATTTCAAAGAAATGATGAAGGATTACAAAAGTTTAAGCCTGGAGAAATAGGAAAGTTCATTTAATGTAGGACTTTGTAGACCTGGCTAAATTAGAATTTAGATTTAAAATAAATATTTTTGTTTGTAATTTACTATTCGATAGGATACTACAAAATTCTTTTCAAGTAGAAGTTTTACTTTAGAAATTGACAAATGATTCTGGCATTCTATTTGCCTAGAATATTCTTTCAAGTGAGATATAGTTAGAACTTAGTTAATCGACAATTCCAACAGTTCATGTGTAACATGATATTGTGAATAATCTAGACAAAGTTGCCAACAAGTTGATATTAATTTATAAATTTAGAAATCGAGCAATATTTTGAGATTTTGGTGTAACATAGTATGAAGAGAGTAATTGTGTGACATCTTTTTTCTTTTACCTATACAAAACACAGGAAGAAATTTCCTTAATTATTTACCTCTGTATAAAATGAGAAAATGCAAGGTTTGGCGTGTGGTTTTATTTTGTTTTTTTTTTGTTTGTTTGTTTTGTCCTAGGGCTTGACCTCTGGGTCTGGGCACTGTACCTGAGCCTGTTTTGCTCAAGACTACTGCTCTAATATTTGAACCTCAGTGCCACGTGTGTCTAGATTTTCATGAGCAGTTTAATTGGAGATAATAATTTAAGGAACCTTCTTTCTTGGGTGGACTCTGAACCATAATCTTCAGACCTTAATATTCAGATATTCAGATCTCCTGAATATCTATGATGGATAATATATGTAAATATATAATAAAATAAATACAAAATAAAAATAAAAATAATATTTGCAGTGTTCTGATATCAAGAATACCACTGGGGGGAAACGATGCAGCAAAGTTTAGTATAGTGTTTTTTCTGCAAGACGAAGGGCATCATATTAGCAGAAGTGTAGTATTTTTTCACAATAGTGATAAGCTAGTCATGATGTGAATTTAGGAAATTTTAAGATGCACCTTACAAATTGGAAACTGTTGTTCTAGGATGACTTTATGGAATAAAAATTGGGATTGATGTCATAGAAATAATAGCTTACTCTGATTAACAAATGTTTACTTTTGAGAAATTAAATATTATAGACACTTCATAGTTTTATCTTCTACCAGAATGTGTCTACTTTTTTGTTGACTTTTAAATATGTAACGCCTCATTGGAAACTGCATCTATTGCAGATTTAAATAAAATGCAAACAGGTACTCTTTTGAATGTTTCTGGTATGGCATGTTCAGAATTTGAAAATGAGTAGATAGTAGTCATAGGAATGTTGAAGACCATACATATTCTGTCCTCTTAACAATTATTAAGTTTTAAAAGTTAGGAGTTTCCATAGAATTGATCTGTTTTCTGAGTTAGTATGAGAAAAAATTAAAAAAAATTTTTTTTTCAAAATAATGGCAAGCATATTCTGAAAACATTGTATAGTTTGATAACATTCCATTTGATGTCCCTCTGATAAAGAAAGGGCTAATTAATTCAAATTAGCAGTCAAAATGTTCATTTTTTTAAAAAGGTAATACACATAGAATAATATTTACTATACCAATACAGTGAAATTATATTTTATGCAGCTCATTTTTAAATTTAATTTTATTGTCAAGGTGAAATATAGAAGGGGTTGTAGTAATTGTAACGTAGTGAATACATAACATGTCGAACTTTTTACACCCTCCCTTATTTTTCTCAGACTTTTTCTTCACCCCAATACTCCTGACAAGTTGTAATGTAAATTTCCAACATGTTGTCTTGTGAGTATTGCTATTGCATTGT
Organism: Dipodomys merriami; assembly: GCF_024711535.1. Classification (NCBI taxonomy): domain Eukaryota; kingdom Metazoa; phylum Chordata; class Mammalia; order Rodentia; family Heteromyidae; genus Dipodomys; species Dipodomys merriami. The sequence goes on from NW_027206366.1 coordinate 180,996, forward strand.
TTTGCACTTTGTCCTTTGTTTCACCATTTTGTTGTGCCTTTTCCCTTGCCAAATTAAGATAAATGTATAGGGCTGGGAAGGTGGCTCAGTGGTAGAGCGCTTGCCTTGCATGCCTGAGGCCCTGAGTTCGATTCCTCAGCACCATATAAGCAAAATGAAAAAAGCCGGAAGTGGTGCTGTGGCTCAAGTGGTAGAGTGCTAGCCTTGAGCTGAAGCGCTGAGGGACATCGCCCAGGCCCAGAGTTCAGGCCCCACGAACGGACCCACAAAAAGATAAATGTATATGCAATGCACAAGGTACTGAAATCAAATACAGCAGGAGATAAACCATAGGGGAAACACAAAAGAAAAAAGAAATCACATAGTACATTAAAAACAACAACCACAAAGAAAAACCTCTATTTCAATATCCAGGAGTTCATTTTGCTCAGCATCATCTTATATGGTTATAAATACATACCTGCTGAGAAATTCTGTTCATCTGCTAGGACTATCCTAGACATTTCCTACTTATTACAAATGAGGAAAACCATGGAATCTGTTTCTTTATGGCTTGTTTATTTTACTTAGTAGGATTTTCCTAAGTCTCTCCATTTCCTTATGAATTGGAAGAATAGAATTCCACTGTGCATATATAAATCACATTTTGTCAATTCGTTCATCTACTGAGTGGCATATTGGTTTAAAACATGATTGCATGTAAGTATCATTTAGGGTCATTCAAAAATGACAGATGCCACCGCACCAGATATACTAAAATCATCATTTCTAAGTAAGATAGTATTTTATGATGGTACAATTGTTGAGATATCTGGATGAGTGTAATGTATATCTTGGACTGAATTAGGCAAGAAGATATCCAATATCATATAGGACAAAAATGGTAGTGACAAAATATTTCCCTTGAGAAAGATATAGGAGACTGCCAGAAGTATGATATAGTTCAGATAATTTTGAAGAATTTAGAAATTCAAGCTCAAGCATGTCTTTTTAAATAATAATTATGTAAGTGGAAGGGCAAAAGAGGGAAAAAGAAGAAAATAACTGACAGTAGATCATTGTCCCAAATTAGAGTATAAAAAGACATAATCTATAACTTCCAATATAATACGTCCCAGTTAATTTATGTACATGCAGAATATTTACTTGGCTTTTTCCTACTTTAATGCTCCAAAATAAATGAACACTTATAAAAAAAAGTTATGTGATTGATATTGCTTCAACCTGAACACTAACTGTGATGAGTCTTCTTTTTCTCACTTTGCACTTGGAAAAGTGTCCCTAAGTTGATGATGTTGTGGCTGATTAGAGTCAGAGTTAGGGGCTTCTCCTTGTACAATTATCCCAGAATAGTTTAAAGCAGTTTTTCCCCCAAGATATCCAACTACATTGTTTGAAGCTGTACTTTGAACACACCCTCAAAGCTGAGCACAGTATTTGAAATTATACTTTAGCATTTCTTGGCACATTCTACTTTGTGCCTATGTCTTCTTTGCACATTCCTTTTGAGTTCATAGTTGCTCTATTTCCATTTCATCTGTACAAACATACATATATACATACATTAAACATATTTAAAATATTATGGAATTCAGGCCATTTTCTCTGCCAGGCCTGGGATTTGAACTCAGGGTCTGGGTAAATCTGCAGCACTGTGGGCGATGGGGAAGATTACCATGGGGGAAGACAAGAAAGTCAGGCCTGTTCCTAGGGCCTGAATTCAAGTCCAAGCACTCAAAAAAATAATATTTATATGTCGCATCCACCTCGACCAGCAAGGAAGACACGACCCGGCATTCTTCTCAAAGCAGTTTATTCAGGAACCTTGTTTGATAGCTTTTTGCTCTAGCTTTTCTCTAGCTTCTCTCTAGCTTCTCTCTGCTTCTTCCTCGCCGCGCACCAGCACTCCAGTTATAAGCCTCCTGGATGGCCGATCCTGAAGTGCCACGTGGCAAATACCAATAGCGTCACAAACACGGAAGCAAGCCAGTAGCCAAGCCATAGCCATATAATGAGTTGTTTTTCACAGAGAGCACTCGCCGTCGGGAAGGGGGAAGGTGGAAGCCAGCGCCATCTTTGGTCATGGCCGTGCCATGCGGCCCCGCCATCTTTGGTCGGCTCCCGCAGCTCTCCACAGCTCCCCCTTTTTTGTTTTATTGAGCGACAGGTAAGAGTAGAGGTTGGCCTCTGTCTGAAACATTAATGAGAGGACCTTGCACTGGTCTTTGCCTGAGGTGCGCGCCTTCCCCAGTGACGACCAGGCCCGTCCGATGCCTTTTTTGCAGAGGTGGGATCTTGGGCATCAACCCACTTGCAACCCAACATGCTCTTCTTGGGCTCACGCCAGGAAGTGATTCCCATGTGCAGTGCGTTTGCCCAAGTGCAGTGCGTTTGCCTTACACTCTGTGCTATTCTCTTAATGTGGCAAGCCACACGTGAGGGGACTGTCCGGCCTCAATGGCAGTGAAGGCCTGGACCACCATAGCCATACTCCTGCGCTGCGAGCTCCTAATCCGGTATATGCACCAGAGGCACAACAAGATCACCAATGCCAGTATACCAATAAGGGATCCTATTCCCGCTCACTCCTTCAAAAGATCTACAGCTGTCAAAATCCAGAAGGAAACATCTTGCAACAGGGCATCATCCATCCGTGTAGAGTTTATCGCTACAATGGCCGATCGTAGCTGCAACATCAATTGGTCGAATTCTCTGGTCCAGTTGACTAAAAGATAACTTGACAGTTGTTTAGACAAATTTGCTGCTTGTGTATAGTTATAATACTGAATAACAGTAATACAAAACCCTTCATATTTTTGAACACATCCCAGCTGAGCCAACTGCCACATGATATCAACCTGTTCCTGTACAAGGTCAATCCTTTGATTTAACAGCATCAGTCCTCCTTTTAATTGTGCAATGGCCACTTGTTGTAAATCCAAAGCTCTGGCTGTAGTAGCTGACAAGTTATTTAAAGTCTGAGCCGTCTGCACAGTATGTGACATGGCGACAGTGGCAGCCGTCGCACTCCCAGCAGCCACAGCTATAGCAGTTACAATGGCTGCAGTGATGCCAAAATCTCTCTTATGCCTAAACAAGGTTACAGCTTGAAAAGCATCTACTGGCATAGGCACCCAAAGCGGAATGCATGCAACTATAGCTAACAGGTACTGAGAACTCCAGCAAGGTAGCATAATAGCAGGTTTCATTAGTACAAGCACACACATCATCTGAACATATAGAGATGTTGTTAATTATCAAAAACACAAAAGGGGAAACCACACACACGGGAGAGGCTGATAGCTAATTACCATAAAATTCTTACTAAAATGACAATTGGCACCCACAGTATGAGCAGTACTAATCAAATTGCAAGTCATGTTTGCTATAAAAAAGTGACCTCCTTGCAGCATAACTATAGGTTCGGCCTGCAAGCAACTTCCATTAAGACCATATAACAGCCAATTATTAAAAGGATTAATTCCAGCCCTAAATAGTACACTAACATCGGACAATATACTAGGGGAGAATGAAAAATGCTCAGACTCATCAGCCCAAACAACTTGTCGTGATTGGCAACCTGTCCAAGGCCAAGCTTCCCCCATACGGTCAGGAAAGCAAAAGGGGGCCCATTTAGGTTGTTTTACAGGCCACGGGTCCCTGCTTAACTTTAAACTTTTATAATATCTGCCTAAAACAGTAACAATAAATCCAGTAGCAATTGTCCAAACCTCAGTTGATCTCGGATTCCCATTCCAATATCTAAAATAAGCGGCTGGGGAACGAGTCAAGGCTATGCAACTACCATTCAAGGTCGCATCACTTCAGCGAAAGCATAGCGTTCCTATCAAGCTAATTTTTCTAGCTTCACCTATCCCTGCCATTTCTTTATCCTCTGGGTAAAAGGGAAGGTTAAGAGTCTTATTTGTGGTGAAAAATTTAGGGAAAAGAGAGGCATCATATCTCACGGGCGTGGGCCTCCGAAATGCAGACAGTATCCCCTAACTCGTTAAGTGCAGGTTGGCTTAGCTTATTTTCTCCCTTTTTTATACGGCTCCTTTTCATCTGTTGAATAAGTGCTCTCACTTCTTCCTCCTCTAACTCGCTGGAACTTTCTCTTTCCTTTTTTAGCTCAGACAGTTCTGGGTATAGTTGCCTCCTTTTGCCCTGTTTACTGTCTCCCTCTTCATTGATCACCTTTTCTGACCTCTCCTCCTGTAACTGCTCCAGTGCTGACTATCCATTTTCTATAATCTCACAGCAGCTCTGATCCTCCAGACAGCCCTTAACCAATGCCCAAATGGGGCAGACTCCTGCCCTTAATGTGCCCTGTTTATAGGCAAAGTCCAAATCCCTCCCTAACTTTTTCCACGAAGCTGCTGTAAGGCTCCCAGACACTATGAACAATGGAGCTACAATGTTGCAAGCCTCGAGGAACCTCTGTAAAGTATCCTTTTTTAACTTCAGCCCTTTCGAGCTTAGCAGCTCTTCCATGGCCAGAAAAATTGGATGTGATGTCACGGCGCCCATCTTAGTTATTAAAAAATTTTATTTTTTGGTACTTTCACTTTAGGCCTGTATTTCTTCGCGGGTTTCCGCTCTCTCTTTATCTACAGAGAAGAGCCCCGTATTATGCCCGCTTTAATCTCGGATTCCCACTTACCTGGGAACTTACCCCCGCTCTTGTAGCGGATTTCCATTTTCCTGGGAACTTACCGGTGCACCACCCTGACTGCCAGGAGTTCTGAATCCCTTGTGGAGTTAGTTCCCCGTAGGGGCCACCAGCTGTCACAATCCACCTCGACCAGCAAGGAAGACACGACCCAGGATTCTTCTCAAAGCAGTTTATTCAGGAACCTTGTTTGATAGCTTTTTCCTCTAGCTTTTCTCTGGCTTCTCTCTAGCTTCTCTCTGCTTCTTCCTCGCCCCGCACCCGCACTCTGGTTATAAGCCTCCTGGATGGCCAATCCCGAAGTGCCACATGGCAAATACCAATAGGGTCACAAACACGGAAGCAAGCCAGTAGCCAAGCCATAGCCATATAATGAGTTGTTTTTCACAGAGAGCACTCGCTGTCGGGAAGGCGGAAGGCGGAAGCCAGTGCCATCTTTGGTCGTGGCCGTGCCATGCGGCCCCACCATCTTTGGTCGGCTCCCGCAGCTCTCCACATTTATATACATTTTAAATAAATGATTTATATTTACATACACATATTTACTGCATATTGCAGTTAATGTATTCATTTTCTTCTGTGTTTCATTTATTTCTTATGTATTTTAGTGAGTATGATTTCACATATATCATTTTTTTGCATCATATTACATAAGACATAGATTTTCCTATGTATTGGGCGTCATTACTGAGACCCAGGACTTTCACTGATAAGGAAAACAAGCGGGACACTTGAATTTCCACCAGGATTAAGTTTTTGGCATTTCTGTGACTTGAACTCCTCAGAACCTAGCAGACCTACTTCATGAATGGGTAAATGTTAGCACACCAGTCTGATGCAAGTGAAGTTGACCGGCAAATTTGAGGACCTGAGATCAAGCCCTAGGAATGGCCAATATATAAACAGATAGATGTTTAGAGTGCAGTTTGTGTGTGTGTGTGTGTGTGTGTGTGTGTGTATGCACAAGTGTGTGTGCGTATATTTACATATGTATATGCATCTATAAATGTATACAGAGAGAGACACAGATAGACATTTATGTAGATTCTAGTGTATAACCATATATAAAGAGTGATGTCTATATCTTATTTTTATAATTATATTATTACCAATTATTTAGTATAAAATTATGCCTCCAGGAATTAATCACAGGAGGAAACTTAGTAAAGTATTAATTAATCAATTACCTAAATTTATTGCTTACAATCATATACTTGAATGACTAGCTAATTAGTAATTTAATTAATACATTTCAAACATTGTATTAGTATTCCTATAGATAAGAACAAGTTTCCTAGGATCTTCAGCCATGTTTAGGTGGCAGTCCCAGGATCGAACTCAGGGCCTAGGTGTCTGGGTTGGACTCAGGCTTCACTGACATCCCCCAGCCTTCATCCATGCAAGGTCACGTACAATTTTCAAGCCAAGTCATTGAGACCCAGGAAGGTCACAGTGCTAAGGAAACAAAGGTAAAACTGTTATATCAAACTTCCTGGTTTTTTTCCTCCTCCATTTTTGTTGGTTTGATTTTTTTTTTTTTTTTGCCAGAGCTGGGAGTTGAACTTGGGTCCTAGGATCCCTGAATCATCTGTGGATGTAAAAGCTGCACCCCAGCCTAGGGTAAACATGGTTTAAGCCACAATAAACTGCTTCCTTGAGCAAAAGGAGCTCAGTGAAAATGTCTAGGCTCACAGTTCAAGCCTCAGTAACTGCCACAAAAAAAGAGTCAGTAACTCCGTGTGTCTGTGAATGTACCCACGTATTTCTATCGGTGAACATTCAGAGTCTCTATGAAGAAGGGCACCCAGCTAGGAAATTTGCTTTGAATAGAATGATTTCATAGCACAGAGAGTACTTTCAAGATGGTTCATGTTCCCTGGTTCCCCTCAATGTTCCCAGTGTAGCCTGAGGGGTTCTTCATACCCCAGGCTGCTGGAGGAAGTCGGCCTCATTGTTGGAACAGGCAGAGAAAAAGCCTCACTCCTGTACAGCTATGTAACAAACAATTCATGCGGGGCAATTAGGGAAGATGTGTGTGGGCAGGCTCTGAAGGTCAGGAGATAAAGGCCTCTTTGTATCCCCAAGCTATCTCTCCTCCCAGTGCTCTGTTTTGACAGGAAGTCTTCATTTGTGTCATGTCCCGTCTGAGGCCAAGTTCCCGGCACTCATCCTGTCTTTGTAAGCCCATATTTCAGTGTTGAAACAAACTGCTACCACTAATTCAAGAGTCCTTCTGGCAGACAATTGGGGAGCTGAACCTAATGAAATTATTCATTATTGGCAATGGTGCCTCCGTGTGTGTGTGTGTGTGTGTGTGTGTGTGTGTGTGTGTGTGTGTGTGTGTGTGTGTGTCCTGGGGCTTGAACTCAGTTCCTAACCACTCTACCTGAGTTTCTCCTGTGCAAGGACAGCACTCTACCAATTGAGCCACACAGGCACTTCAGGCTTTTTTTTTCCCCTCGTGATGTGGTATTGAGAATTCAAACCCTGGATTTCACACATGCAAAGCAGTCTACCTCTAAGAAACATTCCCAGTGCTCCACTTCTGGTTTCTTTCTTTCTTTTCTTGTAAGTTGGAGGAGTTGGTCTGTGCCTGGGTGCTGTCTCTGATCTCTTCAGCTCATGTCTAGTGCTCTACCACTTGAGCTACAGCACCCCTTTAGGTTTTCTGATAGTTTATTGGAAATAAACCATCTCAAGGAATTTCCTGCCTAGGCTGGCTTTGGACTGTGATCTGGGACAGTTTTGAACCGAGATCCTCAGCATCCTGAGCAGGCAGGATGATAGACCTCAGCTAAAGACACCAAAGCTGTGACACTTTGCTGCAAGGAGGTCCTTGGCTCCACATGGTAGAACGTTAGCCATTAGCCCAAGAAGAAAGTCAGCACCTAGGCTCTGAGTTCAAGGTTCGTGATGGAGAAAAGTAAACCAAAACAATTGTCTGCAGGAGACAAGTCACTAGAGCTCAGTGTATACATAAATTCGGCCCTACCTTGAGGACATATATGAGCCTCTGCAAAAATCATCTTACTTCTGTAGCTCTTATAAGGACCAGATGAAACAATATAGCTTGTGAAGGACTCAGCACATAGGACCCTGTGATGGACTCAGCACACAGTACCCCATGAACGACCTAGCACCCCTGGAAAGACTCATCACATAGTTGTATCCCACAAACTGTCATTAGAATTAGGGTGCTTTCATCAGTATCACCATTCTTTCAGATACATGTCACAAACTGCACAAGTTCACATCTAACTGTTTAGAGGGGTGTTTTTTGTGGATAGGGTCATCAGCCTCGGGGATTGCACTCATAGGTTGGAGGTACTGTTCTGAGATCTTTTCCTCAAGGCTACATCTTTACCACTTTGAGACACAGCTTATATTCTGGCAGACTTCCTGCCAAGGCTGAATTTTCAAACCGCCACTGTGTGATCTCATCCCCTGAGCCTTTAGGGGGGAGCCAGCAGTGTCTGGTTCCATGTTGCAGGGTTGCAGTTGTTGACCTCTGGATAAGTCAGGTTAGATGGCAACCATCAGCTTCAGACTCCCAGCTTGCTCTGTGATGAGGTATTTGCAGTGCTATCCTTATATAGTTGCAGTCAGAACATTCAGTCTTTTTTTGGTGCCATTCCTGGGTCTTGGATAAGAGTCTATACACAGTCCCTTAGCTTTTATGCTCAGCTAGTGCTCGGCTGCTTGAGTGACAGCATGACTTCTGGATGTTTCTGTGCACACAGTAGAGAGGAATCGAACCCAGGGCTTTGTATGTACTAGGCAAGCACTCTACCACTGAGCCCCAGGAATGACAAATGTAGAAACAGATATATAGATTGTTTCATAGATATACAGAAATAAATATATATATATGCATGTGTGTAGAAAACAAGACAAAGATATCTGTATATTATTTGATTTTATATACTATATTACTACCACTTATTGATAAATTATTCCTCCCATTATTTAAGAATAGTGGTTGAACACATAACAAAGTATTAATTGAAAATTAGTCAATGTACTATAATTGTTGTGTATAATTTTATAATATAATCATACACTACTAATGTAATTATTACTTTACAACATTCCATTTGATTGGATGTATATCGGAATGAATTTCTTAGGATCTCCCACCATTCGTAGGTGGCAGTCCTGAGATTCGTGCCCCAGGCCTAGGTTGCTGGTTTTGGCTATGGATTCCATGATAGTCCACCAAACTTCAGCAGTAGAAGGTCATGTACACTTTCTGGGCCCTGTCATTTAGACCCAGGATGGTTGCAATGCAAAGGAATAAAGTATGTAAAACCACCTTCTTGAACTTCTGTTTTATCCTTCTCTTTTTCCCCCCTCTCTTTTTTCTCCTTTTTTTTCGGTATTGGGGCCAGAACTCTGAATCTGGGTGCTGTCCATCAACTCTTCAGCTCAAGACTATTGCTCTACCACTTGAGGCATAGCACTACTTCCAGCTTTTTTCTGTTTATGTGGTGCTGAGGAATCAAACCCAGGGCCTCAAGCATGCAAAGCAAGCACTCTAATACTGAGCCACCTTCCCACCACTTCTCCTTTTTTTTTGCGAGTCCCGAGATTTGAACTCGGGTCCTAGGATCTCAAGATGGGCTATGGGTCCAGAGGCTGCACACCAGCCTAGGATGATAGAAGCTGAGACAGGGTTGCCACAAGCTGAGTTCAAGAAGCTGAGACAGGGTTGCCACAAGCTGAGTTCAATCCCCAGGCCTGGCCAAAAAAAATTAAGAACCTGGCTTGGAATTTACACCATTTTTCTGGAAGGCCTGGAATTTGAACTCAGGGCCTGGGTAATTCTGTGTCACTGTGGGGCAGAGGAAGCTCACTGTCATTGAATACAACAATTTAAGCCCAGTTTCCAGGGCCTGAATTCAAACCCCAGCACCGATAAAAGTAATATCCATATATGAGATCTATTTACATACATGGGTTTATTCCATATGACATTTATTACCCTTATTTTTACTTTATTTAGTATTATTACATATATAACATTTATTTCATTTATTACATCTTATCTCATGGATATATTTATATATGAGTTATACTATACATCATACTGAGAGCCAGGATTTTCACAGAGAAGAAAAAATGTGTCAAAATTTACTTCTGACTCCACATATAAAATTTTGGCCATGCTTGGATTTGAACTCACAGCCCACAATGCCCAATTCATGAAAAGGCCAGTGTAGAAAAAAAGCCCTTGGCAAACTGAGCTGCCAGCCAGTTCTGAGGACCTGGGAACAAACCATAGTAGTGGCTGATAGATATAGATAATAGATGTGTAGTTTGCTATATATGAGAGAGAGAGAGACTGTGAGGATATTAAATTATATATATTATGAATTATTATTAAATTATGCTTCCATTTAAAGAAGTATCATGGTAGAATACTTATTGAAGCATTCATATAAACGTAGTAAGTATTCCTTATTTGTGACTATTACACCATAGTGCTAGAATGGAAGACATAATCCAATACTTTTTGTGTGACATTCTATAAGAGAATAATGAACTAACTGCAAATATAATTGTTACTTTTATAACATTCCATTAAGCATTCATGTGAATAGTGAAGATTTTCTCAAGATCTCCCTCCATTTGTAGGAGGCAGTCCTGGCAATCAAACTCCAGGCCTGGGTAGTTTACTTCAAAATGCAAACCATTAGAATGACACTGTGAAGATTTCAGTTTGTCACAATGAAAAAAAGGACAAGAAGAAAAGAAAGCCAGGTGTCATTTGTGCGGTCTGTAATCCTAGCTCTTCAAGAGTCTGAGAGGTAGAGAATGCCAGTTTGATTTCAGCCAGTACAGGAAAGTCCACATCACTGTTATTTCTGTGGGATCACAGAAATAAAAAAAATTGCCATGAGTGGGGCTGTGGCTCAAGGACAGGGCTATACCCTCGAGCAAAAGGAGCTCAGGGAATGTGCCTAGGCTCATAATACAACCCCTGGACCTGCCAAAAAAGAAAGTCACTCCATGTCTCCCCATATATGTATTTCTATCAGTGAAGGTCCAGAATCCCTAAGATGAAAGGCACCAAGCTAGGAAATTTGCTTTGAATAAAATGATTTCATAGCAGGGACAGTGCTTTCAAGACAGTGCATGTTCTGGGGCTCCCCTCACTGATCCCAGTGTAGCCTGAGGTTTTCTCCACACCAAGGACTCCTGGAGGAAGTCTGCCTCATTGTTAGAACAGGCAGACAAAAGGCCTCACTCCTGTACAGTTGTGTAACAAACACCTCCATCTGGGCCAATTAGTGAGCAGGAGTGTGGGTGGCTCTGAAAGCTAAGAGAAAAAAAGGCCCATTTGAAACTCAAGCTATCTCTCTCCTCAGTGCTATTTTGACAGGAAGCCTCCATTTGTGCCACCTCCTGTGGAAGGCCAAGCTCCCTGGACTTATCCTGTCTTTGTTAGACTATGTTCCAGTGTTGTAATAACTTTCTACAATAAACTCAAGGGCCCTTCTGGCAGACAACAGGGAGCTGAACCTAATAAAATGATTCATTATTGGCAACGGTGCCTTCCTAGGTTCTGGAAGCTTGCTAAATCTAAGCACATATGTAATATCACAATGCTTAATGTCATCTAGAGCTGGTGAAGATCAACAGGTTTTGAAATCTTTGACCTCTCCTAGTTGGGCCCTGGGTGGCTAGGTTTGGGGGTTGAACACAGGGCCTGGGTGCTGTCCATGAGCTCAGAACAGAAGCTCAGTGCTTTACCGTTTGGAGTCACAACTTCACTTCTGGTATCTGTGTGTGTGTGTGTGTGTGTGTGTGTGTGTGTGTGTGTGTGTGTGTGTGTGTGTGTGTGTGTGTGTGTGTGCATGAATGTGTGTGCATACACTTGTCCTGGAGCTTGTACTCAGGACCTGAACACTGTTCCTGAGTTTCTCCTGTACAAAGATAGCACTCTACCACTTGAGCCACAGAGCCACTTCAGGCTGTATTCTAGTGATGTGGTACTAAATAATCAAGCCCAGGGATTCAAACATGCAAAGCACTCTACCCTAAGACACATTCCCAGCAATCCACTTCAGGTTTCTTTCTTTCTTTTCTTGTACATTGAAGGAATTGAAGTCTAGGCCTGGGTGCTGTCCTTGAGCTCTTCAGCTAAATACAAGTGCTCTACCACTTGAGCTACAGCACCCCTGCAGGTTTATTTTTAATTCACCGGAGAGAGACCTTTCAAGAAATTTCCTGCCCAGGCTGGCTTTGCACTGTGATCCTCAGCTCTCAGGCTCCTGAGTAGCTAGGATGACAGGTGCAAGTTCCTGGTACCCAGCTTCCACTTCAAGTTTCTAAGTGGTGAATAGGAGATAATAGTCTCATGGGACATTTTGTGTCTGGGATAGTTTGGAACCGAGGTCATCTTATCTCAGTTTCCTGAGTAGGCAGGATGACAGACCTCAGCTACAGATGCCTAGAATATAACACTCTGTTGCAAGAGGGTTCTTGGCTCCACATGGTGGGGTGCTGGCATGAGCCAAACAGAGAAGGTCCAGTGGCTAGGCCCTGAGTTCAAGATTCACGACCAAGAAAAATAAACCAAAATAATTGTCTGCAGGAGACAACTCACTAGAGTTAGGTACATACACAATTGGCACTGACATGGGGACATACCTGAGCCTCAAGTTTCTCGTCTGTACAATCATCTGACTTCTGGAGCTCTTACAAGGACCAAGTGAAAGAATTTACTCGTGAAGGACTCAGCACACAACACCTCATCAAGGACGCAGCACATAGCTGTATCCCACAAGTTGTCAGTGTTAGGGTCCTTTCATCAGTATCACCATTCTTTCAGAAATACATAACAAACCACAAAAATTTCACATCTAATAATTAATCTAATGATTAAGGGATGGGGTTTTGGGGGGAGGTGGAGTCAGCCACGGGAATTTCACTGAAAGTTTGGGGGTACTGTCTTATGATCTTTTGCTCAAGGCTAGAACTCTACCACTTTGTGCCACAGCTCAGAATTTTGCCGACTTCCTACCAGGGCTGGGTTTTAAACACACCAGTGTCAGATCTCAGTCCCCGAGTATCTTGGATGACAGAGGGGATGGAGCCAGTACCATCTGGCTCTGTGGAGCTGGGTTGCAGCAGTTTACCTCTGGCTAAGCCAGGTTAGATGGCAGCTGTCAGCATCAGACTTCTGGCTTGCTCTGTGATGAGGTATTTTCAGTGCTATCGTTATATAGTTGCAGTCAGAACATTCTTTTTTTTTTGGTGCCATTCCTGGGTGTTGAGTAACAGTCTACACACAGTCCCTAAGCTTTTATGCTCAAAGCTAGTGCTCCATTTTTTGAGCGACAGCACAACTTCTGGATTTTTCTGTGCACATGGTAGTGAGGATTGAACCCAAAGCTTTGTATGTACTAGGCAAGCACTCTACCACTGAGCCCAAGTAGTGACAAGAGTATAAACAGATCGATTGTGTAGACTGATAGATAGATAGATAGATAGATAGATAGATAGATAGATAGATAGATAGATAGATAGATAGATAGATAGATGTGTAGATATATATATATGCATACAGAGAGAGGGAATGTGAGGATATTAAATTATATAAATTATTACCAATTATTAGTTATGAAATTATGCCTCCATTTAATAAAGTATCCTGGTTGAATACTTATAGAAGCATTAATTAAAAATTATTCAATATCCTTCCATTAGGGGAATCATACCATGGTGCTAGAATGGAAGATATAAAACCAATAATTTTTGTGTGGCATTCTAAAATAAAAGCATGAATTAACTGCAAATTTAATTATTACTTTTATAACATTCCATTAGCATTCACATGAATAGGAATGAGTTTGTCAGGATCTCCTTCCATTTGTGGGTGTCAGTCCTGGCATTCAAACTCCAAGCCTGGATAGTTTACTTCGAATGCAAACCATTGGAATAACACCGTGAAGATTTCAGATTATTATGATTACAAAAAAGAACAAGAAGAAAAGAAAACCAGGACGCAGGGGCTCCTGCCTGTAATCCTAGCTGCTCAGGAGGCTGAGATATAGAGAATGTCAATTTGAATTCAACTGGGGCAGGAAAGTCCACGAATCTTATTTCTAAGACATTACAGGAAAAAAAAAAACATGAATGGGGCTGTGGCTCAAGGGCAGGGCACTACCCTTGAGCAAAAGTAGCTCAGGGACAGGGCCTAGGCTCATTGTACAAACACGGAACTGCCTCCCCCCTGCCAAAGGAGGCAAGAACTCCATGTCTCTGCGTATGGATGATGGGCATTCAGCAGGTTGCCAATGCCCAACCCCCCAACCTGGGCAAGCTGGGACAAGCCCTGAAGAGTACTAAATCTGAGCCAGCAACTTGAACAAAGCATCCTTCTCTGCCATTTAATAACTGAAGCTTGATATTCTGGCTGAGGTGTCCCATCGGGACACATAGCAGCCAGCACTGCCTCTAGGAAGACCACAGTTCCTAGACTGTAGGAGTTGTCAAAGTTTCTGGCTCCATATTCTCTATCCCTCTGTAGGATATGAGCCTAGACCTCTGGGCTTGGTGGCTATCACTCATTTATCATTTCTCATTGCCTAGTCACAGGCTGCACACAAAACTTGGCAAAGCTATGAACTAGCAATTTCTATGCCAAAAGAAGTATGCCAATAAATCCCACCCTCATAACTCCCTCTAGAAGTGAGCCTTGGGCTGCGAATGTGGCTTAGTGGTAGAGTGTTTGCCTAGCATGCACTAAGTCCTAGGTTTGATTCCTCAGTACCACAGAAACAGCAAAATCCAAAAGTCACATTGTGGCTTAAGTTGTACCCTTGAGCAAAAGAAGCTCAGGAACTTGCCCAGACCCTGAGTTCATGCACAAAGACTGGCATAAAAAAAAGTGAACCTGCTGAGACATTTTTTCTGGGACTAAGAGGAGGGCCGAGGTTATATGTAAGAGGTAGGGTAGAAGGCAGGTGCTGGTGGCTCATCCTTGGAAGCTACTCAGGAAGCTGAGATCTAAGGATCTCAATTGCAGGCTAGAAAGTCTATATGAAAACCTTTTCTCCACTTAAACACCCAAAAGCCAGAAATAGAACTGTGGTTCAAGTAGTAGAGTGCTAGCCTTGAGCACAAAAGCTCAGGTATAGATAGCATCCAGGCCATTAATTCAAACCCAGGACAGGCACACACACACGCACGCGCACACACATACACACACACACACACAAACACACACACACACACACACGCACACACACACACACACACAAAGATAGAGCATTTGCCAGTCAGCCTGCAAAAATTCCATCTGTAGAAACTCAATATAAAAAAGAGGGAGAAGGGAAGCAAAGACTTGTTCCAGAAGGTGTTATATCCAGTGCCAAAATTCCACAGGAGTTCTAAGATGTGGATACAAGTCAGAGAGCCTCAGCCTCAGGACAAAGGTCCTGAGGTGCTGTAGAGCAGGTGGTGTGGTTGGAATGAAGGCTCTGTGGCTTCAAAAAAGTATGGCAGGACATTCAAGGCTGGGTCAAGGTTTGTACTTGAGTCACAGGACAGAGGGTAGGGTCCTAGAATGGAGCCCAGGGGGAAGATTAACTTGGCTTTACACCAGGGACCCCAGCCATTTCCTGTGGTTGGAAGCCTAATTTTCATAACTCCTAAGCCTCAGGCATCCTTTGCATGGAGGAGTCAGGGCAAATGCAGTGAAGAACTCTTGCTTAAGAAAAGCTTCTAGCTCAATGGCACCAATGGCTCAAACCCTGTAAATCTTACCTACTCAGGAGACTGAGATAAAGATCGAGGGTCAAGCCAGATCAGGAGAGGAAAGTTAGTGAGACTCTTCTTGCAGATGAACTACCAAAAACCAGAAATGGATGTGTGGCTAAAGTGGTAGAGTGATAAACTTGAGGGAAATGTTAAGAGATCAGAGACCAGACCCTAAGTTCAAGCCCAGTACTGGCACAGGAAAATAAAGAAAAGCTTTCAGGAGCTCCTAGTCCACTCTAGTGAAGGCCATATCCACTGGACGGTGGTGGCTCACACCTGTCCTCCTACCTCCTCAGGAGGCTGAGATGTGAGGATCGCAGTTCAAAGCCAGCCCAGGAAGGAAAGTCCGGGAGACTCTGATCTCCAAGGAACCTCCAGATGACCAGACGTAGTTCTGTAGCTCAAGTGGTAAGCTTAAGAGCTGGGGACAGAGCCCACGCCCATAGTTCCAACCCTGTGACCAACACCTGGTCTGCTTGGACCTCACTCTGTTTCTCAAGGCAAAGTAGTTTCGAGTGGGCTCCCTGAGGGTCTCCCAATGTCTACGTGTCCTACAAGTCTTGAGTGGAGCCTGTTTGTAGGCCATCGCCTACATAGCAGGCCACAGTACCAGAGAAGGGTCGAGCCTTGGGGCATGGAGATCATCAGAATTGCATCTGTGATGGGTGCAATATGGATCTCAGCAGTAAATCGCCATCTCAGACCAGAATTCTGGGCCAAGAGGGGCAGGAAGTGCCAGATGTCACATCAAGTGACATCCACTCATGCCGGTATCACAAGTGTGTGATATTTGTGTGTGAATTTGTCAGACACACCTTGGGCAGGTGTTGAGTTGGGCTCATGAAAGGCTTGTAGGCTCAAGAATCCACAGCCAACTGGCTGCTGCTTGTAGCAGTCGCTATCCCAGGAATCCCAGGGCTTGGAGACCTGCTTTCCTCACCATTGCTCGGGTGCAGATTAAGATCTGCAATCGTGGGCCAAATACAAACGAGCATCCCTAATGTCCTTCCCTTCGTCCTGTGGCCCCATGCACAGATGGAAAGGTAGGTTCTATGGAACTTAACTGCCATGGCCCAGACCCCTCAGCCCAAGAAGGACTTAGGGAGAATGCACTTGATTCGGCTTGAGAATTTACTGTGATTATGCCTCAGGACTGCCCCCAGTTCTAGCTCAGCTCATCATTACCACCTTCCTCGTGTGTGTGAGTGTGTGTGTGTGTGTGTGTGTGTGTGTGTGGTGTGTTTGTGTGTGGATGAGCAAGTATGCATCTTGGTTCTAGGGATTGAACTGACGGCCCAGGCACTGTTCCTCACTTTTTTCATTCAGGGCTAGCTCTCTACCACTTGAGCCACAGCTTTTCTTACAGCTTTCAGGTGGTTCTTGGGAGAGGAGAGTCTCACAGACGTTTCTTGCTGCCCTTCCTCTTAATGGCAATCCTCAGATTTCAGACTCCTGAAGAGCTAGGAATATGAGAAATGAGCTATTAGCATTAGGCCACACTAACCCTTCTTGGCTAAAGGAGAGTACCTGTCTCCCAGGTGAGCACCCATCTACAGCTTACCCAGGCTTCAGACGAAACATAACCTCCTTCCCTGAGGACAAAGAAATGTGTTCTCCACATAATCAGGGGCTGGTGAGAGCTGTTGTGGAGGTCAGATATCTAGGCCAGGGCAAGTAGACAGCTACAATAGAAGAGAGTATGAAAAGACATCCTTGCAGCTGGATGCCAGTGGCTATAATCCTGGCTACTCAAGGCTGAAATCAGAGGATCAATCAAGATTAAAAGCTAGCCTGGGCAGACTCTTATCTCAAATAAATCACCAAAAAGATGGGAAGTGGAGCTACTGTAGGTTAAGTGGTACAGCACCAACCTTGTGCAAACAAGCTAAAGCATAGCACCTAGGCTTTGATTTCAATCCCCGGGAAACACACACACACACAAACACACACACAAACAACCTTAGCAGGTGCCCATGGCTCATACCAGCAATCCTAGCTACTCAAGAGGCTGAGCTCTTAGGGTAGCAACTTGATGCCAGCCCAGGCAGGAAAGTATGTGAGACTCTTATGTCTACTAAACTAGTAAAAATGATGAAAAGTGAGCTGTGGTTCAAGTGTTAGAGTGTTAGTTTTGAGCAAAGGAACCTTGGCACACAGGTGCCAAGCTCTGAGTTCCAGTTCTAAGATTTTTATAAAGACACCCCCCTACCCCAATCAGGCCATAAATCCAGATTTTGGTCAGCCTAGATCTCATTTCTGATCCTGCCCCTTCCACAGCACAGGTAGCTGGTGTGTGGCCAGCACTGGGTTAAGAAGTGAAATTACACAAGTGGGGCACATCCAGGTCAAGGCTAATGCCCCAAAACACTGAGGTACTGGTACATTCCAGTCCCTTATCCCACAGTTCCCTGGCACTGGAATCTAAAGTGTGTGCCTCTGTATTCTGGGGATCTGGAATTGTCTAGAAGGACCTGAGAGGCCCAGCTGGGCCCAGAAGATAGACTTGCCTGTGATAAGGTACGTTGACTTTTCCTTGATACTGACCAACACTTCTAAGCCACCTTGGCTTCACCTCCCTGATCATCCTTGCTTGGGCAGCCTTCAGTTTGCTATCAAGCTCGATCTGGCCAAAGCCACTGGAAACCGCCCTTTCCCCACTCCACTACCAGCCTGCTGGGAGTAGGACATGCAGCCAGAGGAAAAGGACCTGACAAAGTATGACTGACTCTGCCACCCCAGAGGCAGGGGAGAACATATGCCAGCTGGCCCTGCAGATCAAGAATCCCCTGGAGGCAGCCAAAGATATGGACAGCCGGACTTGGGCCCCAAAGAAAAGCTGGTATATGCAGAACTCTGGCAATTTAGGACTCATTGTCGACCCTGATAGGGGGTTAAATGCAAGGTTGCTATTGAGGAGGGGTACCATCTGAGATTAGGAAGAAGGGAACAGGCTCCATGGAAGTGGACAGAGAAAGATGAGGAAAATACACAAACACACACACGCACACACACACACACACACACACACACACACACACACACACACACACACACGGATAACGCAAGGCCTCAGCACTCCCGGATCACCTGAACATCCTAACTCCTGAAAGATGGCTCTATAGACCTCATACCAAATGTAGACAAAACTCAGAGTCTCTCATACATCTGTAATGGCACATAACTCAGCATGGCACTTCCTACTGTACAAACTGCTATGAAGAAAAGTCAGCCACCTTATTTTTGGTTGTTGGTCATGGGGTTTGAACTTTGGGCCTGTGTGTAGTCCCTCAGCTCTTCAGCTGAAGGTGTGCGCTTTACCACTGGAGCCATAGCGTCACTTCTGGTTTTCTGGTGGCTCACAGGAGATAAAGTCTCCCAGCTGGCTTTTAACTGTGATCCTCAGGTCTCAGCCTCCTGAATAGCGAGGATGAAATTTGTGAGCCATGGGCAGCGCCTGGCTTCAGCCACCTTCTTAGACCCAGGAGAAACCCAATTTGTCAGGCCACAAAGCACATGCAACCCTTCACTTCAGACTTTGACACCAGCATCCAAAACCATTCCTCCTTGGATGGAGAGAATAAAATTGACTCTACCGTCCCACCCCTGCTCTCATTCGCCAACTCGTTGCCTAAGATAGGACACAACCTCTGGAATTCTTGGTAAGGCAATGAACACCGTGCTGTGGCTTCACACTGGGGCAAACCTGGGAAGTTCTTAGAAATGTCTGTACACTGAGGCCAGCACCTGTTCTCCCAACCACAGCAACCGCATTCCTTCACTATCTCTTGCAAGCAAGGGGTGCGTTCTTTTTTTTTGTTTTGTTTTGTTTTTTGGTTGAGGGGCTTGAAATCAGGGCTTAGGTACTGTCCCTGATGATGATTTTTGCTCAAGGACAGTGCTCTACCACTTGAGCCATGGTGCCACTTCTGGTTGGAGATTGGAGATGAACCTCTCATGGAACTTTCTTGCCTGGGCTGGGAAACAAGATCCTCTGGATCTCAGCCTCCCAAGTAGCCAGGATGACAGGCGTGAGCCACCAGCGCGGGACTTATAGTTTCTCATTCCTTATAATTTTCAACTCGTTCTCCTCTCAACACTACCGCCTAGACACTCCTCCCTCAGGCATGGCAAATGGAAGCTCGGAATCTGGGTAGGGCCATGGGTATTAAAGGGCCCCTTCACATCACTACCCCTCTCTAAGCTCCCATCCGCCTCCTCTGAATGGCCTGGTCTTCAGGGGCAGATCAGACCTACTAGGACTTCTGTAGCCTGCCCTGTATCTCCCTGCCCCACCCAACCATTACCTGAGAATTTCTGGGGCCAGCTGCTCCATGTCCCCGTGGAAAATGTCAAGAGGGTTGCTGATAAGTGGGTCCAGGAATGCTCAGGCAGAAGGAGTGTCCAGATCCACGCTGTCAAAGAAAGAGACACAATGCATGGATTGATCAACTAAGAGATACAAGGCATAGCCATCCACCTGTCACCCAGGTCCCGTGGAGCACTGGGGCTTGACCTCGTGGCCCAGGCACTGTCCCCGAGTTACTTTTGCTCGAGGTGAGCGCTCTTCCACCTGAGCCAAGGTGAGACTTCTGGCTTTTTCTGTGTATTCAGGATTTAGGAATCAAAACCAGGGTTTCCTGTGTGCCACGCGAATCTACTACTGCTAAGACACAATCCCAACCTTGGATAGCTGTTGTTCTGTGACCCCTTGGGCATTTCTTGGCACAGTCTTGCACATATTTACCGGGTTTCTTACCATCAGCCCTGGCTAGAAATGAACACACTCTGCTATGTTGTCCTTTATCTACCGCATCTTTGCTCTCTGTGCTTCCTGTCAGATCCTCCTTGTTAAGCAATACCCACTTTCAAGTGCTGTCTCTAAGAAGCCCACTCCAAAAGCCCTGGCAGAGGAGGATCATTTCCACTCTGCAAGCTGCCGGTCTTGTCATGCTCTGCCTTCCAGTTGATGTGGGTTTTGAGCCCACAAAAGGGAAGGCCTGGCTTCCACCACCAATGTCTTTCTGAAGGTTCTGATTCATTACCCAAGGACCTGTGCTGTATTTAACTCCATGACAAGGCACTCGAGGCCCAGGCAGTCTGGGGGCAACAAATGGGGCCATTTATTTGTGTGGGCTTGAACTGAGGTTCTGGGAGCTGCTTCTCTGAGTTTTCACGCTCAAGGCTGGTACTCTACCACTTGAGCCACAGCTCCACTTCTGGCTATTTGGTGGTTCCATGGAGAGTAGAGTCACTGACTTTTCAGCTTAGGGCTGGCTTCACTTTTTGATCCTCAGATCTCTGCCTCTCGAGTTGCCAGGTTATCAGGTGTGATCCTGAGCCAGAGGTGACAGGCACCAGGGCCTTTCTTTTGAGCTTTTGTTTATCTCATATCAACTAGCAAGCCCTAGTTAAAATAGTCATTTACAGGGGATCAAGTTCCTCTCCTAGGTCAGTTAATCCAAGGAGATAAAATGTCTTTGGAAAAGGCTAGTCTGAGTTGGCTAGGTGAGTGTGTGTGTGTTTGAGTATGAGTTTCGGGGATACCTACCATCATCTCTCTGGTGCTTCATTCTCCCAGTGGTGAGTATATCCAGGATCTCCACCCCAAGGAAGGCGGGTAGAAGAGGGTACATAAGGTCACACCAAGTGTGATGATCTGAATTCTATCCTGCAACTGAAGCCCGGAGAGAAAATAGAGAGAAAGAGAGGTTTAGAGGAACATCAAGGGAAGACCCTTACCTTTGCCTACAAGTACCAGAGAGAAGACTGAATCCATCCTTTTTGGAAGTAAGATAAAAGGTGCCCACTATTCATTTATTTTATGTTTTTGAGTCCTAGGTCTTGGATTCAGGCCCTGAGCTTCTTTTACTCAAGGCTGAGGCTCTAACACATGAGCGACATCACCACATCTGACTTTTTTGTGGGGGGAGAGGTGGTTTATGGGAGATTAGAATCTCTCAGACTCTCCTGCCTAGGCTGGCTCTTAGTCATGACCATCAGACCTCAACTTTCCGAATAGCCAGGATGACGGGTAAGAGCCACTGGCACCTGACCACCACCATCCATGTATAATCCCCTAGAGCCAGTGCCAGGCCACCCTCACTGAACCCCCTTGTGAGTGGGAAGCAGACATGGGTGGGTTTGTTACTTCAACAGCCTACCTACCTTTGAGCATTGTTACGGGTCAGTCTGATGGTGGCTTCTTCCTTATCCACAGCAATGACTTGGCTCTGTCACAAGAACAATTGTTCCCCAGGAGATGTTAGTTCTCGGATCTTTCCTCTGCCCACCGACCCCCTCCCAGTCACAACATACCTCAGCAAAGCAATGTAGACATAGAGTGAATTCATTTTGTTATATTCAGTGTCTGGCCAGATAGGTGGAGATGAGGATCAGAGGCCCGGGATAGTGCTGTCTGTTTGGACAATGCGACATTTCCTCATCCACTTTCCGTTAACTGTCTTAGCAGAGGGTAGTGGGGAAGAACTCACCAGACAGACTGACAAGGAATAACCATCACAGTCTATCCCGGGCACAGAGTGGCTTACCTCAAGGAGCAAGTTCAACAGGTTGAGCAAGACAGTTCCTGAAGCACAGCCCACCTCAAGAATGAAAGGGACACCTTGAGTCCCAGAGGACCCTGGGCTACCTCCTCCAACACCCATTCAACCAGTTCCTGTGAGAGAGTGAGAGAGAGAAAGTCAGAATTACACTTAAGCTGGGTGCCAATAGCACAGGCCTATAATGGTAACTACACAGGAGGCTGAGACATGAGGATCATGGTTCATACCCAGCCCAGGCAAGAATGTCTGTGAGACACTTATCTCCAAAGAACCACCAGAAAACCGGAAGTGGTGCTGTGGCTCAAATGGTAGAGTGCTAACCTTTATCTGAGGAGCTTGGAGACAGTGCCCAGGTCCAGAGTTCAAGCCCCACAACTGACAATAATTGAAATTCCCACCCCAAGAAGTGGACTAAATATCACTCTTTGTCCTAGGGAGCATGACAGAGAAGTAAGGCCAAACTTCCTTTCAGCTGGGGGTCAGGAGTAGGTCACCCGGTTTCTCTGTGCCTCATTTTCTCCAGCTACAAAACTGAACAGTGAAGGATCCCCTTCCTCATTGGATAGGGTAAGGATGAAAGAGAGCCATGTTTTGTTTCATAATCCCATACCTGCAGCACGATAAATAATAGGAAACATCTGAACCCTTTCCAGGTATCTTCCTGTCATATGCTCACATAATTGCCAAGAACCATATCTGATGACCACTCCCTCTATGCCTGGCCATGCCCCAAAGATCCCCCTGTATTGATCCCTTATTTCCTCACAACTGTCCTGTGAGGAGACTGAGGTCACACGGTTGAGGCCCAATGCAGAGCTTCAACTGTGGTCAAGAATCAGCTGCCATGGATTAAGAGTTTGGGACAATCCATCTAAACTGATGACTGAGCATGGCGCTACATGTCTAGCATCCCAACTACAGAGGACCAGGCATGGTGGCCAATTCTTGTCACAGGAGGACCGAAATCCAGTCCATTCTGAGCATATATTGATACCCTATTTCAGATATGACCCATGGTAGAAGACCTGCCTGGAAAGCCTAAGGCCTTGAATTCAAACACTAATATACTGAAAACAATCAGAGGCCCGGTGCCAGAGATTCATGCATATAATCCTAGATGCTCAGGAGGCTGAGATCTGAAATCATAAGTCAATATTTAAAACAGGGTTGGCCTCTCCCATCAAATGTCATGATGAGAAGACCCAGAGTCTGACCCATGCCAATATGCTCCATACTAAGTGCTGGCCATGTTCCCTGTCCCGCTGAGGAGTCACCCCCTGTGGGCCCCACCCCCCAGTTCCTCCCAATCTCCACTGTAACCAACCAGGCCCAAGGGAGTGAACAGTTCCAGGGCACACAAATCTCTTCATCTTATAATTTAGCTGTCCTGAGTCCCCTTCAAGCGTCTTACCCTTCCAGGCCCGCAGACCTCAGCCATAAAGCCCATTCACCCCCAAAGACAGCGGTTAGAAGTTACCAAAGGTTCAGGTCTCCTTGTTACAACCCACTTCTACACACACACACACACACACACACACACACACACACACACACACACACACACACACACACAAAGCCAGCACTGGTGGCTCATGTCCGTCATCCTAGTAGGCTGACACCTGAGGATCACTGTTCAAAGCCAGCTCATTCAGGAAAGTCTGTGAGGCTCTTATCTACAGTGAACCACCAAATAACCAGAGGTGGAGCTATGGCTCAAGTGTCAGAGCACTAGCTTTGAGCACAAAAGCTCAGGAACAGCACCTAAGCCCTGAGTTCAAGGCCCAGTTTTTCTATTTCCAAACACACACAGACGCAGACACAGACAGACAGATAGACAGACAGACAGACAGACAGACAGACAGACAGACAGACACACACACACACACACACACACACACATACACACATGTGTACCCCAAGGCTTCAGGATTCCCTGAGAACGGAACCATGAACTCCTTCCATTAGGGTCACATCCCATCCCCAAGAAGGTGGCACTACCGACCTCAGACCCACTGTAGACAAAACAATGAGCCTATCACATATCTTAAATATCTCATAACCCAGCATGGAATTTCCTACCATACACACTGCTATACAGAATACTTAGTCACCTCTTATTTTGTTGTTGGTCATGGGGTTTGAACTCTAGGCCAGGGTACTGTCCCTCAGCTCTTCAGCTGAAGATGATCACTCCCCAATTGAGCCACAGCACTACTTCCTGTTCTCTGGTGGTCCATTAGACATAGAGTCTCAAAGACTTTCCTGCCAAAGTTGGCTTTGTACCGTGGTCTTTAAAGCTTTATGATTAGCTAGGATGACAGTTGTGAGCACCAGTGGCCCCCGGCTTCAGCCACCTTCATATACCCGAAGAAACCCGATTCATCAGGCCACAAACTTCTTGCAAACATTCACTTCAGACTCTGACACCCAGCATCCAAACCCATCCTTCAATGGAGAGAATACAGACACAAAAATCCCACCCCTGCACCCATTTACTCACTCCCTGCCTGCCACAGACACGTCCCTGAAGCTGTGGCTTCAAACTGGGGCAAACTTGGCCAATTCTTAGAATTGTCTGTACAGTGAGGCCAGCAAATGTTCATCCAACCACGGCATCTGCCTGCCTCCACCCCCCCCCCCATTCCCCATCCTTTGCAGACAAAGATGTCTTACTTTCTTCCTTTTTTGCTGTTGTGGGGCTTGAACTCTGGGCCTGGGTTCTGTCCCTGATCTCTTCAGCTCAAAGCAAGCACTCAACTACTTGAGCCACAACACCACTTCCGGTTTTCTGCCAGTTCCTTGATGACAAGAGACTCAGGTTCTTTCCAGACCTGGTTGGCTTTGACCGATGGTCCTCATATCTCAGCTCCTGAGTACCTAAGATGACAGCCATGAGCTACTGGCATCCAGCGAAACACAATTTTCCATTCTTGTCATCCTATCCCCTCAGGACACTGAGATTTGAGGACTGTAGTTGCATGCCACCCTTGGCAGCAAAGTCCATGAGAACTCTTTATCTCCAATTAAACACCCAAAAAATTGGAAGTGGAGCTGTGGTTCAAATGGTAGTGTGCTAGCTTTCAGCATCAAACACAAAGGATAGGACCCAGTCCCTAGTTTCATGGTTTTTCTAGCAAAGACCCACCCAAGAAAGAGAAGCAGGTCAGCAAATGGGAGCTCGAAGTTAACACATAATAATCAAGACTCCCCGAACAGGCCCCATCATGCTCTGATTCTTTAGATTCTATGTCCTACATCATGACAGTCTTAGATGGGATAGACCATGCACCTAGTTAGGACATTCAAGTATAATCTCATACTGAGGATCCCCTGACCTTATCAAAGACTCAGAATCTCTCGCTGTACTGCCTCAATACTGGGCAGTGAGGTGAGTTCTAGTTATCCAACCACAAGATGTGGGAACGAAAGGATTTCTGGGCCAAGGGTCCTTCTCTCTCAAGAAGGAGAAAAGGGCTCATCCATCCCAGGAATGTTCCTAGGTGGTGAGTATCCTCAAAGAAACAACCCTGCTCAGAGCCTAGTGTCTCTAGTTTTCTACCCAACCCTTCCCCACCTTCAATGTCCCTCTCTGAGTGCCAGATATGCCATCTAGACTAAAGGCTGAGCCAGCAAAGACACCCATCTATGCCTCTGAGAATGGCAATCACGGGGTCCTAACGCCCACTCGAGTAAGTCTTGGGGTACCACCGATCCCGACTCCTGCCTCCATTGCCTGTCTGTCCTGTGCCAGTGGCATGCTTACCTCTTTCTCTGGTAGAGAAATAAGCACCAGGGATGTGAACTTCAGATTGAGCCTGGAAATCCCAGCTCCCTAAGTTGTACTGCACAGGCATCCTGCGGTGGATGATAGCCAGGTGGTCAACAGGCACCAGGACATTTAATAGCAATGTGGCTGGGTCAGAAGCTCTATCAGTGATGGTCTAGGTTGACAGGCGAGGTCCTGACACACCTGACCTAGGATCATCCTCCCTCTTCATCTTCCTTTTTATCCCTTGCTCCCCCCTCTTGACACTCCATCACCCCAACACCTCCATAGCCCTTAGACATTTCCTTCTTATCTGACCAGACCTGCTCTGGCATCAGTACCCAGGGTGAGCAAAAGTCAGCTTGGCCCTGGTCACTTCCCCCAATTGAACTCTAGAGAAGGATGGCACAGCCTCTCATGTTCCATGTCTGGCTGACAGGGAGCAGGAGTCGCCCACCATAGGGATTGTACCCGTGAGTTCTGTTTACCCTTGTTTACCTGGGGCTCCATCATGCTTCCAAGCCACCCTGGACAGGAAAGTCCTTGAGACTCTTACCTACAATTAACCATCAAAAAGCAAGTGGGACTGTGGCTCAAGTGGCAGAGCACTAGACTTTACCAAGAAAACTCAGGGATAGAGCCTAGGCCCTGAGTTCTCACACAGACACAGACACAGACACAGACACAGACACATACAGACACAGACACAGACACACAGACACACAGACACACACACATACACACACACACACACACACACACACACACACACACACACACACACATACCACATGCATGCAAAATCAGAGATTTCTACACTGCAATCTTCAGGTATTCTCTACCTATTCCCCACTAATCCTGGTGGCTGTTGGCCTAGGTGTTTGATGCACACAACACCATCTGGTGTCTTTAATTGTGGAGAACAGAATGGCTAGAAGGTCAGTCTTCCTCCATTTCAGCTCCTTATTTGGGTCATGGTCTATCCAGGCCCTTTGGGACTCTTTTTACAGACTCGACAAGATGCCTTCAAAAGGCATCACAAGCTAGGCACTGGGGGCTCATACCTGTCATCCTAGATACTCAGGAAGCTGAAATCGGGAGGATCAGAAAACACTCAACTGGTAGAGTGCCAGCCTTAACCAAAAAGAGCTCAGGGACAGAGGCCAGGCCCTGAGTTCAAGCCCCATGACTGGAAGAACAAATCTTTGTTGGAAGCTTTTCTTCCCTTTGAAAACAATTTATTATTTGAGATAAGCATAACATGGGTCTCTTCCCTGGCCACCAATGGGCTATTAGATGTCTCTTGAATTTGTGGCGCTTCCCGGCAGCCTCTGCCCTACCTGACCTGCAGTTTATCCTTCCCATCACCCAGCAGATGGAGGCCTGAGAGAAGGCTGCCTGGCCACCTATATCTGGTGGCTGCCGTGGCTTTTGAGAATCATTATGTCACATAGAAAGTCATCATCCACATCAGTCTACAGAAGAAAGAAAGCGAGCACTCCTTGACCAAGCCTGCCAGCTGTAGGCAGCTCTGGATGTGGGACATCTGCTGCAGGGGAGTCATCTACAGAGTCGGGAACCCAGACCTCTCCTCTGGCAGTTTCCACGCTGTCTTGAAGTTGCAATTTTTCAAAACCTTTCTGCTCCTCCCTCATTTTGCCCACCCCAGAGCCTGAGGCATCTGAAGCACCTGCGGTGGTGGGGGCTCATCCTGTGCTGGCATCTGGAGCCCTCTATCCACTCCTTCCCCTGCAAGAAGGGACAGCAGCTACCCCAGCTCTCTTTTTTCCATCTTCTCCTGGGAGAGCCAGCACATGCGCTTGACTTTCTCCCGACACAGTACATCCAGGATGAACATCTGCTCTTTACATGCCATGAGGGACTCCAAGACAGTGCAGATGTGTGCCAACAGCTCGCTGCATCAATGGCAATGCTCATCCACTGGACTATGGAAGTCCACGTCATCATGCAGGTCATGGATGAAGCAGATTTTGTTCTCAGATGCCCAAATATCACACTTCCCATCCCAACCCCTGCTCTTGTGGCAGCTCATGGGGCGGGAGGCCTGTGGCTCCAGCTCTGTCTGCCACTGAGCTGCTGTGTTTGCCGGGTACCTTCAAAGGGGTCACCACTCCTGCAGCGCGAGTTTCCCCCTGTGGATCTCAGCCTCTGAGAGTGTTCACAGAGCCACATCCCTCTAGGTCTGGGCCACCTCTCCATCCTCTGAGATGCTCAATTTGTGGAGGCCTCACCTCCTCAACTTTTGCTTGTCCAGGGTTCACAACCTAAGTTGTGCAGGACAATGGTTTCCCCAATATCCCGCAATTAAAAAAAAATTAGCCCCCTGGTTTGCAATTGTACCATTTTTTCTGCCAGGCCTGGTATTTGAACTCAAGGTCTGGGTAAATATGCAGCACTGTGAGAGAAGGGAATCTGACCATACTTGAAGACAAGAAAGACAGGCCCGTTCCCTAGGCCTGAATTCAAGCTTCAGGCTGGGAAAACATACTCTTTATATCCATTTTAAACATAGGATTTATGCTTCCATGCAGTTATTCAGTCCATATTGTGTTTGGTGTAGTTATTCATTTTATTTCTGGTTATATTCATTTATTTACCATTTATTTTATTGACTCTGATGACACTGCTACCATTTATTACATTGCTTACATCCTTTCACACAGCATCCAGATTTGTAGATATGATATCCATCATGCCTGACACTCAGGACTCTCCCAGAAAAGGAAAACATGTGTCACACTTGTCTTCTTACTCCAAGATTAAATTTATGGCAGTGCTCAGATCTGAAGTCAGGGCCTAGCAGGCCCAATTCATGAATGGATGAGTGTGAGCACAGCAACCTCTAGCCAATGAAGCTATCAGATGGTTCCCAAGTGCTTAGATCAAGCCCCAGTTTTGGCCAAAACAGTGATACATGGATAGGCATATGATGGTATACAAATAAATACATATTGGAAAGGAGCACCAGATCTGTCTGTTTATGATTGAATGAAACCTACTATGATGTTCCTACCAACTCTTAGGCATTTATTATACCGCCATTGAAGTAATATTATTCTTTTCATGTTCAAGAAACTATTAATTAAGATCAATCCGCATGATAGGTTTATTGCATCCAATTTTAGACTAGACTGAAGCATGAAGTCCTCTTTCAATAGGTATTCCTATGCACAGGAATGAGTCTCTTGTAATATCCTTCCATTGGTAGAGTCAGGACCGGGATTTGAACTCAGGGCCTATGTTCACAGGTAGGCCTATGGCTTCCCTGATAGCCCACCAGCCTTCAGCAATGACTGGTCAGGTCCAATTGCAGCTGTGTCATTCAGACCCAGGATGGTCACCTTGCAAAGAAAAAAAATGTAAACCCCCAGCCCTCTGCAGCTCATCACTCTTTGTGGTATCCTACTTTTTTTTCCTTCGTGCAAGCCCTCTGGACATAGGAGCCCAAGATCGGCTATAGGTCCAAAGGTTGTACCCCAGCCTATAGTGATTGAAGCTGAGGCAGAGTTGCACGACCTGAGTTCAAACCCCATGTTGGAAAAATAAAGAATAAATTAAAAAATTAATTAATCATTTAACTAAAATAAAAAACAAAGCTCCCTGGTTTGGAATTTCTACCAGTTTTCTTTCCTAGCCTGGGATTTGAACTCAGGGTCTTGGTAAATGTATCGCAATGAGAGGGAAAGTGCAGAGTTACCACTACTTGAGATCAAACCCTGTGCAAAGCCAAAAATAAAAAATTGTCACTGAGAGCGGCAGGGGGGGTAGATGTGGAGATGGGAGGTAAGGGATGTTATGGGGAAAACAAAGGAGGAGGCAACAATGTTCAATAGGAAATATACTCATTACCTTGCTCATTTAACTGTAACCCATCTGTATAATATTTTTACAATAAAAAATGAAAAAAGTCATGCTCAGAGAAGCATTTTGGGGGTAAGGGAAAAATGTCTGAATAGATGTACAAAATTGTACACTGCTTTTTTTTAATGTTCAGTATGGAACTGAATAAGCATAACTGCTTGATTAAAAAAATTAAGTCACTGTCTTGGAACTGGGGGCAGTATTTCCATCATTGCTGGGATTTGATCTCACATTCCAGGTAACTCTTTTGCACTATGGAGGAACGCAAAGCTCACTGTCCTGGAGGAAAAGAAATTCAGGGTAGAGTTCTGAATGAAGGATCTGCAATGGAAAAAATATTTCTATATATGTGTAATATATGATATATTTACATATGTATGTTTATTACATATTATGATTTTTGTATTTATTTTATCTTATACATTGTATAGTTTATTGTATTTAGAATTATTATACACATAATATTTATTATGTTTTGTACATCTATTATGAAATTATACAAAATAAATTAGGTCATTGACTCGTTTTTCATTAATACTTTATTAAGTGTTGAAACATCATACATAATTAAATGGAGGCATTAGTCACAGTCATCACATGTTTAGAGTCTCTCCCAAATGTGAGCTTTGCCTTATTTATCTTTTGACAACTTCCTCAGGGATTTCTTTAGATGATTTATACTCAGAAGCCTTTTCTTAAGGATAGGCAAGTTGTGGTATAAAATTGTAAGGGTGGGGGTGGGCATGTGGCTTAGTGGTATAGAGCTTGCTCAGCATGCATGAATGCCACTGAGGGTTTGAATCCTCAGTGCTACATACTCAGAAAAACCGAGAATCTGTGGAGTGGCTCAATTGATGGAACGCTAGAATTGAGAAAAAGAAGCTCAGAGACAGTACCCAGGCCCTTAGAACAAGCTCCAGGACTGTGTGAAACAATAGGTCAGATGCCAGTGGCTCACAACTGGAAAACTAGCTTCTCAGGAGGCTGAGATCTGAAGACCACAGTTCAAATACAGCGTAGGCAAGGAAAGCCTGTTAGTCTCTTATCTCCAATTAACCACAAAAAGACTACATGTGGCGCTATGACTCAAGTGGTAGAGTGTTCACCTTGAGCTGAAGGGCTCAGGGACATTGCCCAGTTTTGATTTTGAGACACACAACTGGAAAAAAGTGACGGTCAATCACATTACTTTTCCTGTTTGCTGATTAGGGGAACATTCTCTGGAAATGAACGCTGAGGTACACCAGAATTGGAGTCAGCGCTCCAGGTTCATGTGTAGTACATCCATATGCCCAGCCTCTTAGACTCTAGCATTACAACATTGTGTCCTACAAGTTTCTGAAAGGTCCATTGTTGAAAGACTTAATATGCTCCCCAAGCCCTTTGTGATAAGCAGTTGACGTGTATTGTCAATATCATTACAGTTATGAACGTAGCACAGCAGCAGTACCTCACACCTGTCATCCTACCTCAGGAGGCTGAGGTCTCAATATCACAGGGTGAAGCCAGCCTGGGCAGGAAAGTCTATGACACTCTTACTTCCACTGCTGAAATGTCAGAACTTCAAGAGTTTCCTGTATTTCCCTTGGTGATAAGTTGCTTGCACTCTAAATGTTCTTAGAGTTCTCCAGCTATAGAAGCAGCAAAGAAACATTATTGACCCATCCTGGGTTCAAATGAAGTTCTCAGGATCTGAGCCTTAGCCTTGTTAGCAGGATGAACTCCAGGGTAACATTGTATTTGAACGCAGAAAACAGTTACAAAAGCCCTTCTTTCCTCCTGACATCCAAAACCAGATTCATCTATTATCTTTCTATGTATATATCTATGTATCTATGTATCTATGTACCTATGTTTCTATGTATCTATGTATCTACCTACCTAGCTATGTACCCACATACCTAGCTATCTCTTTGCCAGTTCTTGGGTTGAACACAAGGCCTGGGCACTCTCTGTAGCTCTCTATTACTTGGGCCACAGAACAAATTCTGGCTTTTTCTGTGTATGTGCTACTGAGGAATTGAACCGAGGGCTTCTTGCATGTAGGCAAGAACTCTCTCAGTTATCCACATTCCAAGCCCCCTCATCTTTTTTTTTAATGGTAGTTTTTACACAAGTATGTTACCATTTTATGTTCCCAAGTTTAATTTTTTGAATATCGGTTACTTCTAAGAAACCTCATCTTCTCTTTCCCTGCCTGGTTTGTGCTATTTCTGCATTGGCCTCATTATAAAATGTGAATAAAGGCTGCTGAAGGTGATCTGCTTTAGCTGGATGGCTGCAAAGATTGTTCTGTATGTCTGTATGTTGCCAGTTCCAGACCTTGAACTCAGGATATGGGCACAGTCCATTAGGTGCTTTTGCTTATGGCTAGCTCTCTACAACTGGAGCCATACGACCATACTTCTGGCTTGTTGGCACTGAAGTAGGAAAGGGGGCTCAAGGACTTTTCTGCCTAGGGTGACTTTGACCATGATCATCCTATCACAGACTTGTAAGTATCAAGGAGAAATGCTGAGAGCCACTTGTGCCTGCCTAATCACTGGTGTTGATCATGTTCTTGGACAGACAGGTGAGTTCCCTATCCTCAGGTTTAAGTGATGGGAGCTGGAGCCCATAGTTTGAATCCTGATCCTGCCACCTTAGAATGGCAGGAGATCCTAAGTAACTCATTCCTATCCATATGAATACCAATGGAATGTGATATTTGTCATGTTTGAATGGGCAATCCTTGAATCATTCTAGGATAATTCATACACAATTATATTATAGGACACTGATCGATTTTAATTAATACCTTATGAAGGATTTAAACAATCACATTCATTAAATGGAGGCAGAATGAAATACCTATGAATTGGGCATCACATAGTATAGAGATGCCATTTTTTCTTCCAGGGCTTTCTTTAGTTAATCAGTATATACCATTTTCGGAATGTAGTTTAGTATATGAAACTAGGATATATTATACCTGACCAGAAAATCAATTATTCAAACTTTTTTTTTATCAGAAATGCTTATAGTGAATTGTAGAGGTAAATTCAAATTACGTATATTTGAAGGCAATGCTTGGTTAGTCCTCTTTTCACATTCCCCATTCCCTTCATGAGAATAATACACATTTTAAGGAAATACTTAGAATGTTTTGGAGAGATAGGTTGATTTTAAACCAATGAGGTAATCTATGATGCATAATGTTACTTTATTTCTAGAAAATCTAAATTCTTACTTTATCATTTTCCTTAGGCTTTATATTCAGATTTAATCTCTGATGGGTGACAAAGATTTAAACAATTTTTAACAGTGGCTAAATTTAGGTTGAAGAATTTAGGTACAATGATACTCATGCAGACAGGCCTCATCAATCATGAGACCCTGATATCCAAATGTTAACCAATGCTTATTGTTGTCATGCTTATGAGATTTAGTGTATTATAAACAGTGGCTATTAAAATTTTTTGTAATCAACATCATTTCATGGGTTAGGAACTACAGCGAAACATTAGACTCAGAACAAAATTTAAGGAGGCATCCAAAATTAGTTACCAAGATTTACATCATTTAACACAATGTTTTTTTAAAAAAGCAAGCTAAAGGAAATAATTAATGAAAAAATCAACATTTACAATAAATACAGAATCAGTATCACTGATTTTTCTTTTTTATTGTGAAAATACAATTTTACATGGGTAAATAATGAGTACATTTCTTATCAAATATTGTAAGTAAATACAGAATCAGTATCACTGATTTTTCTTTTTTATTGTGAAAATACAATTTTACATGGGTAAATAATGAGTACATTTCTTATCAAATATTGTAGCCTCCTCCTGTGTTTTCCCTTCCTATCCCTTCTGATTCTCCTCCCGCATCCCCATCTTCCGCCCCCCCCAAAGTTGTAAAGTTCATTTTCGACATAACGACTTGTACATCTCATTGTTGAAATGGATCCACCACTATCCCTATTTAAACGATTTGTTTTTTCCCTTCCCCTCCACAAATTATACCGACATCAAATACTGTGAAAGCACAGGTTATACGGTGGGAGAGGGACATACAAAGCAACAGAGAAATCATCTTATAAATGTGTTAGAAAATATCACATTAAAGAAAAACAAAACATTTGAATATATATCTTAGGGGTCATTTCCCTAACATCAACTTATCTGACTTTTTCTGTTGACTCAGATATATTCTAGTTATTGCAAATAAGGGAAACTATAGGACATATGTTTCTTTGGGCCTGGCTTACTTCACTTAATATCATTTTTCCAAGTTTTTCCATTTCCTAACAAATGGGGCAATGTCATTCTTTCTGATGGAGGCATAGAATTTCATTGTGTATATATACCACATTTTCTTGATACATTCATCTACTGAGGGACATCTGGGTTGGTTCCATATCCTAGCTATAGTAAATAAGGCTGCAATGAACATAGTCATGCTGGTAGCTTTAGTGTGGTCTTGTCTGTGAACATTTGGGTAAATGCCCAAAAGTGGGATCGCTGGGATATAGGGGAGCTCTATGTGGAGTTTTTGAGGACCCTCCATACTGCTTTCCAAAGTGGTTGAACAAGTTTACACTCCCACCAACAATGCATTAAGTTTCCCTTGTGTCCACATCCCGTCCAGCATTTCTTGCTACTAGAGTTCTTGATTATAGCCATTCTAATTGGGGTAAAGTGGTATCTCAATTTTACCCCAGTTGCAATACGGCTTACATGATGACTTTTCTGGTTATATGTTTAGTTAGGTCTTGATATTTAGTTGGGGAAGTTATGTACTTTCATATATTTATTTGTCAGATCAAAGAGGAAATGAATTCCTTGCCAGAGTCAACATTCTGCTACTTTGCCAAAGTTTCAAATAAGCTCGAGTAACTTGTGTCTTTTTCTGGATCTAACTAAATAGGTGTGCAATTTTTCAGTGCTAGAAAGATTTTGACCACCATTTATTAAACTAGAATTTTCCAGTAACTACTTCTCTCTTTTCATGAGATTTTTTAAATTCATTTATATCATGTGTTGAAGTTTTCCATAGATAACCCACATTCAGTTTAAAATTATGTAGACTCATGTACACTGTTCAGATTGTGTTAGTTGCATATTTTTTCTTGTTAAAGCAGTAGGAATTAGTTTTCAATATGGATATTATTGGACCTATTCGTAGCATTTCTCAATTTTTAATGTATGTCATGATTTCGTTATTTTATTCTTTTAAATATGTGCAGATCTCACTCCACATACAGTCACATTTGTTTTAAACAATTTTATCCGTTTAAGGGATTTGCTATATTAGGTTCATCTAGATTAATTTAATTACAATTTAACACAACCATATTTCTGAGACACAGTTATCTTTATTGCTCTACTCCAAGTTAACATGTATTTGAGTTATTTGTGTTTTCCAAAAAAAACCCCGACCCAACAGGGTTTTGTTCCTGGGGGAGTTCTACTTTGTTCGTTGTTTTTCCAGTTGTGGTGACTTCAACATATGTGTGCATTTTATTTCAATTGTTTTGTGTCTATATTTTGTTTTATATAACAGAAAGTACAAAAAGAATCAGTGATTGAGAACATTTCCAAATAGAATTCTAAGAGAGACACTTGAAGATTTGTGACAACTGGGAATTGGCAGGTCATCAAAGAGGAGGGGTTAGCAGAATAACAGACACATTGTTTGACATGATTTTAATTTTTCCTCCTTTTGCCTCACTATTTCTAATAGTATTACTTCAAAGTCTTTAGTAGAAAGAAAATAATTTTGTCTGTATGAACTCAGAATTTTTGGTTCACAAAATTTGGGACACACTACACATTCATATGTCATTTTCACTTTAAAATCTTCTTTCCTTCGTTTAAAATCACAGAGGTGAATTTATAATGCTAAAATAGCATCTACTAATTCATATGAAATGGTTCACTTCACACTATATGTAATATAGACTCTAACAATAATACTGAGTAATATAGTATGTAATAATTGACTTTGTGGAAAGTCAATTACATTGGATTCTTGTAAGATACTTAGTAATAATTAAACTTATATTTGATTCTATTAAAAACTCACAGTTACATCTAAACTAATGCTGAAAAATTAAGACTGTTTCTTGGAAAAAGCCAGAAGTTTCAATAAGGTTGCTTTTTTAAAATTGTCTTGGATCTGAGCTTTGTTGACTCATGCCTATAATCCTAGCTACACAAAAGTCTGAGATCTGAGGATAGTGGTTCAAAGCCTGTGCAGAAAAGTCTGTGAGACTCTTATCTCCAATATAACTCTTGAAAACTAGAAATGGCACTGTGGCTCAAGGGGTATAGTGGTATCCTTGAGCTTAAGAGCTGAGGGACAGTGCCAAGGCTCGGAGTTCAAGCCCCATGACCGACAAAAAAAAATGACATGTATATTTACTTTATTATTTCATGATTTTTATTGTAAAAATACATACAGAGGGTTTACAATTATATGAATACCGTAATGAGTACATTTCTTATCAATCATCGTTGCCTCCTCCTTTGTTTCCCCTTCCCATCCCTTCCCATCTCCCCCTCTGCACCCCCCCACTCCACGCCATAGTTATAAACATTGGTAATCGACATAACGTTTTG
The DNA here is from genome assembly GCF_024711535.1 of Dipodomys merriami. Lineage (NCBI taxonomy): Eukaryota > Metazoa > Chordata > Mammalia > Rodentia > Heteromyidae > Dipodomys > Dipodomys merriami. The sequence goes on from NW_027206366.1 coordinate 217,251, forward strand.
TGCAAGTCATTGTTGCAATGGGTCATCCTGTATCCCAATTTATTTTTCCCTTCCCCTCCCCAAATTATACCAACGTCAAATATACTGTAAACAGGGGTTATACCGTGGAGCAGAAACATTCAGAGCAACAGAGAAATCGTCTTTTAAATATGCTAGAAACCATAGCAAGAAAGAAAAACAATTTGAGTCCTTACCATGGGGTTCATTTCGCCTAACATCAACGTATGTGACCGTTTCTGCTTGTCTCAGACATAAATTAGTTATTGCAAATAAGGGAAACTATGAGACCTATATTTCTTTGTGCCTGGCTTACTTCATTTAATTTAATTTTTTCTGTCTTTCCATTTCCTAACAAATGTGGCAATTTCATTCTTTCTGATGGAGGCATAGAATTTCATTGTTTATATATACCATATTTTCTTGATCCATTCATCTACTGAGAGGCATTGGGGTTGGTTCCATATCTTAGCTATGGTAAATAATGCTGCAATGAACATAGTTGTGCTGGTAGCTTTAGTATGTTCTTGTTTTTGATTGCTTGGGCAAATGCCCAAAAGTGGGATTGCTGGGTCATCAAGGAGCTCTATGTGGAGTCTTTTAAGGAACCTCCATACTACTTTCCAAAGTGTTTGAACAAGTTTACAATCTCACGAACATCCCATCCAGCATCTGGTGTTATTAGAGTTCTTTATTGTAGCCATTCTAACTGGATTGATGTTGTATTTCAGTGTTGTTTACATTTGCATTTATTTTATGGCTAGGAAGGTTGAGCATTTCTTCATGTGTCTATTGGCGATCCTTCTTCCTCTTCGGCGAAGATTCTCTGTAAGTCTTTAGCCCACTTATTTATTGGGCAGTGGTTTCTTTGAGCATTTGTTGTTGGGGGATTTAATTTTTGAGTTCCAGGTATATTTTAGATATGAGACCCTTGTCCCTTTTATTGCTAGTGAAGATCTTCTCCTAATATGTGGGCTTTCTATTGATCTTGCGAGCTTTGTCCTTTGCCATGCAGAAGCTCTGCAATTTCATGCAATCCCATTTGTCCAACCTTTCTTTGATTTGTTGTGTTCATGGGTCTCTATTAAGAAAATTTAATCCTGTTCCAAGGATACCTAGAGTATCTCCTATTTTGTTCTGTAATGTTTTTAGTGTGTCTTCTTTGACTCCGAGGTCTTTGATACATTTGGAATTGATTCTGGTGCAGGGTGATATATAAGGATCTAGCTTTAGTTTTCTACAAAAGATTAACCAACTTTGCAAACACTATTTACTGAAGAGGCTGTCTTTCTTCCATTCTATTTTTTAGCTCCCTTCTCGAAGATTAGGTGGCTATAGGTCTGTGTGTTCATTTTCTGGGTTTTCAATTCTATTCCATTGGTCCTGTGGTCTGTTTTTGTGCAAGTTCCAAGCTGTTTTGATTGCTATGGTTTTGTAGTACAGTTTGATATTTGGTTTTGATATTCCTTCAGCACTGTTGTTTCTGTTAAGGATTATTTTTGCTATTCGGGGTCCTTTATTGTTCCATATGAATTTTTGGATTGCCTTTTCTATTTCCTTTAAGAATGAGGTTGGAATATGGATAGGTATCAAATTAATTTGTAGATAGCCTTGGGAAGTATTACCATTTTCATGATGTTGATCTTTCTATTCCAGGAGCATGGGAGTTTTTGCCACTTTCTAAGTTCTGTTTTGATTTCGTTTTTCAGGTTTTTAAAGTTTTGATCAAAAAGTTCCTTCACTTCTTTGATTAAGTTAATTCCTAGGTATTTTAGTTTTGTGGGGTATTATGAATGGAGTTGCTTTCCTAATTTCAACCACGCTTTTCTCATTGTTGGCATACAGAAAAGTCATTGATTTCTGAGAGTTAATTTTATACCCTGCTACTTTGCCAAAGTTTTGAATCAGCATGGGTAATTTCTGAGTGGGTCCGTGGGATTCTTTAAATACAAGATCATGTCATGTCAAAGAGGGAGAATTTTACTTCATCTTTTCCTATTTGGATCCCATTTTTATTTGCATCTTATTGCTGTAGATAGTCATTCTAATACTAGATTGAAGAGAAGCGGACAGAATGGACATCCTTGTCTCCTTCCAGAGTTGAGAGAAAATGGATTTAGTTTTTCATCATTAAGTATAATGCTGGCTGTAGGTTTGTCATATACAGCCTTTATTGTATTGAGGAATGTTCTCTGGATTTATAGTTTTTCCAGAGCCTTCTTTATAAAGGGGTGTTGGATCTTGTCTAATGCTTTTTCTGCATCTATTGATATAACCATGTGGTTCTTATCCTTGCTCTTGTTGATGTAGTGAGTTACATTAATTGATTTGCATATATTTAACCAGCTTTGCATCACTGAAATAAATACTGATTGATCGTTGTGTATGATTTTTTGGATGAAATATTGAAGTCGATTGGACAAAATTTTGTTGAGGTGTTTTACATCAATGCTTATCCAAGAAATGGGTTTATAGTTCTCTTTCTTTGATGACTCCCTTCCTGGCTTTGGGATGAAGATTATGATGGCTTCATAGAAAGAATTCTGTAGTGAACTTTCTCTGTCAATTTCATTGAAGAGTTTGTGGAGTATTGGTGCGAGCTCTGCTTTGAAGGCCTTGTAGAATTCCTTTGTAAATCCATCTGATCCTGAGCTTATCTTAGATGGGAAGTTCCTTATTGCTATTTCTATTCTATGCTTGATATGGTCATGTTACTTGGTTTATCTCATCTTGGTTGAGTTTCTCCAAGACAATATTAGCTAGGAAAATGTCCATTTCTGCCAGGTTCTCAAACTTATTAGCATAATGGTTTGAGAAGTATTCCCTTATACTGTTCTGAATATTGGTTGTTTTTGTGGTGATATTTCCATTCTCATCTTTGAGCTTATTTGGGTCTCCTGTCTTCTTTGTCTGGTAAGAATTGCTAAGGGTCTATCAATATTGCTGAATTTTTCGAAGAACCAATTCTTTGTTTTGTTGATTCTTTATATGGTGCTTTTGGATTCTAATTCATTTCATTCTGATTTAATTTTAATTATTTCTTTCCATTTCTTGGATTTGTGTTTATCTTGCTGCTCTTTTTTAAGGAGGTTCAGATGTCTTATTAAATTGTTGGTTTCAGATCTCTCTAATTTATTGATATAGGAACTCACAGCTATAAATTTGCTTCTCTGTTCTGCCTATGCTGTGTCCCAGAGGAGCTGGTAATTTGTGTGTTCATTTTTGTTGAATATCATGAACATTTGTATTTCCTTTCTAATCTCTTCCATGATCCATTTGTGATTCAACAGTTTGTTGTTCAACCTCGATGTATTACAGGACTTCATTTGTGGCTTTTGGTGTTGAGTTGTAATTTTATTCCCTTGAATGCAGTTTCTCGCCCTTTACTGTGGTCTTGTTGGTTTTCTATGTGTAGGACATCTTTAAGTATCTTTTGTACAGCTGGTTTGGTGGAGATATCTTGCTTCAATTTTTCTTTGCAATGGACTGTTTTTATTTCACCTTCGGTTATGAAGGAGGGTTTAGCTGGGATCAGTATTCTTGGCTGATACTTATTTATCTTTAGGGCATGGCATACATGATGCCAGGCTCTTGCTTTATTCATCTCTGCTGAGAAATCTGAGGTTATTCTGTTTTTCCTTTAGAGGCGAGTGATCTGTTCTCCTTGACAGCTTTAAGGATCCTTTCCTTGGTCTGAATTGATCCTGTGCAGATTACAATGTGACGGTGGGATGTTCTGTTCCGGGCTGGTCTATATGGGGTTCTAATAGCTTCTTGTATCTGAATAGGCCTATCTTTGCCTGTTTGGGAAGTTCTCTGCTAGGATTCTGTTAAATAAATTTCCTAGACCATTAACTTATGTCTCTAGGTGATCCTTTACATCCAGTATCCTCATATTTGCCTTCTGATGGTGTCTTCCAAATATTGAATAGATCATATTTCTAGGATTTGTCTTGGATAATTGTATGTTCTTTCTCTACAATATCCAGGCTGTCTTCAATCCCCGAGATTCGATCTTCTGCATGGTCTAACTTACTGTCAAGTCTTTCTACTTTGTTTTTTATTTCTCTTCCTTCTAATTGGTCAGCTTTGACGGCTCCAAATTCTTTGTTGGAAATTTGTTTTAGATATTGTTTCAACTTTACGTCCTTAATTTGGTGTTCAGTGTTTATTCTCAAATCACTTAGTTGATTGGTGATGGTTTCCTTGGACTCCAATTCCTTCTGTTGGGCTACATTCATCATTCCTTTTGTGGTCTCTCTGAATTGTTTCAGCTGTCTGTTTATAGATTCCATGAATGCCTGTATTGATCTTCATCTATTCTCATCCAGCTCCCTCAATTCCTGTATTACACTTTGATAAGTTTCCTCACATTTACACAATTCCTGTAATTCTCCATGACTGTTTTCAGACTTCTCATGTTATCCCTGTATTTCTCTTTGACTGTTCTCAACCTGCTTATGCAATTCCTGTTTTAATCTTTAAGTAGTTTCCTAATGCTCATAAGATTCATATATTAATTTTTGTTTGCCTCCTCTTGCTCTCTATCATACTCACACTGAGTCCTTAGCAAGTTTTCAAACATTTCATTCACCATGTTTACCAGCAGTTTTTGTAGAGCTTTGGATAACTCTCCTCTGGATTATTCATTAATTATTCTGTCACCTGGTTATCATGAGTGGGAGTTCAGACACGTGGACTTGCCATTTTTCTTGTGTTCTTCCAGCTTATTCTGCCAATTTGGTATGAAAATAACACCAATTTTGTGCTAGAATACTATTTTAAAGCAAGCATCAACCAGAGTCCTGTAGTCGCACAATAAAACGGCTTCAAATACAATATAGTTCAACAGATACAATCTATTCAACATCAAACAACCATGGATTAATAAGTTACAAACAGCAAAGAAGGATTTGGCAAACCAGAAATTATTAGCTTTAGGTAGAAATGTGGGGAAAAATAGGACAAGAGGGATGTGGACAGATTAAATGAGAGTAAATATAACCAAGTCCTAATCTCTGAGAGGGAAATGGATTGGGCAGAATGATTGGAGAGATATTTTAAAGAAAAAAATGGAAAAACTAAAATTTAAATTTAAGAAGTAAAACACTTACAATTTATGTAATTTTCAAGAAATGATATTGAGAGAAGAAAAGAATAGGATGAGAAGGGAGGACAGAAAAACTAAAAAATAAAAAAAAATTAAATTGGTTGCTAGAATATTATGTAGGTATAAAGAGATAAGCCTGCTCATAAAGAATTTAAGCCTAAGAGATTGTGAATTGAGTAATAAATTTCTGGATTAATTATGTACGAAATGGGAGATAAGGTATAATAATTGACAACAGGTATATATCTGGGGATGAGCTGAACAGCAATTAAGTCATGCAAAAAAGAAAGAGAAAATATGAAAACAATAAAAAAGACCAAAAGGTCAAAAGATATTAAACACAAACATGCACATACACCAAAAATAGAAATTATGAGAAAAAATATTAACAGAAAACACTTTAAATTAAAATTTACAAAAATCATAAAAGAGTTCTTTGGTTTTTTGAGTTTTTTTGGGGGGGGACGGGGAATGGAAAGAACCTGTATCACCCCTGTGTCCATACCAGACTCTTGTTCGAGTCTCTGGTCTGTTTGTGGTGTTTGGTTTTCCTATGGCTTGATTGGTTTCTTAAGTCAGTTTTTTGGACAGGCAAAAAATGCTCTGTATTAGGCAGGATGTCGTGATCCTCCTCCCAGGTTAGTTCAATGGGAGGGAGATCTGCTTTGAGTATTCCAAAAGAGGGAAATGGGAATTTCCTCTAGTTTGGAGATGCTGTGATGAGGCTAGGTTCTGGGTATGGTTGAGGCCTTTCAGCAAACAGTAGCTAGAAAAGCCCAGGACAATCTTATTTCTAAGGGATTACAAGAATTAAAAATAAAACATGGCAGGGGCTGTTGCTCAAGGGCACTACCCTTGAGCAAAAGGAGCTCAGGGACTGTGCCTAGGCTCATAGTATAACACCCAGACTTGCAAAAAAAAAAAAAACAGTAACTCCATGTCTACCCATATATGTATGAATGTATTTCTATCAGTGAAGATCCAGAGTCCCTATGTTGAAAGGCACACATCTAGGAAATTTGCTTTGAATAAAATGGTTTCATAGCACAGAGCGCTATCAAGACAGTGCATATTCCAGGGCTTACCTCACTGTTCCCAGTGTAGCCTAAGGGTTTCTGTACACCTCAGGCTGCTGGAGGAAGTCTGCCTCATTGTTGGAACAGGCAGACAAAAGACCTCACTCCTGTACAACTGTGTAACAAACAACTCCATCTGGGCCAATTAGTGAGGATGAGTGTTGGCGGGTTCTAAAGGCCAGGAGAAAAAGGCTTCTTTGTATTCAAAGCTAGCTCTTTACCCAGTGCTCTGTTTGGACAGGAAGCCTTCATTTGTGCCACCTCCTGTGGCAGGCCAAGTTCCTTGTACTTATCCTGTCTTTGTTAGATTATGTCCCAGTGTTGAAACAAACTGCTACAATTAGTTCAAGGGTCCTTCTGGCAGACAACTAGAGAGCTGAACCGAATTAAAAGATTCCTAATTGGCAAAGTTGCCTCCTTAGGTTTCCAGAAGCTCACTGAATCTAAGCACATGGGTAATACCACAATGCTTCCTGTCATCTAGGGCTGGTGAAGCTCATCAGGTTTTGAAACCTTTGAGCTCTCCTAGTTGAGCCATGGATGGCTAGCTTTTGGGGTTGAACACAGGGCCTGGGTGCTGACCATGAGCTCAGAACAGAAGCTCAGTGTTTTACCACAATTTGGTGTCACAGCTTCACTTCTGATCTCTCTCTCTCTCTCTCTCTCTCTCTCTCTCTCTCTCTCTCTCTCTCTCTCTCTCTCTCTCTCTCTTCTCTCTCTCTCTCTTTCTCTCTCTCTCTCTCTCTCTCTCTCTCTCTCTCTCTCTTTCTCTGTGTGTGTGTGTGTTTGTGTGTGTGTGTGTGTGTGTGTGTGTGTGTGTGTGTGTGCATACATTTGTCCTGCAACTTGAATTCAGGACCTGAGCATTGTACCTGAGTTTCTCCTGTACCAGGATAGCACTCTACCACTTGACCCTCAGGGCCACTTTAGGCTTTTTTTTTTTAGTGATGTGATACTGAGGAATCAAAACCCAGGGATTCATACATTCAAAGCACTCTAACTCCTCTTCTTCAGGTTTCTTTCTTTCTCTTCTTGTATGTTGGAGGAGTTGAAGTCTAGGCCTGGGTGCTGCCCTTCAGTTCTATAGCTAAAGCCAAGTGCGCTTCCACTTGAGCTACAGCATTTCTTCAGGTTTTTGTTGGGTCGCTAGAGAGCAGCGTCCATCTCAAGAATTTCCTGCCCAGACTGGCTTTGGACCCTGATCCTCAGCTCTCAGGCTCCTGAGTAGCTAGGAGGACAGGCGTGAGTTAGTGGTGCCCAGCTTCCACTTCAAGTTTCTAAGTGGTGAATAGGAGATAATATTCTCATGGGACACTTTGTGTCTGGGATAGTTTGGAACCCAGATTCTCAGACATCACCTTCTTGAGTAGGCAGGGTGACAGACCTCAGCTACAGATGCATAGATCATAACACTCTGTTGCAAGAGAGTCCTTGGCTCCACGTGGGAGGGCATTAGCCATGAGCCAACAGGGAAGGGTCAGTGCCTAGGCCCTGAGTTCAAGGTTCACGACTGAGAAAAATAAACAATTTTCTGCAGGAGACAACTCACTAGATTTCAGTACATACATAATTTTGGTGAGCCTCAAGTTTCTCATCTGCACCATCATCTTACTTGTGGAGCTCTTACAAGGACCAGATGAAAGAATGAACCCCATGAAGGACTCAGCACACACCTCATTAAGGACTCATCACATAGCTGTATCCCACACGCAGTCATTAGAATTAGGGTGCTTTCTTCGGTTTCAGCATTCTTTCAGAAACACGTCACAAACCACACAAAATTCACATCTAATGATTTAGAGGGATGGGTTTTTTTGGGAGGGCTGGGAGTCAGCCACAGGGAATGCACTGGCAGGTTGGAGCTACTGTTCTCAGATCTTTTGCTCAAGGCTAGAGCTCTACCACTCTGAGCCACAGCTCAGAGTTTTGCAGACTTCTTGCAAGGGCTGGGTTTTAAACCCACCAGTGTGAGATCTCAGCCCCTGAATATCTTGGATGACAGGGCTGAGTGAACTAGCAGGATCTGGCTCCGTGGGGCTGGGTGGCAGTGATTTACTTCTGGCTGTCAGTTTAGATGTCAGCTGTCAGCACCAGACTCCTGGTTTGCTCTGTGATGAGGTATTTGAAGTCCTATCCTTATACCATTGCAGTTAGAACATTCTATTTTCTTTTTTTTGGTGCCAGTCCTGGGTCTTGAGTAATGGTCTATACATAGTCCGTAAGCTTTTATGCTCAAAGCTAGTGCTCGACTGCTTGATCAACAGCATGACTTCCAGATTTTTCTGTGCATGCGGTAGTGAGGAATCGAACCCAAGGCTTTGTACGTAGTAGGCAAGCACCCAACCACTGAGCCCCCGGAGTGACAAGAGAATGAACGGATAAACGTGTAGATTGATTGACAGATAAATGGATGTATATGTGTACAAGAGAGAGATGTCTGTATACTATGTAACTGCATATAAACTATTACTACCAATTATTGGCAATTAAATTATTCCTTCCTTTTTAAAGTATCATGATTGAATATATAATAAAATATTAATTGAAAATTAATCAATGTAGTATAATTGTTGTGTATAATTTTATAATATAACCGTACACTAACTACTAATTTAATTGTTACTTTTATAACATTCCATTCCTATGGATGCATATGGGAATGGGTTTCTTAGAATCTCCCACCATTCATTAGTGGCAGTCCTGGGATTCGACCTCCAGACCTAATTTGCCGGTTTCGGCTATGGCTTCCTTAATAGCTGCCAAACATCAGCAATGCAAGGTCATGTACACTTTCTGGGTCTTGGCATTTAGACCCAGGATGGTTACAACACAAAGGAAATAAAAAGGTAAAACTACTTTCTTGAATTTCTTAGTATTATGCTTCTCCTTTTTATTTTTTCTATTTTTTGCCTGTCCCGACATTTGAACTCAGGTCCTAGGATCACAGTGCTGGCAGTGGCAGAGATACCAAGACCTGACTTCGATCCCCGTACATGGCAATAATAATAATAATAATAATAATAATAATAATAATAATAATAATAATAATAATAATAATTAGACCCTGGCTTGAATTTGCACAATTTTTCTGGTAGGCATGGGATTTGAACTCAGGGTCTGGGTAACTCTGTGACAATGTGGGTGAAGGGGAATGGCTCACTGTCCTTGAAGACAAGAAATTCAGACCAGTTCCTAGGACCTGAATTGAAGCCCCAGCATTGGAAAAAATAATGTTCATATATGAGATCTATTTACATACATGGGTTTACTGCATTGACATTTATTACCCTTATTTATTTAGTATTATTACACATATAACATTCCTTTTAGTATATCATACCACATAGGATATATTTTATACATCATACTGAGACCAAGGACTTTCTCAGAGAAGGAAAACAATGTGTCAAAATTGGCTTCTTACTACAAAGAATCAATTTTTGGCCATCCTGGGATTTCAACTCACAGACTACAATGCCCAATCCATAAATGGGGTCACAGTCTTAGCAGACCAGACTCTGGCAAACTGAGCTGCCAGGGAGCTCAGAGGACCTATGATCAAGCCCCACTATTCCCATGGGAATAGTGGGGCTTGATCATAGGTATGATGATATATGTATATTTATATATATATATATGTAAATATATATATCTATCATATATATACACATCTATCAACATGTATATGTATATTTATATATAAATATACATAGATACATATATATGTTGATAGTTGTGTAGATTGAGATATATATATATGTATATACATATACATATATATAGAGAGAGAGAGGGACTGTGAGGATATTAAATTATATATAATTACCAATTATTAGCTATTAAATTATGTTTCCATTTAATGAAGTATCTTGGTTGAATACATATGAAAGCATTAATTAAAAATTAGTCAATATCCTTAATCATACCATGATGCTAGAATGGATGATATAAATCCAATACTTATTCTGTGGCATTCTAAAATAGAATCATGAAGCAACTGCACATTTAGTTATTACTTTTATAACATTCCATTAGCATTCACATGAACAGGAATGAGTTTGTCAGGATCTTTCTCCATTTGTGGGTGGCAGACCTAGCATTCAAACTCCAAGCCTGAGTGGTTTAATTTGAATGCAAACCATTGGAATGACACCGTGAAGATTTCAGATTGTTATGATTTAAAAAAAAAGAACAAGAAGAAAAGAAAGCAAGTTGTCAGTATCTCGTGCCTGTAATCCTAGCTCCTTAGGAGGCTGAGATGTAAAGAATGCCAATTTCAATTCAGCCAGGGTGGGAAAGTCCATGATACCCTTCTTTCTAAGAGGTCACATGAAAAAGAAAAAACATGAATGTGTCTGTGGCTCAAGGGCAGAGTGCTACACTTGAGCAAAAGGAGCTCAGGGACAGATCCTAGGCTCATAGTACAACCACAGATCTGCCAAAAAAAAATAGGAGGCAATAACTCCTTGTATCTTTGTATGGATGATGAGCATTCAGCAAGTTGCCCATGCCCAGGCACCCAACCTGGGCAAGTTGGGACAAGCCCTCAGAGAGTACTAAGTCTGAGCTGGCAACATGAACAAAGCCTCCTTCTCTGCCATTTAAAAAACAGAAGCCTTATGTTCTGGCAGAGGTGTCCCATTGGAACACCTAGAAGCCAGACACTGCCTCCAGGGAGACCACAGTTCTAGGCTATAGGAGTTGTCGAAGGTTCTGGCTTCATATTCTCTATCCCTCTGTATGATGTGAGCCTAGACCTCCGGGGCCTGGTGGCTATCACTCATTTATCATTCCTCATTGCCAAGTCACAGGCTGGTCCCAAATATTGGCAAAGATATGAAACAGTCAGCGATTTCTACAATGAAAGGGATAAGTTAATAAACCCCACCCTCATAACTCCCATGAGAAGTGAGCCTTGGGTTGTGGGTTGTGTATGTGGCTTAGTGGTAGAGTGCTTACATAGCACGCATGCATGAAGCCTTGAGTTCTATTCCTCAGTACCACAGAAACAGAAAAAGCCAAAAGTGGCACTAGGGCTTAAGTGGTAGTGTGCTAGCCTTGAGCAAACTAAGCTCAGGAACATGTCCACACCCTGAGTTCAAGCCCCAAGACTGGCAAAACAAAAGTCAGCCTGGTGAGATATATTGTTCTGGGACTCAGAGGAGGTCTGACGTTATAGGTAAGAGGTAGGGTAGAGGGCAGGTGCTGGGGGCTCAACCCTGTAATCTTAGCTACTTAGCAGGCTGAGATTTGAGGATGACAATTGCAAGCAACCACGTCTATATGAGACACTTTCCTCCAATTAAACACCCAAAAATCCAGAAGTAGAGCTGTGGTTCAAGTAGAGCGCTAGCCTTGAGCACAAAGGCTCAGGGATAGAATGGCATCCAGGCCATGAATTCAAACCCTAGGAATGGCACACACATGTGCACACACACACACACACACACACACACACACACACACACACACACACACACACACACACATCAAGATAGAGCATTTGCCAGTCAGCCTGCACAAGTTCCATCTCTAGAAACTTAATACTAAAAAAAAAAAAAAAAGAGAGAGAGGGAAATTGGAAGGAAAGACTTGCTCCACGAGGTGATATAACCAGTGCCAAAATTCCACAGGAGTTCTAAGATGTGAAAGAGGATAGAGAGCCTCAGGCAGAAGGTCCAACATGGGCAACGGTCCTGAGGTGTGGTTTAGAGAAGGTGGTGTGGGTGGAATGAAGGTTTTGTGGCTTCAGACAAGTCTGGCAGGACATTCAAGGCTGTGTCAAGGTTTGTACTTGAGTCACATGTAGAGCAGAGGTTGGGATCCTAGAATGGGGCCCAGGGGGAAGATTAGCTTGTCTTTTCACCATGGACCCCAGCCATTTCCTGTGGCTGGCAGCCTATTTTTCATAGCTCCTGACCCTCAGGCCTCCTTTGCATGGAGGAGTCAGGGCAAATGCAGGGAAGAACACTTGCTTAAGAAAAGCTTCTAGGGGCTGAGAAGGTGTCTCAGTGGTAGAGTGCTTGCCTTGCATGCCTGAGGCTCTGGGTTCGATTCCTCAGTACCACATAAGCAAAAAAGAAAAAGGCTGGAAGTAGTGCTGTGGCTCAAGTGGTAGAGCGCTAGCTTTTACCTGAAGAGCTGAGGGACAGCGCCCAGGCCCAGAGTTCAGGCCCCACGACTGGACTCCCCCCCTCAAAAAAAGAAAAGCTTCTAGCCTAATGCCACTAGTGACACAATCCCTGTAAATCCTAGCTACTCAGGAGACTGAGATCAGAGGGAGGAAAGTTACTAAGACTCTTCTTGCCGATGAACTACCAAAAGCCAGGAATGGAGCTGTAGCTCAAGTGATAGAGTGCCAGCATTGAAGGAAAAAATTAAGAGACCAAATCCCAGACCCTGAATTCAAGCCCCAGTACTGGCACCTAAAAAAATAAAGTAAAGCATTCAGGAGCTCCTAGTCCACTGTAGAGAAACTCCAGATCAGCCTAGCACCGGTGGCTCACACCTAGCTCCTCAGGAGGCTGAGACCTGAGGATCGTGGTTCAAAGCCAGCCCCGGGCAGAAAGTCCAGCAGACTCTGATCTCCAAGGAACCTCCAGAAAACTGGAAGTGGTGCTGTGGCTCAAGTGCTAAGCTGAAGAGCTGGGGGACAGCACCCAGGCCCAGAGTTCAAGCCCCATGAACAGCACCTGGCCTGCTTGGACCTCACTCTGTGGCAGAGTACTTTCCACTGGGCCCCTAAGGGTCTCCCAATGTCTAGGTGTCCCACCAGTCTTCCGAGCAGCCTCTTTGGAGGTCTTTTCCTACAGAGTAGGCCACAGTATCACAGAAAGGTCAAGCCTTGGGGCACGGAGGTCTTAGGTCGAGTCATCAGAATGGCATCTGTCAAAGGTGCAGTGTGGATCTGAGCAGTAAATCGATATCTCATACCAGGGTTCTGGGCCAACAGGGGCAGGAGCTGCAAGATGGCACAGCAGGTAATGCCCACCCACGCAAGTATCACAAAAGTCCAAATCTGTCAGACACACCTTTGACGGGTGTTGAGTTGGGCTCATGAAAGACTTGTAGGCTCAGGAATCCACAGGTGGCTGGCTGCTGCTTCTAGCATTCACTACCCCTGGAGTCCCAGGGCTTGGAGCCCTGCTTTCCTCACCAGTGCTCAGGGGCAGATGAAGGTCTGCAATCGTGGGCCAACTAAAAAGGAGCATCTATAGTGTCCTTCCCTTGGTCCTGTGGCCCCATGCATGGATGGAGGGGCAGGTCCCATGGAACTTACTGCCATGACCCAGACCCCTCAGCCCAAGAAGGACTTAGGGAGAAACAGCTTGATCTGCCTTGAGAGTTTACTATGATTATGCCTCAGGACTACCCACAGATCTACCTCAGCTCATCATTAACACCTCTGTGTGTGTGTGTGTGTGTGTGTGTGTGTGTGTGTGTGTGTGTGTGTGTGTGTGTGTGTGTGTGTGTGTGTGTGTGTGTGCATGTGTGCGTGCACATATTGGTACAGGTTTTTAACTCAGGGCCCGGGCTCTGTCCCTGAGTTTTTTTTCATTGAGGGCTAGCACTCTACCACTTCAGCCACAGCTTTTCTTCCAGCTTTCTGTGGTTATTTGCAGAAGACAGGCTCATAGACTTTTCTAGCTGGGCTGCAACTGAATGGCAATCCTCATATCTCAGCCTCTGAGGAGATTGGAATATGTGAGAATGAGCTGTTAATATCTAACCGGCCACACTTGCCTTCTTGGATAAAACAGAGTACCTCTCTGTCCCAGCCAAGCACCCATGTACAGCTACCCCTCCAACCTAGGCTTCAGACAAAACATACCCTCCCCTGAGGACAAAGAAATGGGATCAGGTTTGACCTTTAGGTTCTCCACACAGTCAGGGGCTGCTAGGAGCTGATGTAGAGGTCAGAGGTCTAGGCCAGGGCAAGTAGTCAGCTGTTAGAACAGAAGAGCATATTAAAAGACATCCTTGCTGCTAGGTGCCAGTGGCTCATGTCTATAATCTTAGCTACTCAACGCTGACACCTGAGGATCAATCAAGATTCAAAGTTAGCCTTGGTACACTCTTATCTCCAATGAATCATCAAAAAGCTGGGAAGCGGAGCTACACTAGTTCACATGGTACAGCACCAACCTTATACAAACAAGCTAAAGGATAGCACCTAGGCTCTGAGTTCAAGCCCCGGTAAACACACACACACACACACACACACACACACACACACACACACACACACACACACACACACAGAGTAACATCTTTAGCAGGTGCCACTGTCTCATACAGCTATCCAGCTACTCAATAGGCTGAGCTCTTAGGATGGTAGCTTGAAGCAAGCCCAGGCAAGAAAGTCCGTGAGACTCTTCTCTCCACTAAAGTACTAAAAAAAATGAAAGGTGAGCTGTGATTCAAGTGGTAGAGTGTTAGCTCAGGGACAGGGCCTAGGCCCTGAGTTCCAGCTCTGAGATTTTGGTGTTTTTTTTTTTGGGGGGGGGTCAGGTCATGGGGCCTGAACTCTGGGTCTGGGCACTGTCCCTCAGCTCTTCAGCTCAAGGCTAGCCCTCTACCACTTGAGCCACAGCGTCATTTCCGGCTTTTTCCTTTTTGCTTATGTGGTGCTGAGGAATCGAACCCAGGGCCTCAGGCATGCAAGGCAAGTGCTCTACCACTGAGACACCTTCCCAGCCCTCTGAGATTTTTTTAAATAGAAACCCTTTGCCATCCCCAACCCCACAGGCCATAAATCCAGATTTTGGTCATCCTAGATCTCACTTCCATTCCTGCTACTTCCACAGAACTGCCACAAGTAGCCTATGTGTGGCTAGCACTGGGTTAAGAATTGAACTTACACAAGGGGGACATAACCAGGTCAAGGCTAATGCCCCAGAACATTGAGGTACTGGCCATCCCAGTCTCTCACCCCCTGTACCCTGACCCTGGAATCTAGTCTGTGCCTCTGTATTATGGTTATCCGGAATTGTTTAGAAGGACCTGAGAGGCCCAGCTGCGTGGGGGAAGATAGACTTTCCTGTGATAAGTTACATTTACATTTCCTAGACACCAATGGATACTTCCAAGACAACTTGTCCTTACCTTCCATGTAGCCCCAGATCCTCCTTGTTTAGGCAGCCTTCAGTCAGCTATCAGGCTGAAGTTGGCCAGAGCCATTGGCAACCACTCTTCCCCCACTCCACTGCCAGCCTGTTAAGATGGACATGCATCCAGAGGCCCAGCTGAGGAAAAGGAAAGGACATGGCATGACTGAGCCCCTCCCCTCCAGGGGCAGGGGAGAACCTATGCCAGCTGGCCATGCTGATCCAGAATCCTCTGGAGGCGGCCAAAGTTATGGACAGCCAGACTTGGGCCCCAACAAAAAGCTAGAATATACAGGTCTTTGCCAATTTAGGACTCATTGTAGACCCAGATAGGGGGCTAAAGGCAGGGTGCCATGGAGGAGGGGCTCCCTCTGAAATCAGGAAGAGGCAGACAGGCGCCCAGGAAGGGGACAGAGAAAGATGAGGGAAAAATACACACAGACACACAGACACACAGACACACAGACACAGACACAGACACACGCACACACACACACACACACACACACAGACAGGAGTAGCCCAAGGCCTCAGCAGTCCCTGAGCACCTGAACATCTCAACCCCTGAGAAGATAGCACTACGATCCTCAGACCAACTGTAGACAAAATTCTGAGTATCTCTGAAATGGCTCATAACATAGCATGGCATTTCCTACTGTACACAATGCTATGCAGAAAATTCAGCTACCTTATTTTTGGTTGTTGGTCATGGGGTTTGAACTTTGGGCCTTCACACAGTCCTTTAGCTCTTCAGCTAAAGGTGCGTGCTCTACCACTGGAGCCATAGCACCACTTCCGGTTATCTGGTGGTTCAAAGCCACCCTAAGCTGGCTTTGATCCGCAATCCTCAGATCTCAGTCTCGTGAGTATCTAGGATTACAGTTGTGAGCCAATGGCAGCACCTGGCTTCAGTTACCTTCTTATACCCAGGGGAAACCCAACTTGTCAGGCTACAAGTCACATGCAATCCTTCGCTTCAGACTTTGACACCAGCACCCAAAACCATACTTCCATGGATGGAGAGAATAAAATTGACACTACCCTCCCATCCCTGCTCACATTCACTCCACTCCCTGCCTAAGACAGGCCACAACCTCTGGAGTTCTTGGTAAGGCAATGCCCACCCTTCTGTGATTTTACACTCGGGCAAAACAGGGGAGATCTTAGAAATTTCTGTATATTGAGGCCAGCACCTGTTCTCCCAACCACAGCACCCCCACTCCTTCACCATCTCTTACAGGCAAGGGGTGTCTTTCTGGGTTTTTTTTGTTGTTGAGGGGCTTGAACTCAAGGCTTGGATACTGTCTTCAATGATGATTTTTACTCAAGGCCAGTGCTCTACCATTTGAGCCATGGAAACACTGGAGACTGGAGATGAGACTCTCATGGGACTTTCCTGCCTGGGCTGGGAAACGGGATCCTCTGGATCTCAGTCTCCCAAATAGCCAGGATGACAGGTGTGAGACACCAGCCCAGGGCTTATGGTGTCTCATTCTTTAGAATTTCCTCCTAGTCCTCCTCTAGACACAACCACCGAGATACTCCTCTACCATCCTCAGGGACAGCAAAGGGAAGCTTGGAATCTGAGTAGGGACATATGCATTAAAGGGTCCCCTCCACATCTCTACCCCTCTCTAATTCCCATCTGCCTCCTGTGGATGGCCTGGTCATCTGGAGCAGATCAGACCCACTAGGACTCTGGGGCCTGCCTGTATCCCCCTGCCCCACCCAACAGGGACCTGAGTATTTCTTGGGCCAGCTGTTCATGTCCTGGTGGAATATGTTGGGAGGGTTGCTGATAACCGGGTCCAGGTGTTCAGGGCAGAAGGAGTGTCCAGTTCCCTTGTCAATGAAGGAGACACAAAGCATGGATGGATCTACTAAGAATTACAGGGCATAGCCATCCACCCATCACCAAGGTCACTTTGAGAGCTGTTTTATGTTGACAGTCCTGGGGCTTGATCTCGGGGCCTGAGTGCTGTGTTGGAGCTTCTTTTCCTGGAGGTGAGCGCTCTTCCACCTGAGGCAAGGTGCCACTTCTGACTTTTTTCTCTGTATGTGGGACATAGGAATGGAATCAAGGGTTTCCTGTGTGCTTAGCGAGCCCAATACTGCTAAGACACAATTCCAACCTTGGATAGCTGTTTTCCTGTGACCCCTTGACCCTGTCTCGGGACAGTCTTGCACATCTGTACTGAGTTTCTCATCAGCAGCCATGGCTGGAAATGATCATGCTCAGCTATGTTGTCCTATATCTACAGTTTCTTTGCACTCTGTGCTTCCTGTCTGCTCCTCCTTGTTAAGTAAGATCCCCTTTCAAGTTCTACTTCTAAGAAGCCCACTGCAATTGTCCTGGCAGAGAGGGATCTTCATTCTGCAGGCTGCTGGCCTTGTCACGCTCTGCCTTCTGGCCGGTGTGGATTGAGAGTGCATGAAGGAGAAGGCCTGGCTTCCACCACCCACTTTTTGAAGGCTCTCATACACTACCCTGGGACCGCTGCTGTACCATATTTCATGAGAGGTCACTCGAGGCCCAGGCAGTATGGGGCAACAAGATGGGGCCATATTTTTGTGTGGGCTTGAACTCAGGATCTGGGAACTCTCTCTCTCTCTGTGAGTTTTCGTGCTCAAGGCTGCTGCTCTACCACTTGAGCCACAGCTCCACATCTGGCTTCTTGGTGCTTCCATGGAGAGAAATGTCTCTCTGGCTTTCTAGCTTATGTCTGGCTTTGATCTTTGATCCTCAGATCTCTGCCTCCCAAGTCACCAGGATGTCAGGCTTGAGCCTGAGCCAGAGGTGATGGGCACCAGAGCCTTTCTTTTGAGTTTCTGTTTATCTCGTGTCAACTAGCAAGCCCCAGTTAAAATAGTCAATTTCAGGGGTTCAAGTTTGTCTCCTAGATCAGTTAATCCAAGGAGATAAAGTCTCTTTGGAAAAGGCTACTTTGAATTGAATTGGCATAGGTGAGTGTCTGTGTGTGTGTGTGTGTGTGTGTGTGTGAGAGAGAGAGAGAGAGAGAGAGAGAGAGAGAGAGAGAGAGAGAGAGAGAGAGAGAGAGAGAGAGAGAGAGAGAGAGTGAGAGAGAGAAAGAGAGAGGGTTTGTTTCAGGGATACCTACCCCCATCTCTGCGGTGCCTCATCCTCCAATTGGTGAGTCCATCCTGGATCCCCACCCCAAGGAAGGTGGGTAGGGAGAGTACGTAAGGTCACATCGAGTGGAATGATCTGAATTTTATCCTGCAACTGAAGCCTGGAGAGATAATGGAGAGAAGGAGAGGTTTAGAGGAACATCAAAAGAAGCCTCTTATCTTTGGCTACAAGTACCAGAGAGAAGACTGAATCCATCCTTCTTGGTAGTAAGATAACACGTGCCCACTATTCATTTATTCTATTTTATTTCTGTGAGTCCTAGGTCTTGGATTCAGGGCCTGAGTGTCATCCCTGAGTTTCTTTTTCTCAAGGCTGAGGATCTACCACTTGAGCCACAGCACCACATCTGGCTTTTTTGTGTATGGGGGGAGGTTTTTAATGGGACATAAGAATCTGACAGACTCTTCTGCCCAGGCTGGTCCTGAGTCACAACCATCAGACCTCAGCCTCTGAATAACCAGGATGACAGGTGGGAGCCACCAGCACCTGACTGCCACCATCCATTTATATTCCCCTAGGGCCAGTTCTGGGCCACCCACATTGCACCCCCTTTGTTGTGAGTGGGAAGCCGACATGGGTGCGTTTTATACTTCAACAGCCTACCTACCTGTGAGCATTGTTCCAGGTCAGTCTGATGGCAGCTTCCTCCTTATTGAGAGCAATGACTTGGCTCTGTCACAAGAACAAATGTCCCCCAAGAGGTGTCAGGCCTAGGGTCTTTCCTCTGCATACTGCCCCTCCACCCCAAAATAACACACTCCAGCAAAGTGAAGTAGACATAAAGTGGATTCATTTTCTTATAACCAGGATCTGGCGAGATAAGCGGTGGTGAGGATCAGAGGCCCTGGATCGTGCTGGGTGGGAGGACAATGTGATGCCTCCGTATCCACTTTCCTTTAACTGTCTTAGCAGAGGGTAGTGGGGAAGGACTCACGGGAGAGACGGACGATGAATATCCGACACAGTCTAACCCGGGCACGGTGGGGCTTACTTCAGGGAGGTAGTTCAATAGGCTGAGGAGACAGCTCCTGACCTACAGCCAACCTCCAGAATGGGAGGACCACCTTGAGTCCAGCCACATGGGGACCCTGGGCCACCTCCTCCAGCACCCATTCAACCAGTTCCTATGTGAGAGAGATAGGTAGGGAGAGAGACAGAGACAGGGACAGAGAGTCAGAAAATGTGTGAGAGATAGAAAGAAAGAAAGAAAAAAAGAAAGAAAGAAAGAAAGAAAGAAAGAAAGAAAGAAAGAAAGAAAGAAAGAAAGAAAGAAAGAAAAAAGAAACAAGAAAGAAAGAAAGGAAGGAAGGAAGGAAGGAAGAAAGAAAGAAAGAAAGAAAGAAAGAAAGAAAGAAAGAAAGAAAGAAAGAGATAGAAAGAATGAAAGAAAGAAAGAAAGAAAGAATGAAAGAAAGAAAGAAAGAAAGAAAGAAAGAAAGAAAGAAAGAAAGAAAGAGATAGAAAGAATGAAAGAAAGAAAGAAAGAAAGAAAGAAAGAAAGAAAGAAAGAAAGAAAATCCGAATTACACTTTAGCCAGGTGTCGGTGGCACAGGACTATAATGCTAACTACACAGGAGGCTGAAATATGAGGATCATGGTTCATAGCCAGCCCAGGCAGCAACGTCTGTGAGACTCTTATCTTCAAAGAACCACCAGAAAATTGGATGTGATGCTGTGGCTTAAATGGTAGAGGCTAGCCTTTATCTGAAGAGCTCGGGGACTGTGCCCAGGTCCAGAGTTCAAGCCTCACAACTGACAAGAAGTGGACTTGCCACCACAAGTAGTGGACTGAATAACACCCACTGTCCTAGGGAACATGGCAGAGAAGTCAGGCTGAGCTTGCTGTCAGCTGGGGGTCATGAGTAGGTCACCTAGCGTCTCCATGCCTCGTTTTCCCCAGCTGCAAAAATGAGCACAGTGAAGGATCCCCTTCCTCATGGTGATAGGGTAAGGATGAAAGAGAGCCATGTTTTGTTTCATAATCCCGTACTAGTTGCACGATAAATAACAGGCCCCATCTGAGCACTTTCTGGGTATCTTCCTGTCATATGCTCACAGAATTGTCAAGAACCATATCTGACAGCCTCTCCCTCTATGCCTGGCTCTGCCCCAGAGATCCCTCTGTATTAATTCCTTGTTTCCTCACAACTGTCTCAGAAGGAGACTGAGGACCAATGGTCGAGGCCCAACCCAGAGCTTCACCTTAGGTCAAGAATCGGCTGCCATGGACTGAGTTTGGGACAATCCATCTAAACCAATGACTGAGCGTGGCGCTACATGTCTAGCATTCCAACTAAAGAGGAGCAGACCTGCTGGCACATGCCTGTCACAGATAGGAGTGCTGCGATCCAACCCAGCCTGAGCATATATTATCTATTTCAGAAATGTCCAAGACATAAAGGCTTAGCTCACATGGTAGAAGACCTGACTGGCAAGCCTAAGGCATTGAGTACAAACCCTAATATACCAAAAAAAAAAATCAGAGGCCTTGTGCCAGAGGCTCATGCATGTAATTCTAGCTACTCAGGATACTGAAATCTGAAGATTACAGGTCAAGATTTAAAATAGGGTTGGCTTCACCCATGAATCGTCATTATGAGAAGACCCAGACTCTGACCCATACCAGTGCACTCCATACTAACAGGGCTCACATCCTTACTAAGGGCTGGCTTTGCTGTCTGTCCCCCTGGGGAGTCACCCTCTGTGGGCCCCACCCCCAGGTCCTCCTAAGCTCTCTTTGCCACCAACCAGGCCTAAGGGAGTAGACATCTCCAGGGAACACAGATCCTTTGGTCTTATAATTTAATTGTGCTGAGTTCCCTTCTAGTGTTCCACCCTTCCAGGCCCCTAAACCTCGGCCCATGCATCCCCCAAAGATAGCATTTATAAGTTACCAAAGGGTCCAGCACTCCGTGTTACAACCTACTTCTACACACACACACACACACACACACACACACACACACACACACACACACACACACACACACACACACATACACACACACACACACAAAGCCGGCACAGGTGGCTCATGTCTGTCATCCTAGCTACTCAGGAGGCTGAGATCTGAGGATCACGGTTCAAAGCCTGCCCATGCAGGAAAGTCTGTATGGCTCCTATCTACAGTGAACCACCAAATAGCCAGAGGTGGAGCTGTGACTCAAGTGTCAGAGCACTAGCTTTGAGCACAATAGCTCAGGAACAGCACCTAGGCCCTGAGTTCAAGGCCCAGTTCTACCTCCAAACACACATACAGACACAGACACAGACACAGACACAGACACAGACACAGACACACACACAGCCTAAAGCTTAAGTAGTCTCTGAGAAGAGAACCATGAATTCCTTCCATTAGGATCACATCCCACCCCCGAGAATGTGGCACTCCCGACTTCAGACCCACTGTAGACAAAACATTAAGCTTCTCACATACCTCCAATGTCTCATAGCCCAGTATGGCATTTCCTACTGTACACACTGCTATGCGGAAAACTTAGTCACTTCTTTTTTTGTTGTTGTTGATCATGGGATTTGAACTCTGGGCCAGGGCACTGTCCCTCAGTTTTTCAGCTGAAGGTGAGTCACTCTCCCACTTGAGCAACAGTGCCTATTCTCTGGTGGTCCATTGGACATCAAGTCTCGCAGAACTTTTCTGCCCAAGCTGGCTTTAAACCGTGATCCTCAGATCTCAGGTCCTGAGTAACTAGGATGACAGCCATGAGTTACTGGCAGCCAGCCAAAGATACTTTTCCATGCCTTTCATCCTATCTCTTCAGGAGACTGAGATCTGAGGACTGCAGTTGGATGCAACCCTTCGCCACAAAATCCATGAGAATTCTTTATGTCCAATTAAACACCCAAAAAAGTTGTAAGTGGAGCTGTGGCTCAAATGTAGACTGCTAGCTTTTAGCATCAAAGACATGGGATAGGACCCAGTCTCTAGTTTCAAGCTTTTTGTAGCAAAGACCCACCGAAGAAAAGGAAGCAGATGGGCACAGCAGAGCTCAAAGCTCACACATATACTCAAGACTCCCAGAACAGACCCAATCCTGCTCTGATTCTCTAGATTCTATGTCCTACATCATGGCAGTCTTAGATGGGACTGACCATGCACCAAGTTAGGACGTTCAAGTACAATCTCATACTGAGGATCCCTGACCTATCAGAGACTCAGGATCTCTCACTGTCCTGCATTGACACTGAGCAGTGAGGTGAGGTCTAGTTATCCAACCACAGGATGTGGGAATAAAAGGATTTCGCAGCCAAGGGAAGCAGATGGGAGGGCTCTATGTCCATCTCTCTCGGGAAGGAGAAAAGGGCTGCTCCATCCCAGCAATGTTCCTGGGTTGTGAGTATTCTCAATAACAACCCTGCTCAGAGCCCAGGGTCTCTGGTTTTCCCACCAGCCTCTACTCAAGCCTGGCCTACCTTCAGTTGGCCCTCTCTGAATGCCAGATCTGCCATCTAGACTAAAGGCTGAGCCAGAAGAGAGACCCACCTCTGCCTCTGAGAATGGCAGTCAAGAGGTCTTAGTGCCCCCTAGAGGAAGTCTCGGGGCTACATGGGTCCCGACTCCCGCCCTCATTTCCTGTCTGTCCTGTGCCATTGGCAAACTTACCTCTGTCTCTGGTAGAGGAATGAACACCAGGGTAGTTGTAAAACCTAACTCTGAAATCCTTACCCAAAAGACCACCAGAGACCGTCACCAATGTAAAAGCAAAAGAGTCTTTATTGGAAGCTTGATCTTGGTCCCCCCAGTGTACATGGCAGCAGCCCATGATGCTGAGAGGCCCCAAGCCCATGGTTACAACACTTCTTATACACTTTTTTAGGGAAGGTAGGGCTTCACGTACATCATAATTTCTTGTAATAAATCACTACAAACCCCAGGAAAATCACAAAACGACTTTATAGTATGATTGGCACACTACAAAGTGGGAAAGGACCAGAAACAAGTTGTTGGTTAGATCAAGGGGGCCTACGTTCTTTAAACTGGTTGGCTTGCACCACAGAAGAGTCTCAAGAGGATACATGCTAAACTGCAGAGTTCCTTTTTTAAACAAACACCACCTGTGGCCTGACTGCAGCGTCACCAAGCACTCCAGCACCTGCCTGCCTGCGGTTTTCCCAAGGATTGTTTATGTTCCTAGTCCCCTGGGAATTGCTTCTTCTGTTCATTCTCAGGTCGGGTTCATGGTCAGCTGCATAACTCATACCTCAGAATATGCTCGCTAGCTCAAGATGAAGTCACCCAGGCCTCAGTCTTCTCAGTGTCATCTTCAGATTGAGCCCTGGAATGTTCATGTCTCCAAGGATGTACTGCACAGGCATCCTGTGGCAGATGCCAGCCAGGTGGTCAATGGTGAACTCAAGGTGGCAGGACTTTTAAAAGCCATGTGGTTGGGTAGAAGGCTCTATCACTGATGGTCGAGGTTGTCAGGCGAGGTCACGGCACCAATGTCCTGACACACCTGACCTGGGATCATCCTCCTTCTTCATCTTCCTTGCCCACTCCCCCCGCCTTGACACTCCCTCACCCCAAAACCTTCCTAGATCTTGGACCAGAAAATAAACTTATTGGGGCTGGGGATGTTTGAAAACTGGTGACACAGCCTGAGCCTTAGAGTCTACCTGAGGCTGCTTCCCTCTGCAGTCGGTGACCACAAAGTTCCTGGATGTCATAAAGTTGCTGAGGGGTCATTGGCTTGGTCCTACATACTGTCTTTAAGCTCTGAAACTGTCCCCATAGAATGTGAATGGTTGGCTCCCTTGATTCAGGGACTCCAAACCAAGGCTCACATGCTCCCTTCTTCCCTTCCTTTCTTCTTTTTCTCCCAAGGTCCTCCTCTCTCTTTCCTTTCTTTCTCTGACTCTTGGGCCTTGAACTCAGAGCCTAGGTGCTGCCCCTGAGTCTTTGTGCTTAAGACCAGTGGACTAAGGCTTGACCCTCACATCCACTTCTGGCATTTTCTTTTTGGTAGTTAGTTGGAGATAAGAGTCTTACAGGCTTTCCTGCTCAGAACTTAAGCCTCGATCTTCCCATCTTAGCCTCCTAAGTAGCTAGGATGACAGGCATGATGCACAGGCATCCAGCTCAAACCAAGGTTTCTTCATGTGTTGTGGAACCAGCACTGGAAATTTTCATCATCTGTGACCTATCCCCCCCACCCCGAGCTTGGCGCACACTGTAACTCTTTGTTGGATAAATAAATAAGCATCTGTCTACGACAATACTACAGAAAAGTCCCATCTGATTCTGGTAAGCATCTTGGGTGGGCATAACCTGATGTAACTCTCCCACAGTTCTCCCAACTCCCTCTTCCTGTCCTTCTGGTGCCACCGCACTTAACTCTTTTGGCTCCGAGGACGTGAGCCACGATGTACTTGCTGGATTCTGGGGCCTCTGGGATGCCTATCTTAAAGATCTCTGTCCAGAGGCTGACCAGCTTTGTGGCACTCAATTCCCCACTCAGGTGTGAACAAGGATGCCGTGAGCTGAACGTCTGGCTGAAGGGGCATACTCTCCACCGCCTGGGGCCAGACAGGATGGTCCACCATATCCGGCCCCCAAGTTTCATGTTGCAGAGAAAGGATCCTTGAGGCATCCCAGGTCTCTGAATCTCCCAGAGTCCAGTACAGGTGAAAGGAATCGTCTCTGCTTACAGCTGGCAGGTTGGGGATGGTGAGGTCACAATCTCTGCTCCCCACAACATTCTCAACTGTGGTGGCCACCCTAGACAGAGCCAGAGGCTAATCAGTAGCTGCTGGAGAAAGGCAGTCAGAGCACGATGTTCGTAGCAGGAGACCATCTGTCTAGGGAACTCTACCTGTGTTGCTTTGAACATCATTGTTTGGCAGCTGAAATGGTCAGTCTAATTTGACCCATAATCCCAGGTGTTAGTGGAAATTGCCAACTTCAAGTAAAAACCTTGGAAAAGATGGCATTTCACTTGTCCCAATCAAACGTAAAGGGTTCCAAAGTCAGTGGACTCTTTTCCTTCCAGGCAGCCTATAGCAGGTTACAGAAACTGGCATTCAGAGAGCCCTAGCTAACTGCCATGTCCTGATACTGAGCAGGCTCCAGCAGAGAGAACACACTTGCATACCACTGCCCAGCTGGAAACGGCCCAGGCAGGACAGAGATTGGAGTCTGCAGGACTCCAGGGAGGACTGCACAAGAGTGCACTGACACGGAAGGGAATCCACACCACCAGTGGGGGCCTGTAGCTCTCTGCCCAGATGCCCACACACACATCAATGTCCTGGGTAAGGTTGCCCTCTCATCCTTCGTCGTGGTGAGCCATCAGCCATATCACACCGTTCAGTACATCCCAGACCCTCCTAGCTTCACAGCCCCTGCCCTCCTCCCCCACATCTCATTCCCAAATTATGTTTGGCAGACACATTCCCAAGCCTTGAATTAGTTCCAACTATACACACGAGAGCAGAGTGTCTGGGTGGAAGAGTGTGGCTGTGGTTACACGCATGAGCCTTCTGGCTGAAGAAAGAAGGACAGGTGTCCACTCTGGTCTGCGCTTCCCACAGGCCTCCGAGTAGAGACCTAGACAGGCCCAACAGCTACAGTTGGCTACAGGAAAGGGGAAGAGGGAGGTGGAAAGAAGTGGAAAGGAAATCTACTGAAACCTTCTCCAAAGATGCCATGAAATGATGAAGGAGAAAACAGAAATTGTGGCTGGGCTTGTATTGGGCATTCATGAAAAAAGAACAACAAATACACATACACAAAAATAAAATGCTTTTGCTCTTTTTAGGCACGGTGACTAATGTATATTTTCATTGTTCTCATCTCCCTACACTCCCAACACACACACACTCACACACACACACACACACACACACACACACACACACACACACAAACACAAATACAAACCAGTGACAGAAGACTCATTCATGCAGCACTTGCAATTTACCACCTGATCATTCACAGTCAGTCTGTACAAGGAGAAAGATGATCGCTCTCTCTCTCTCTCTCTCCCTCTCTCTCTCCCTCTCTGTCTCTGTCTCTCTCTGTCTCTCTGTCTCTGTCTCTGTCTCTGTCTCTGTCTCTGTCTCTGTCTCTGTCTCTGTCTCTCTCTCTCTCTCTCTCTCTCTCTCTCTCTTGCACACACAGACTCAGGGCATTGTCTCTCCTGAGTTAGTTGGTTCCTCATCTGGGAAATGTAGAAGCTCGAGCATGGGGATTCCCTGGTCAGAACCAGGGGATCCTACCAAGGAGAACATTGCTCTAATAACACAGAACCCCCCTGCCTCTCCCTTTCGCCAGGGACAGACCCCTCCCATTGGGAACAACCAGCCTTGAGTCCCCATTCACTAAAAACCCTATGCTAGGACTCTTGGGTGAAGGAGTCCTGAGACAGGTGGCTCCTCAGAGCCAAGAGAGAAAACAAAGAAGGAGGTCATAGTGCTTCTAGAGGGGTGTCTGACCCGGGGTGGGGGCAGTGTTGGGGAATTTAATGGAGTCCTAAAGGCTATATACATGGATGGACTCCCTACTTCCAGCCTAGATGCTTCTGGGTGACTTGGTGGATTCTTGAGGAGGACGAGGAGACCAAATGTACCAGGAGCACTAGCAGAGCTGGCAGAGCTGGGAAATATCATAACTCTGGGAAAACTGTTAACAGCTGGGGTGGGAGGGGGACAGGACAGGTGTATGTGTGCTGGAGGAACACACCTCCCAAATATTCACCTCCCATCTGACCCCTAGTGCCCTCACCTCCCTACTGGGCTCTTCTGGGACCTCCTCAAGTGAA
Source organism: Dipodomys merriami (assembly GCF_024711535.1). NCBI lineage: Eukaryota > Metazoa > Chordata > Mammalia > Rodentia > Heteromyidae > Dipodomys > Dipodomys merriami. Next base: position 244,470 of record NW_027206366.1, read on the forward strand.
GGTGTGACTGAGCACAGAAGACAGACAAGGGCTCCCACAACAATAAGGGGGCCTATCTTCTGCATCCAACACCCTCTACCCCCAGAAAAAAGGAAAAGACCTGAGAGGTGCTGCTACCCACCTCTGACTAAAGCCATCAGGTTCTCACCAGCGAGAGGAAGGGTGCAGATATGCGGCTGTGTGGCTCCCACTGCTCCAAGCCAGAGGCTCTGGGGTGTCCCCTCCTCACCCATTTCTTCATCTTCTCTTTTCCTGGGGACACTGGCCACTAGGGATGGGAATGGGATCCCAGGGTCAACACCTCACCTCAGCAACTGGGTCTCATTTGTGGCAGAGCCAGGGCGGACTGTGGGGCATGAGGGAGGTGCAGGTGGGACAGGAGAGGAGAGGCAGGAGGCGTGGGTCTGGGTCCACTGGGGGAGTGACAGGAAGTCACGAGGTACAGGGGTCACGGGGTGTGGGCCCAAGGGACAGTCACTTATGTGTGTTGCTGGGGAGAAGCTATAGGCGGTTGCTCCTGGTGTTTGAGGGCCCTGGAGTCTGAGGACCTGGGGCGGGGTCAGGTTCGGGCCACAAGCAGGTTAGGGCTGCGCCATCTCTGCCAGACAACTGAGAGAAACACAAAGGATCTGAGCTGGCAGCACCATGTGTTAAATGTGGCACTGCTGGGAGGGGGCAGGGGCGTCTGTGGGTGCCTGGGAAGGCTGTGAGCTTCCTCTGCTCCTCCTCCTCAACTGCTGATACTGCCCATTCCTCAGTAGCCTCTGACATCACCTCAGCAGCCTCCTCCCCAGGGGCCTCTGCTTTCACCCCCGCCCCATCTCAGCAGCCACCTTCTCCACTGCTGCACCTCAGCCACTGCCACCTTGCTCCCCCAGCCAGGATATCAGACTCATTGATGCCATGGACGCCTCGCCTCCATGGGGCTGCTCGGCAATATGCCTGCTGTGCTGGCTCCGCATGCTCTCTGCTCCTTGCCAGGACCCGCACTATGATCTAAGTGGCCTCCAGCCACTGAAGCTGCTTCCCCTCCTGCATGTGCTTGCTCTTCTCTCTGACCTCACTCTCTGCCCTCCACTCATCTCCTAGGCTGCCCCACCCCCGCCCGTGCATGTGCGCCCACCCTCACAGGGCCCTGGCCTTGGCTGCCATTGCAGTGTGCCCCTGGGCAGCCCTCCCCTGGGTTCGCCCCCTCACCCCGACCACAATGGCAGCCCTGACTGGGCCCTGGTTCTTCCAGTCCATGGAAGCTTCCAAGCCATGGCAATTGCAACCTCACTTCAGCATAGCACTCCCCACCAACCCCAGTACCTGCTCGGGGAAAACTAGTCTCCCCTCAGCCCCACTCCCTCTACTCCACACACCAAGCAAGTGCATGGTGACCCTTGTGTGTGTGTGTGTGTGTGTGTGTGTGTGTGTGTGTGTGTGTGTGTGCATGTGTGTGTTTGATTGTGTTTGTGTGCCTCTGATTGTTGGGATAACTACCACTGAAGGACTCAGAACATAGCACCCTTTTGAATGACGCAATACACAGCCCACTTCCAAAAACAGCACAAAGCACCCTGTGTAAAGGACTCAGCACACAGTTAACTTTGAAGGTCTCAGCAGATAGTACCCTGTTTAGAGAACTCAGCACACAGCACTATTTGAAGGAGGGAGACCATAGCCTGCAATGTAAAGGACTAAGTGCATGACATGTTTTGAAAAACTCAGCCTGTAGCACTCTTTCCCAGGTACTCATTACATAGCACCCTGGGTTAAGACTCCACACACAGCACCCTTTGAAGGGCTGAGTATGTAGCACACTGTGTGAAACACTCAGTGCACAGCACCCTTTGAAAAACTCAGCATATAGCACAATTTTGAAGGACTCAGCACAATCACATTGTGGAAGGTCTCAGAACACAGCACCATTTGAAGGACAGTACAGAGCACCCTCTGTAAAGGACTCGGCACACAGCACTCAAAAATCTCACCTCATCCCTCTCTTCCCAAGGGTTCAGCACATAGCAGCACCCTTTGGGATGAATTAACACACCACACTTTTTGAAGGACTCAGCATACAGTACATTGTGTAATGGACTCTGCACACAGTACCCTTTGGAAAACCCAGAACAGCTCAACTTTCTTAGGGACTCAGAACATAGCACCCTTTGTGATGACTCAGCAAACAGCACAAAACCCCCAGGTGGAAAGGACCCAGCAAACAGCTCCCCGTGAAGGTATCAGCACATAGCTGTATGTCACAAGTTCAGCTGTCATTAGAATTAGTGTGCTTTCTTCAGTATCACCGTTCTTCAGAAATACTTCACAAATCCTATTAGTTCACATTTGGCTAACCGGTGTTTTATGGAGGAGGGTCAGCTGGGGGTCTTGAACTCAAAGCTTGGGGCCTTGTCTCTGAGCTCTTTGTTTCAATGCTAAAGCTCGACCATTTTGAGACACAGCTCCAATTTTGTTTTTTGGGATTGTACTTTGACAGGCCTTACAGTGATCAGAAAGGCCAAGTAGGGGTGTCCATGGGCAAAGGCTCTTAGCTTGGCCTGGAGCTGACCTCTCCCTTCCTTGTGCCCCTCAGAGCCAGGCCTCCTGGAGCTCTCTTGGTCTAGGTTGGAAGAGACCTGCTCTGGCATCAGCACTCAGGATGAGCAAAATCAGCTTGGCCTGGGTCACTTTCCCAAATTGAACTGTAGAGGATGATGGCAGGGGAGGGGGGGAGGAAGAGGGGAGGGGCAATGTCCCGTGTCTGGCCACCAGGGGGCAGGAGTATCCCACCATAGGGATGGTACCTGCGAGTTGGGTTTACTCTTGCTTCCCTGGGGCCCCCATCATGCTTCAAAGCCACCCTGGACATCGAAGTCCTTGAGACTCTTACCTACATTTAACTATAGAAAAGCAAGTGGGGCTGTGGCTCAAGTGGCAGAGCGCTAGACTTGAGCAAGAAAACTCAAGGATAGAGCCTAGGCCTTGTGTTCACACACACACACACACACACACACACACACACACACACACACACACACACACACCCCACATGCATGCAAAATCAAAGATTTCTACACTGCAATCTTTGGGTATTCTCTACCTTTTCCCCACTAAGCCTGGTGGTTGTTGGCCTAAGAGTTTGATGCATACATCACCATCTGGCATCTTTGATTTTAAGGAACAGAATGGATAGAAGGTCAGCCTTCCCGCATCCCAGTTCCTTAGTCATGTCAATGTCTATCCAGTCCCTTTGGGGCTCCTTTTACAGACTCGCCAAGAAGCCTTCAAATGGTATCACATGCTGGGCACTGGTAGCTCACTCCTGTCATCTGAGCAACTTAGGAAGCTGAGATCTGGAGCTTTACGGTTCCAAGACAGCATGGGCAGGAAAGTGTGTGAGACTCTTATCCTCAATGAACCATCAGAAAACAAGAAGTGGCCTTGTGGCTAAAGTAATGACTTCTAGCCTCGAGAAAAAGAGCTCAGGGACAATGCTCACAGCCAACAACAAAAAGGAGAGGTATTGCATGTTGGCTTTGGGATTAGCATGGGCCAAATGTAATTGGAATTTTCAATTGCTCCAAGACAAAGCAGTACCTCCTTTAGTCCCTGCTTCTCCATCTCGTCTCACCCCCTGGCCTTGGCCATGCTTTAGGTCAGCCTGGTCCTGGCTGGACGGGAGGGCTTCAAGGAGGAAGATCCCAGAGCAATCACCCCGCCTCTTTCTGCCCTGCTCACCCTGCTGTTTCTGCTCTTTGCCATAGACCTTTTTCCTGGAATCCATCTGTGAGGTCATCACTGCCAATATAGTGGTGAATGGTGGTGGTACAGGCTAACAGGGCAGTCAGAGGTGGAAGTGGGTCTGGGACTAGGACCTTCCACGCTAAGTGTGGGCTGAGGCCAGGACTGACCTCTATTTCATCCTGAGCCTTGCAGGGGTGGGGAGTCAGTGTAGACTCCACATTGAGTCAGGTAAGATCGGAATCTGGAGAACCAGTTGTGTGGGGAAGGATGTGGGGCTCAGGGGGGGGGGGGGACACTGTTGTTGGTACTCCTCTCAGGACTCCCCTCTCCCTCTCTCATCCCTCAATGGTAGAAGAGAAACTTCAACTAAGGGTGTGGGAAGAGGGGGCTGAGGAATATTTCTGTGTGAACCAGACTTGTGCTTCATAGTCATCCTAGCTCCTACTTTCTATTTATCTGAGGAATGGCCATATGGATTTGGGAGGACCAGGGATCATCCTAGCTGAGAATGTGTCTTAGCTGTAGAGTAGTTGCCTAGCATGCTTGAAGCCCTGGGTTTGATTCCACACAGAAAAAGTTGTAGGGAGAGGTGGTGCTCAACTGGTAGAGCAACAGATTTGATCAAAAAGAGCTAAGGGACAGTGGCCAGCCACTGAGTTCAAGCCCCAGGACTGGAAGAACAAATCTTTGTTGGAGGCTTTTTTTTCCTTTGAAAACAAATTATTCTTTGTGATAAGCAAAATATGGACCTCTTCCCTGGCCACCAATGGGCCATTAGATGTCCCTTGAATTTTGGCTGCCTCCTGGCAGCCTCTGCCCTACCCGACCCACAGTTTACCCTTCCCATCACCTGGGAGATAGAGGCCTGAGAGAAGGCCACCTGGCCACCTACTTGTGGTGTCTGCTGAGTTTTTGAGAGTCATGTCACATAGAAAGTTATCATCTGCATGAGTCTACAGAAGAAAGGGAGGGAGCAGCCCTTGCCCAAGCCCTCGAGCTGTAGGCTGCTCTGGGTGTGGGGCATCTGCCACAGGATGTGCTCTGTGGGGGAGTCTTCTATGTGGTCGGGAACTCTGACCTCTCCTTTGGCAGTTTCCAATGGTCTTGAAGTTGCAATTCTTCAAAACATTTCTGCTCCTCCCTCATTTTGCCCACTCTGGAGCCTGAGGCGTCTGAAGGGACGGTGGTTGCGGGGGCCTCAGCCTATGCAGGCATCTGGAGCATTCTGTCAGCACCTTCCCCTGCGAGTAGCAACAGCAGCTCTCTCTTCTCCATCTTCTGGGAGAGCCGTCACACATGCTTGTCTTTCTCCAAACACAGCTCATACAGGATGAACATCTGCTCTTTACATGACAGGAGGGACTCATCTATGGTGCAAATGTGTGCTGACAGCTGGGTGCATCGATGGTGGAGTTAATCTGCTGGACTATGGAAGTCCACCTCATCATGCAGGTCATGGATAAGGCAGATTTTCTTCTTGGATGCCCACGTGTCCCACTTGCCATCCTCATGCCTGCTGTGGTAGCAGCTCATGGGGCGGGAGGCTTGTGGTTCCAGCACCATCTTGCACTGAGCTGCTGTGTTGGCAGGGCGCCTGCAGTGGGGCTGCCGCTCCTGCAGCATGAGTTTCCCCCTGTGGATCGCTCGCAGAGCCATGTCACCCTAGGTCTGGGGCATGTCTCTGTCTTCTGCGATTGTCATGTTGGGAGAAGTCACCTCCTCACCTTTTGCTTCTCCAGGGCTCACAGCTTCCACTCCCCAGGGAAAGCCAGGAAGCTCAGCTGGGCCTGCAGGCTCTCCTTCTGTGGTCTGGTCACTTCTAGGAACTTAACCTGTCCTACCACTTTGGGGGCACCTCGTCCCCCCAGTTGATTGGGCCCTGCACTTGCTTCATCTGGGTGTGCCTCTGAAGGGTCTATTGCAGGGCCTCCTCAGAGTTGAGCCACTCATTGGAGGCAATGTGCTGCTCACAGGTGGCTCTGAGCTCTTGCAGCTGGGCTAGGGACTGTTCCTGCTGCTCCTGCAGCTCCCAAGCTGCTTGGATCTCTCTCTCTCTCTCTTAGCCACCTCTTTACATTCGTCTATCTTCTCCTCTGAGTGGACTAGCTGTTCCCACAGATGTTTCTACACCTGCTGCTCTGTGTCCAGGATGCTGGTGAGCTCCTCCTTCTCACCTCTTACCCTGTGGAAAGCATCCCACAGCAGAGCCAGCTGTTCCTCTTGTTATGGGTTTCACACACATGTGCATCGTGGGGTCTCGGGGATCTCCTGCCAATCCTTGGCCTTTTCCTCCAGTCTCTGTAGTTTCTCCTGCTGCTCCGCATTCTGGAGACAGAGCCTCTGGTTTTCCTTGACCTGGATGTGAAGTTGTTTCTCCAGGTTTTTCAATTCCATCTGTCTATGGTATTCCTGGGCCTGCAACTGCCGCTCAGCCTGAGATGGTTCTGCCAGCTTCCTCCTCAGTTCCCCCAGCTCATTCTCTAGGTCAAGCACCTGCCTCATCCTTTGCTCCTTCTCCTCTGTCAGTTGGTTCACCTGCTTGGTGAGCCAAGGAAAGTCCTCCTCCATTCAGGCCTGTCAATGCTCAGGTCCTCTGGGAAGGTGTTTCTCTCCAGATTTGCTGAGTTGGCCATCCAGATCAGATTGTCCAATAGTCCCTCCAGTAACAACGCCCCACCAGCACTTGTTGGAACTTGCAGATTCTGTTCTTCCTGTTACTCTTCTGTGTCCAGAGCACTCCCAGCTTCTTCTGAAATTCTGTGTTCACTTTCTCCAGGTCATCGAAACTTCTGGTCTTTTCCTCGAGCTGAAGTGTCACATATATCAGCTCTTTGAAAAACATTTCTTTCTCCTTCTGTGCAGTAGTGACCACAGAAGCCGCCATCTCCAGTTCTGCCATGTGCCGTTTTGAGACCTACAGGTGGCTGGTGAGAACTCCTTGCTCTATTTCTCTGCCATTGGTTGCCTGCTTGACTTGGGCCAGTGCAGATTGTAAATCACTTTCTGCTGAAACCAACCTCTGTATGGGTGGCTTGTGGATCTCTAGCTCTGTTTTTGGTGCTTCGTGCACCTGAGCTATCTTCTCCCTCTCTTTCTCCAGTCAATCCAGCAGGTTTGTCTTTTCCTGCTTCAGTGGTTGGATCTTGGCACAGAATGCCTGGTTTCTTTTGTTGCAATCCAGGGTAGGTATCACATGTAAATAGCACCTCTGCAGATCCTTGGTGGTATCAGGAATATTGACTATGACTGTGTCCAAAGGCAAGGGAGGCCCGCAATCAGCATCAGCTTTGGCCAGACGCTCTGTTGAATCACGCTCCCCAGTGGTGTTTGTCGTGGGGATCCCTCCTTTTTCCTGTTCTTTGTTTTCTTGAATGTTGCAGGTCTGATGGAAGGATTCTTCTGCCGGTGTTCTGGCAGTAGTTTCTTGTCTGTAGCTCTCTCATGGAGTCTTGTTGTTTCAGACATCTGAGCACTGGGATGGGAAAGATGGGCTGGCCACATTACCAGGCTCTGGGAAATCCTCTATTCTCCCACTCACTGACTAGGATGTCAATTTCCTATTCTATTCCAAAGTCTCCTCGAATCTCCTGCTCACCACTCAGCCACCTCTACCTTCCTCAACTGCTGGTGGTAGTGTCGAACAACTGACGGAATCCTGGTGCTGGGCAGCATGGAATGTGGACATGTCTACAATTCTTGTTTTGCATTGGTCAGAAAGAACCATGAAAAATGGGGGTGTGGCCGAAATTATGAGATGCAGTCACCATGGGTGGAATCAAGGTGACAGCGGCTCCCCCAGCCCCTTTCCCAGGGAACTCTGTCCAATTCAGTTGGGTACAAGAGGGTGACATGCTTTAGCCGGATGGTTGCACAGATTGTTGTGCATGTCTGTTTGTTGCCAGGATCTGGGCACATTCTTTGAGCTGCTTTTGCTCCAGTGGTAGCCCTCTACCACTGGAGCCACACAGCTTTGTTGACACTGAAGTTGGATCGGGGTCTCAAGGACATTCCTGCCTAGGGTGAATTTGCCCATGATCCTCCTATCACAGCCTTGTAAATATCAAGGAGGCCTGCTGAGAGCCACTGGTTCCTGCTTAATCATGGATGTTGCTGTTCTTGGACAGATCAGTGAGTTCCCTATCCTCAGGTTTAAGTGGTGGGAGCTGGAGCCCACAGTTTGAATCCTGGTCCTGCCACCTCCAAATGGCAGGAGAGCCTTAGAAATTCATTCCTATCTATACGAATACCAATGGAATGTGATTTATGTTATGACTGAATGGGCAGTTCTTGAATGATTCTAGGATAAAATTATACACAATTTTGTTATAGAACACTGATCATCAATACTTTATGAAGCATTTAAACAATCACATTCATTAAATGGAGGCATAATGAAACACCTAAGAATTGGTATTTCATTTCCTAAGAATTGCGCCTCACACAGTATAAAGGTGTCATTTTTTTCTGCCTGGATTGGGATTGGAACTCTTAGTGTGGGTAACTCTGTTACACTGTGTGGAATGGGGAAGCTGGCCTCCTTGAAGTCAAGAAATTCATGTGTATACCTCAGTTCTGAAATCGATCCCCAACACTAGAAAACATCCTCTTCATGTACATTTTAAATATGTGATTTATATTTAACATACATATGTTGACTCCATATTGCTTTCAGTGTAGTTATTCATTTTATGTTTTGTTTCATTCATGTAGTGACGATTTTATTGATTATTATGGCACATAGAACATTGATTACATTGATTACATAGGATATAGGTCTGCATGCGTATTACAATTATACCAAACACCCAGAACTTTCACAGGAAAGGGAAACATGTGTCACCATCAGCTTCTTACTCCACGATTCATTTTGTCAGAGTGCTGGTGTCTGAACTCATGGCCTACAAGGCCCAATTCATGAATGGGTGAGTGTCAACACACCATCCTGGGGCAAAATGAATTGACAGGCAGTTCCTAGGACTTTATCTCGAGCCCCAGGTTTTGAAAAAATAAGAACAGAGTGACACCCAGATGGTAGTATGCTAAAAATATATATCTTTATAAGGTGTCAGAGATGTCTATCCAATATTCACTTATAAAGACTACATTCCTACCAAAACTTGGGTATTTATTATGCCTCCATGTAATTTATGTTATTATTTTCATCCTTAATAAATGATTAAGTAAATCAGTGTCCTGAAATTATTGTGTCCCTGTGAGAAATAGTATTCTTTTAATGCTTCATAAGATAAATAAAATCAATCCGCTGACTGAAATCATGAAGTCTAATTTTATTCAAGTGTCATTCATGAGCAACTTATTCAACCGTGACATTGATAACATTCCATTGTTATTCCTGTAGATGGGAATGAGACTCTTAGGATCTCCCACCATCCAGAAGTGGCATGACTGGGATTCGAACTGGAGGCCTATGTTGCCATGGAGGACTATGGCTTCCTCAAACGCCCACCATTACAAAAAAATATTTAGCTCCATGGTTTGCAATTTGTGCCATTTTTCTGCCAGACCAAGGATTTGTACTCAAGGTCTGGGTAAATATGCAGCACTGTGCGGGATGGGAATCTGACCATATTTGAAGACAAGAAAATCAGGCCTGTTCCCTAGGCCTGAATTCAAGCCTCAGGCCTGGAAAAGATACTCCTTATATCCATTTTAAAGATAGAATTTATATTTCTATACAGATATTGAGTTCATATTGTGTTTGGTATGGTTATTCATTTTATGTCTTGTTTTATTCATTTATTTACCAATTATTTTATTTATTTGGATGACACCGCTACCATTTATTACATTATTTACATCCTATCACATAGCATCTAGATTTGTAGATATGTTCTCCATCATAACTGCCACCCAGGACTCTCCCAGAAAAGGAAATCATGTGTCACACTCGGCTTCTTACTCCAAGATTAAATTTTTGTCAGTGCTAGGATCTGAACTCAGGGCCTGGCAGGCCGAATTCATGAATGGATGAATGTGAGCATGGCAGCCTCTAGCCAATGAAGCTCTCAGGTGCTTCCGAGGTGCTGAGATCCAGCCCCAGGTTTGGCCAAATCAGTGATGCATAGATAGGCAGATGGTGCTATACAAATAAATATATATTGGTAAATGCCACGGAACGGCTCTGGTGGGATGACGGAGGACACCTAGGGGAGGAACCTAGAATAGGGGGGGAGATGGCAAACAGACAACTCACACACATTAGGAATGGATGCTGAGTGCGATTTAATGCAGAGGATAACAAACTTTTTTAGCAAAAAGTCTACATAAGAAAGGGCAAAAGGTTACACAATCTTGCTACAGGGCTTCATTCTTGTATGGTCACCAGCTGGTCGCCTGAAAGGCACTTGTTTCCGGCTTATCTCTAAGAAATATAATGGGTTTCGATGTTTGTCACCATCTAACCATTACCTTATTTCTATAAAGGCCTTAATTGTCCCATAAGATTTTTCCTGTTCCTTCTTTAACAATAAGATTATGGAGGCCTAGATCTAGCAAGTCTCTTAGTAAATGAAAGAGAGTAACAGGAAGTTCTTTCTCCTAAGTAGTTATCTCAGCAATTGCTATACATTCTTCCTGTTCTAGCCGCACCTACAGCTTCTTGTAAATCTCTTACAAACAATTCCTTCTCCTGAGATGACATCGTGAAACCCCCAATACTTTTATATTTAATTATGACTTTTCTACTAAACTCCATAAGAGGGGTTTCAGGGTAGCACTTAACTCTGGTGAGTTAGTCATATTTTTAAGACACTCATGAGATATTTGAGTCGTCAGCACTCTTAAGAAAGAGCTTTGAATAGGGGAACATTGACAATGAGTAAGTACAATGAACAGCAGAAACAGTAAAAGATTTATAGGCACTCTTACACAGTGGAGAAAAGAAAAGCAAGAACACATCTTTCCCAGGGGTTTGCCAGCCTTTCCAGGAGTAGGCCTCTTTGAAGCCCTATTCTCCTAGGTAGACTTCGGTGAAGTCCCAATACTCAGAAATAGGTTTCTGTAAAGCCCCATTCTCTGAGGTAGACTTCAGTGAAGTCCCAATACTCAGAGGTAGGTCTCTGAAGCCCCATTCTCAGGTCTGAAAGCTCATTTCCCATGCTAAGCAGACTCCACTGGAGTAGGCATGGCAGGTAAAGAGCACCAGCGCCCTCCATCTATGATTGAATGACACCTAGTACATTCCTACCAACTCTTAGGCATGTATTATACCGCCATTGAAGGAATATTATTCTTTTTGGGCTTAATAAACTATTAATTAGGATCAATCAGCTTTCTAGGATTATTGCATTCAATTTTAGACTAGACCGAAACATGAACTACTCTTTCAATTGGTATTCCTATGCATAGGAATGAGTCTCTTGTGATCTCCTGCCATTGGTAGGTGTCAGGACTGGGATTTGAACCCGGGACCTATGTTGACAGGTTTGCCTATGTCTTCCCTGATACCCCACCAGCCTTTAGCAATGGCAGGTCAGGTCCAATATGCAAACATGTCATTCAGGCCCAAGATAGTCACTGTGCAAAGAAAAAAATGTGAAATCCTGAGCCCTATGCAGCTCACCACTTTTTTTCTATGCTACATTTTTTTTCTTCCTGCAAACCCTGTGGGCCTGATACCAGGATCAGCTATGGGTCCAGAGGCTACACTCTAGCCTAGGGCGATTGAAGCTGAGGCAGAGTTGCCACGACCTGAGTTCAAGCCCCCTGTTGGCAAAATAAAGAACAAATTAAAAATTAATGATTTAACTAATTTAAAAAAGTAAGAAAGCTCCCTGGTTTGGAATTTCTGCCAGTTTTGTTTCCTAGGCTGGGATTTGAACTCAGGTCTCATTAATTCTATAGCAGTGTGCACGAAAGTGGCAGAGTTGCCACTTCTTGAATTCAAACCCGGTGCAAAGCCAAAAATAAAAATTAAGTCACTGAGCTCAGCAGGGGGAGTAGATGTGGAGATGGGAGGGGGGGATGGTAGGTGGAACACAAAGGAGGAGGCTACAATCCTCAACAGGAAATAAAATCATTACCTTGATCATTTTACTGTAACTTCTCTGTACAATATTTTTACAATAAAAAAATGAAAAAAGTCGTGCTCAGAGAAGAAGTTTGGGGGTAAGGGAAAGAGGTCTGAATACATGTACAAAATTCCACACTGATTTTATTTTAATATTCAGTATGTAACTGATTAAACATAGCTGCTTACTTAAAAATAATTAAGTCAAAATCTCCAACAATTAATGTCTTTGCATCTATGTGGGATTTGAGGAAAAGTAGTGTTTCTTGGATAAATTTGGGTGCTCCATTGTTTCGCGAATAGATATTTAGAATTGTAATATCCTCCTGAAGGAGAGATCCCTTAATTAGAATGTAGCAACCTTCTTTATCTCTTCTCACGAATTTTAGTTTGAAGATTATTTTATTTGATATTAGGATTGCAACTCCCGCCTGTTTATGGGAGCCGTTTGCTTGGAAGATTTTGCTCCAGCCTTTAACATTGAAAATGTGACAAGACCACACTAAAGCTACTAGCACAACTATGTTTATTGCATCATTATTTACCATAGCTAAGATATGGAACCAACCCAGATGCCTTGCAGTAGATGAATGGATCAAGAAAATGTGGTATATATACACAATGGAATTCTATGCCTCCATCAGAAAGAATGACATTATCCCATTTGTTAGGAAATGGAAAGGCTTGAAAAAAATTATATTTAGTGAAGTAAGCCAAGCCCAAAGAAACAAAGGTCCCATGGTTTCCCTTATTTGCAATATCTAGTGTATGTATGAGTCCAACAAGAAAGATTAGATAATGTGATGTTAGGAAAATGAACCCTTAGATAAGTATTTAAATGTTTTTTTTTCCTTTCCTGCATTTGTTTCTAACTCATTAATAAGATTATTTCTTTGTAGCTTTGTATGTCCCTCCCCCACAGTACAACCCCTGCTTTCACTATATTTGATGTCAGTATAATTTGTCGAGGAGATGGTGAAAAACAAGTCGTTTAAGGATACAAGTGGACACTATGAAACTATGTGAAGTACAAGTCGTCATGTCAAAAACGAACTTTACAACTTTGGTGCGGTGGGGGGGGGGTGGGCGGGATTGGGTGGGGGGCGGGGGGAGGCTGGAAAGGGATGTGAACGGTAAACAAAGGTGGAGGCTGCAATGCTTGATAAGAAATGTACTCATTATCTTGCCCATGTAATTGTACCCCTCTTTACAGTATGTTCACAAATAAAATGAAATTAAAAAAAAAAAGAATTAAGTCACTGTCTTGGAAATGGGGCCAGTATTTCTTTCAGTGCTCGGATTTGATCTCACCATCCAGGTTACTCTTTTGCACCGTGGGTGAAAGCAAAGTTCACTGTCCTTGAGGAAAAGAAATTCAGTTTAGAGTTACCAGGGTCTGAATGAAGGGCCTGCAATGGAAAAATATTTCTATATATGTGTAATATATGATATATATTTTCTTATGTATGTTTATAACACTATGATTTTTATTATTGATTTTGTATTTATTTTAGTTTTTACTTGATTCATTTACTTATTGTCTATTGTATTTAGCATTTTGGGGGGGGGAGTCCAGTCGTGGATCTGAACTCTGGGCCTGGGAGCTGTCCCTCAGATCTTCAGCTCAAAGCTAGCACTCTACCACTTGAGCCACAGCGCCACTTCTGGCTTTTTTTCCCTACTTATGCGGTGCTGAGGAATTGAACCCAGGACCTCATGCATGCAAGGCAAGTGCTCTACCAGTGAGCCACCTTCCCAGCCCCTATTTAGTATTATTATACACATACTAATATAGGACTGAGTTCCGGGAAGATGGTGGAAGAGAAGCTGGGGGTTAAACAAGCTCTCCCATAGAAAGCAGTTTCAGTGCTTCAATGAACAATCCTAAGCCAGAGAATCACACAAAGTGTTCCATCACAGTAAAGAGTATTAGGTTAGAGAGGGAAAATCCAGGCAATGAGATGTATCTGAGCACTTGCTAACAGCTGTGACTGTGGTGGTGGCGGCAGTGGCAGTGGCAGCAGTGGCAGTTGCAATGGCAGCACCTTTGGTGGCAGCCATAGACACTATACCTGCAACACAGAGAGTCCAGGACAAAGACGCCAGACGTGGCCAGTGAGCGGGTTCTACTCAACACCAGCAAGAACTGACAAGGAGCACATATCGTCATCCTGCAGTTCACAGACCAGAGATGACCCAGGAACGAAGACTCCGGCTTGAGTAGAAGCCTGATATCCTCTCAGGGATCAGAGGATGGAAGACCACCCCTCTGCCCACTATGGGAAATCTCCATCTTTGATAATGGCAAAGGCCTGGTTCAGCAGCTAGCTCCAACTCAGGCCTTGGAAGAAAACAAAAGAGTCATTAAGCAGGTCACAGGAACCTAACCTGACCTGCTAGGCTCTGCTCAACCCAGGTAAAAGTCACCTAGCCTGGGTCGCCAGCCCCAGGAGTGTCTTTCTTCACTGGATAAACAGAAACAGAGGCTTCCCCTTTCTACAGCAGTCTTGACAATCAATTGAAATTCATTAAACATAAACCCTGAAAATGGCTCCAGGTAGGGCTCTGTGAGTGTCTCAGAAGCTAGACCCCCCGGGGAAAAGCAAACGTTTGCTGAAAGGCCTCAACTCTATCCAGAACCTAGCCTCATCACAGCATCTCCAAACTAGAGAAAACAGCCACTCCTTCTTCTGTGATACTCAAAGCAGATCTCCCTCCCATTGAACTAGCCTGGGAGGAGGATCATAAAATCCTGGGTAAAGCAGAGCATTTTTCTGCTTGCTCAAACAAACTGACGTAATAAACCAATCAAGCCACAGGAATATCAAACACCACAAACAGACGAGAAACTCCAATTAGAGACTGGTTAAGGACACAAGGGAGATACAGGATCTTCCCATTTCCAAAAAACTCAAAGAACTCTTTTTTTGTACCATTTATAAAGAAATTTTTTCTAAAACTGTTTTTAATTTTTTTCATTTTGAACTTTAAAAAATTTGTTTTCTATTAACTTTTTTCTTCCTCATAATTTTTATTTTAGGGGTATATGTATGTGCTTTTTTTCTTTTTCTTTTAAAAAATTTTTTATGTTTAGCTTTATTGACCTTTTGATTCGTTTTTTTCTTTCCTTCTCATTCTTTTCACCTTTTTCTTCTCTTTCATTCTTCTTTGTGTTATTTAATTGATGTTCTGCTCTTCCTCAGATATACCCATAGTCGATTATTAGACCTTATCCCCCATTGTGTACACATTTAATCCAAAAATTTATTACTCAATTCCAAACCTCTTAGACTTAAATTCCTTAATAGCAGTACTATCTCTTTACACTTATATAATATTTTAAGCATGTTTATTTTTAAGTTTTTCACATCTCCTTTCTATCCCTACCCTTCTCTTATCCTATCCATATTCTCTGAATATTGTGTTTTTAGTTTGCATAATTTTTAAGTATTTAAGTGTTTCATGTTTTAACTTTTAAATTTTGTTTTTCTATTTTTTCTTGTCTCTTTTTTCTCTTTCTCTTTCTTCTTTTTTTTCTCTCTCTATTATCATTCTATCCAACCTATTTCCCGCTTAGAAATTAGGACTTCGTTAAATTAACCTTCCCTCTGTCTGTCCACATCCCTCTATTCCTATATTTACCCACATCTCTCCCTAAACCTAATAATGTCTGGTTTGCCAAACTATTCTTTGCGGTTCGTAACCCATTAATACATAGGTGTTGGATGTTGAATAGATATATCTGTTGAATTAGATCGTATCTGCAGGCTTTGATTTTGAAACTACAGATTTTAGTTGATGCTTGCCTTAAGATAGTGTTCTAGCACAAAACTGGTGTTACTTTCATCCCAAATAGGCAGGGCTAAGAACACTCAAAGAGAAATACAGGAAATGCGTGAAGGGGAGGAAGCTAATCAAAGAGTAATACAGGAATTGAGAGCGCAGGATAAGAATACACAAAGATCGCTAAAGGCATTCATGGAATCCATTAACAAAGACTGAAGGAAGTCAGGGAGACCACAAAGGGAATGCTGAGTGTAACCCAACAGAAGGAATGAGAGTCCAAGGAAACCATAACCAATCAACTAAGTGATTTGAGAATAAACACTGAAAACCAAATTAAGGAAGTAAAGCAGCTCATACAAGATCTAAAACAAAGATCCAACAAAGAATTTGAAGCAATCAAAGCCAACCAACTAGAAGGAAAAGAAATTAAAAGCAAAGTAGAAAGTCTTGATAGTAGGTTAGACTATGCAGAAAATTGATTTTCGGAGATTGAAGACAGCCTAGATATTATAGAGAAAGAACGTACAACCATCTAAGACAAATCCAAGAAAGGGCATAGATCTACTCAACACTTGGAAGACACCATAAGAAGGCATAATCAGAGGATAATTGGTGTAGAGGAGCACCTAGAGACAGAAGTTAATGGTCTGCGAAATTTAACAGGATCCTAGCAAAGAATTTCCGAAACATGTAAAAAAAATAGGCCTATTCAGATAGAAGAAGCTTTTATAACTCCAATTACACCAGACCAGAACAGAACAACCCAGCATCACATTATAATCTTCACAGGATCAATTGATACCAAGGAAAATATCCTTAAAGCTGTCAAGGAGAATAGATAAATCACTTAGAAAGGGAAAACAATTAGAATCACCTCAGATTATTCAGCAGAGACAATTAAAGCAAGAAGAGCCTGGAATGATGTACGCCATACCGTAAAGACAAACAACTATCAACCATGTTTATTGTACCCAGCTAAACTCTCCTTCATAACCAAAGGTCAAATAAAAATTTTCCATAGCAAAGAAAAAATTGAAACAATTTATCTCCATCAAACCAGCCCTACAAATGATTCTTAAAGTTATCTTACACATAGAAAACCAACAAGACCACAAAAAGGCAAAGAAACCGCAGCCAAACTGAGAATCCAGGAACCATAGAAAAAACCCAGTTGCCACAGCCCCCAAGAAGGTGGATAAAATAGCAGGAACTCTCAAATAATTCTCAGTTCTATCTCTCATCATTAACGGAATTAACTCTCCAATTAACTGACATAGACTGTCTAGTTGGATTAAAAAGCAAGATCCTTCTATCTGCTGCCTTCAGGAGTCACATTTTGCCCAAAAATCAAAGACATTTTCAGTGTTAAAGGCTGGAACAAAATCTACCAAGCAAACGGCTCCCATAAACAGGTGGGAGTTGCAATCCTAATATCAGATAAAATAGATTTCAAATTGAAATTCGTGAGAAGAGATAAAGAAGGTCGCTATATACTAATAAAGGGATCTCTCCTTCAGGAAGATATTACAATTCTAAATATCTATTCGGAAAAAAATGGAGCACCCAAATTTATCCAAGAAACACTACTTTCCCTCAAATCCCATATAGATCCAAAGACATTAATTGTTGGGGACTTTAACACACCACTTTCCGCACTAGATAGTTTAACTTGGCAAAAACTCAAGGGAGAAACCGTAGATCTAAACACCTGCATAGATCAAATAGATTTAATAGATATCTACCAAATATTTCACCTAGCAGCATCAGAATACACGTTTTTCTCAGCAGCAAATGGAACATTTTACAAAATAGACCACATTTTAGGCCACAAAGCAAACTTGTCCAAATTCAGAAACATTGAAGTTATTCCTTGTATTCTCTCAGACCACAAGGGAATAAAATTAGAACTCAACACCAAATCAAAAATTCCTGTAACACATGGAGGTTAAAAAACACACTTCTGAATCACGAGTGGGTCATGGAAGAGATTAGAAAAGAAATTCAAATGTTCATGCTATTCAACAAAAATGAGCACACAAATTACCAGCTCCTCAACATATGGGGCTCGATCTCACTGCCTGGGAACTGTCTAGGAGTTGAATTGGCTAGTGGCTGCTGCACTGAAAATCACCCATTCATGAAATTCTAGGCCTTGAGTTTAGATCCCAGCACTGCCAAAAATGTAATCTTGGAGTGAGAAGCTGAGCAGGACAGTTTTCTTTCTCTTTGAAAGTGGTCGGTGAAATTGGGTGGGGGGAGGGGGGAGGCTGGGAAGGGAGGTGAAGGGTAAACAAAGGAGGAGGCTGCAATGCTTGGTAAGAAATGTATGCATTATTTCCCATGTAATTGTAGCCCCTCTGTACAGTATGTTCTCAAATAAAATAAAATTAAATTAAAAAAAAAAAAAAAGAAAGTGGTCGGTGACAGGTAAGATGTATAATTCAGGTGCAAATCTATATGCTATGTAATAGGATGTCATAGGTGTAATAATTGTCACTACAATAAATAATGAAGGGTTTAATTAGTGTATAATTTTAAATAAAATTAGATGAAATAATTCTAGGATATGTATTAAGTTTTATTAATATTTTATTAACCATTAACACAATAAAAATTGCATGGAGAAGTTCCAGGAAGATGGCAGAGGAGAAGCTGGAATCTAAACAAGCTCTCACAGAGAAAGCAGTTTTAGAGTTCCAGTGAACAGTCCCAAGCCAGAGAATAACACCAAGTGTGCCATCACAGGACAGAGAGTCAGGCCAGAGAGGGAAAATCCAGGCAAGGAGACACATCTGAGCTCTTGCCAGCAGCCGCCACTGCAACAGCTGCAGTGGCAGCGGCGGCCGCGGCCATACCTGAGGCACAGAGAGTCCAGTATGAAGGAGCCAGACACAGCGGACAAGCTGATTCTACTCAACACCAGCAAGAACCGACAAGGAGCAGACATCGTCATCCTCCAGTTCGCAGACCAGAGACGACCCAGGAAGCAAGACTCAGCGTGAGTAGAAGCCTGACGTCCTCAATCCTTCTCAGGAAGCAGAGGAGGGAAGGCCACTCCTCCCCCCCCCCCCCCAGTACCGGAGATCTCCATCTTGCATACCGACAAAGCTTGGCGGAGCTGCTAGCTCCAACTCAAGCCTTGGAATAAAACGAGTCATTTAGCAGATCACAAGAACTTAACGGCGGCGTGACCTGCCAGACTCAGCTCCAGGGAAAAGTCACCCAGCTCGAGCACCAGTGCTAGGAGTGGCTTTCTTCACTGGGTAATCAGAGCCAGAGGCTTCCCCTCCCTCTAGCAGCCTCGACAATCAATTGAAGTTCAGTAACAGAAACCCTGAGAGT
The DNA here is from genome assembly GCF_024711535.1 of Dipodomys merriami. NCBI lineage: Eukaryota > Metazoa > Chordata > Mammalia > Rodentia > Heteromyidae > Dipodomys > Dipodomys merriami. Next base: position 263,356 of record NW_027206366.1, read on the forward strand.
GGCTCCAGGCTGGGGTCTGTGAGTTTTTCACAAACTAGCCACCAGGAAAAGCTACTGTCTGTTTAAAGGCCTCAACTCTACCCAGAACCTAGCCTCATCACTGCATCCCCCTCTTTTGTGATACTCAAAGCATATCTGCCTCCCAATGAACTAGCCTGGGAGGAGGATGGAAAACAATTTTTTTTTTTTTCAAAAAAGGCAAAAATCCTGGGTAAAGCAGAACATTTTTCTACCTGTTTGAACAAACTGACTTAAGAAACCAACCAAGCCACAGGACCAAAAGCAGACCAGAGACTCCAACAAGAGGCTGGTTAAGGACACAAGGGAGAAACAGGATTTTTCCCAACCCTCCCAAAAAAATCAAAGAACTTCTTTCTTCTTCTTCTTCTTCTTCTTCTTCTTCTTCTTCTTCTTCTTCTTCTTCTTCTTCTTCTTCTTCTTCTTCTTCTTCTTCTTCTTCTTCTTCTTCTTCTTCTTCTTCTTCTTCTTCTTCTTCTTCTTCTTCTTCTTCTTCTTCTTCTTCTTCTTCTTCTTCTTCTTCTTCTTCTTCTTCTTCTTCTTCTTCTTCTTCTTCTTCTTCTTCTTCTTCTTCTTCTTCTTCTTCTTCTTCTTCTTCTTCTTCTTCTTCTTCTTCTTCTTCTTCTTCTTCTTCTTCTTCTTCTTCTTCTTCTTCTTCTTCTTCTTCTTCTTCTTCTTCTTCTTCTTCTTCTTCTTCTTCTTCTTCTTCTTCTTCTTCTTCTTCTTCTTCTTCTCCTCCTCCTCCTCCTCCTCCTCCTCCTTTGTTGGAACAGGCACCCAAAAAGCCTCACTCCTATACAGCTGTGAAACAGACAATTCATCCGGGGGCAATTGGTGAGGATGAATGTGGGTGGGCTCTGAAGTCAAGGAGAAAAAGGCCTCTTTGTAACCCAAGCTCTGTCTGTCCCAGTGCTCTGTTTTGACAGGAAGCCTTCATTTGTGCCACCTCCAGTGGCAGGCCAAGTTCCCTGCACTTATCCTGTCTTTGTTAAACTATGTCCCAGTGTTGAAACAAGTTGCTACAATTAATTCAAGAGTCCTTCTGGCAGAAAAGTTAGGGAGCCGAACCTAATGAAATGATTCATTATCGGCAACAGTGTATCCCTCGGTTTCCAGAAGCTTGCTAAATCTAAGTACATATGTAATATCACAATGTTTCTGGTCATCTAGTGCTGGTGAAGCTCATCAGGTTTTGAAACCTTTGACCTCTCCTAGTTGGGCCTTGGGTGGCTAGGTTTTGCGGTTGAACACAGGGCCAGGGTGCTGATCATAAGCTCAGAGCAGAAGCACTTTGCTTTACCATTTGGTGTCACAGCTTTACTTCTGGTATCTTCGTGTGTGTGTGTGTGTGTGTGTGTGTGTGTGTGTGTGTGTGTGTGTGTGTGTGTGTGTGTGTGTGTGTGTGTGCGCGCGCATACACCAGTTCTAGAGATTGAACTCAGGAGCTGAGCACTATACCTGAGTTTCTCCTGTACGAAGATAACACTTTCCCACTTGAACCACAGAGACACTTCAGGCTTTTTTTCTAGGGATGTGTTACTGAGGATTCAAACCCAGGGTTTCGAATATGCAAAGCACTCTACCCCTAAGACACATTTTCAGCAATCCACTTCAGGTTTCTTGCTTTCTTTGCTTGTAATTTGGAGGACTTGAAGTCTGGGCCTGGGTGCTGTCTCTGAGCACTTCAGCTCAACTCTAGCACTCTACCACTTGAGCTACAGCACCCGCTCAGGCTTTCTGGTGACTCACTGGAAATAACCATCTCAAGGAATTTCCTCTCCAGGCTGGTTTGGACCCTGATCCTCAGCTCTCTGCCTTCTGAGCAGCTAGGATGACAGACGTGATTCTGTGGCACCTGGCTTCCATTTCAAATTGCTAAATGGTGAGTAGGAGGTAATAGTCTCATGGGACCTTTTGTGTCCGGGATAGTTTGAACCCAGATTATCAGATCTCAGCTTCCTGAGTAGGCATGATGACAGACCTCAGCTATATATGCCTAGGGTCCTTGACTCCATGTGATAAGGCACTAGCCATGAACTCAACAGGGAAAGGTCAGTGTCCTGAGTTCAACATTTACGACCAAGAAAAATAAACCAAAACAATTGTCTGCAGGAGGCAACTCATTAGAGTTCAGTACATACATAATTTTGGCCCTGACATGGGGACATATCTGAGCCTCAACTTTCTCATGTGCACAATCATCTTACTTGTGGAACTTTACAAGGACCAGCAGGTGGATGAACGTGTGATGCACTCTGTGTTGTGTGTGTGTGCGTGTGTGTGTGTGTGTGTGTGTGTGTGTGTGTGTGTGTGCATGTGTGTATGTGTGTGTGTGTGTGTTTCAGGGAAGGCTTTCAGGAGAAGTGATACCTCTCTGAAGAATGAGCAGATACCAGGTTAAGGTGAAAGACTCAGCACACAACACCTCATGAAGGACTCATCACATAGCTATATCCCACAAGCTGTCATTAGAATTAGGGTGTTTTCATCAGTATCACCAATTTTTCAGAAACACTTCACAAACTGCACAAAGTTCACATCTAATGGCTTAAAGGGGTGGGGTTGTTTTAAGGGGGAGTTAGCCATGGGCATTGCACTCAAAGTTTGGGGCTACTGTCCTAAGACGTTTAGCTCAAGGCTAGAGCTCTAACACTTTGAGCCACAGCTCAGAGTTTCGCAGACTTCCTGCCAGGGCTGGGATTTAAACCCACCAGTGTCAGACCTCAGCCCTGGACTATCTTGGATGATAGGGGTGAGTGAGCCAGCAGCATCTGGTTACGTGGAGCTGGGTTGAAGCAGTTTACCTCTGGTTAAGTCAGATTAGATAGCAGCTGTCAGCACCAGACTCCCAGCTTGCTATATGATATTTGCAGTCCTATCCTTATATCATTGCAATCACAACCTTCTTTTATTTTTTTTATTTTTGGTGCCAGTCTTGGGTCTTAAGTAAGGGTCTAAACACAGTCCCTAATCTTTTATGCTCAAAGCTAGTGCTTACTGCTTGAGCGACAACACAACTTCCAGACTTTTCTGTGCATGTGGTAGCAAGGAATTGAACCCAGGGCTTTGTATGTACTAGAGGAGCACTCCACCTCTGAGCTCCAGGAGTGACAAGTATATAAACAGATAAATGTGTAGATTGGTAGATAGATAGGTGTATATGTATAAACTAAGAGAGATGTCTGTATTATGAATTTGCATATACCATATTACTACTAATTATTGGCAACTAAATTATTCCTTCCTTTTTTAATCATCATGATTGAATACATAATAAAGTATTAATTGAAAATTATTCAATGTAGTATAATTGTGTAAAATTTTATAATATAAAAAAATACACTACTAATTTAATTGTTACTTTTATAACATTCCATTTGTATGGATATATCATCAGAATGGGTTTCTCAGAACCTCCCACCATTCATTAGTGGCAGTCCCGGGATTAAACATCCAGGGCAAAGTTGCTGGTTTTGGCTATGGCTTCCCTAATAGTCCACCAAACATCAGCAATGCAAGGTCATGTGCACTTTCTGGGCCTTGTCATTTAGACTCAGGATGGTCACAATACAAAGCAAAAAAATTAATATCACCTTCTTGAACTTCTCAGTTTTATACTTCTCCTTCTTTTTTTTTTGCCAGCCCCGATATTTGAACTTGGGTCCTAGAATCCCAGGTTTGGTTGTGGCAGAGGTGCAAAGACCTAAGTTCAAGCCTTGTGCTTGGCCAAAAAAAAATAATCATAATAATAATAAGGCCCTGGCTTGGAATTTGCACTATTTTTCTAGCAGGCATGGGATTTGAACTTGGGACCTAGTTAAATCTGTGACATTGGGGGTGAAGTGGAAGCTCACCGTCCTTGTAGACAAGAAATTCAGACCAGTTCCCTAGGGCCTGAATTCAAGCATCAGCACTGGAAAAAATAATATTCGTATATGAGATCTATTTACATACATCGGTTTACTGTGTATGATGTTTATTACCATTATTTATGTAGTATTATTACACATATAACACTTCATTTATTACATCATATCACCTAGATTATATTTGCATATAGATTATACATCGTACTGAGACCTAGGACTTTCACAGAGAAGGAAACAAATGTGTCAAAATTGGCTTCTTACTCCACAAATAAATTTTTGGCCATGCTGGGATTTCAACTCACTGCCCACAATGCCTAATCCATAAATTGGGTCACAGTCTTAACACAACAGCCTCCAGGAAACTGAGCTGCCAGAAAATTCTGAGGACCTTTGATCAAGGCACCGTAGTGCCCAATATATACATTGATAGATATGTATATATGTATGTGTGTATATATATATATATGTATATATATATATACATATATATATAAAGAGAGAGAGAGAGAGAGGGAATGTGAGGATATTAAATGATATATATATTATTACCAATTATTAGTTATTACATTATTCCACCATTTTATAAATATCATGATTGAATACTTATAAAAGCATTCATTAAAAATTAGTTAAAATCTGTCCATTAGGGGAATCAAACCATGGTGCTAAAATAGAAGATATAAATCCAATAATATTTGTGTGGCATTATGAAATAGAATCATGAATCAACTGCAAATTTAATTATTACTTTTATAGCATTCCATTAGCATTCATACGAATAGGAATGAGTTTGTCAGAATCTCCCTCCATTTGTGGGTGGCAGTCCTAGCATTCGAACTCCAAGGCTGGGTAGTTTACTTCGAATGCAAACCATTGGAATGACACCGTGAAGATTTCAGATTGTCACAATTGAAAAAAGAACAACAAGAAGAAAAGAAATCCAGGTGTCAATGGCTCTTGCCTATAATCTTAGCTCCTCAGGAGGCTGAGAATGTAGAGAATGCCATTTTGAATTCAGCAAGGGCAGGAAAGTCGGTGACACTCTTATTTCTAACAGATCACCGGAAAAATAAAAATAAATAAAAATAAAAAAATGAGTGAAATTGTGGCTCAAGTTTCACAGTGCTACCCTGGAGCAAAAGGAGCTCAGAGACAGGGCCTAGGCTCATGGTACAAACACAGAACTGCCCCCTACAAAAGGAGGCAATCACTCCATGTCTCTGTGTATGGATGGATGATGTATGGATAATGGGCATTCAGCAGGTTGCCCATGCTCAGCCCACCCAACTTGGGCAACCCGGGACAAGCCCTCAGATTTCCTAGGCTGTAGGAGTGGTTGAAGGTTCTGGATACATATTATCTATCCCTATGTAGAATGTGAGCCTAGACATCTAGGGCCTGGTGGCTCTCACTCATTCATCATTCCTCATTGCAGAGTCACAGACTGGTCCAAAATGTCGGCAAAGTTATGAAATATTCAGCGATTTCTATGCCAAAAGGGGTAAGCCAATAAATCCCACCCTCATAACTCTGGTTACAAGTCAGCCTTGGGCTGTGTATGTGGATTAGCGGTAAAGAGGTTACCAAGCATGCACGAAGCCCTGGGTTTGAATCTTCAGTAATACAGAAACAGAAAAAGCCAAAAGTGGCACTGTGGCTAGCCTTGAGCAAAAGAAGCTAAGGAACATACCCAGACCCTGAGTTCAAGCCTGATGAACAGCAAAAAAATTAAAAAGTGAGCCTGGTGAGACATATTCTTCTGTGTCTCAGGAGGGTCGAGGTGCGAGGTAAGAGGTAGAGAGCAGCTGCTGGTGGCTCACCCCTGTAATTTCAGCTATTCAGGAAGTTGAGATCTGAGGATCACAAGTACAAGCAGGAAGGGCTACATGAGACACTTTTCTCCAATTAAACATCCAAATAGCCAGAAGTAGAGCTGTGGTTCAAGTAGTAGACTGCTAACCTTGAGCAGAAAAGCTAACGGATAGCGTCCAGGCCATGAATTCAAACCCCAGAATGTGAAGACTCCGGGTCTATGTTGAGGGGTAAGAATGATGCAGGCTCCAGCCTCAGGATTATCTGAGGACTGTGTTTGGGATTAGGAAAGCTCTTGGAATGCCAGGCTAGAGAGGGAAAATATTCTCTCTCCCTATCTCAAAACACATGTCACAGACTCCTGGGCTAGAGAGGGAAAATGTTCTCTCTCCCTATCTCAAAACACATGTCACAGACTCCTGGGAGTTGAAGAAGTGGCTCTTCTGCTTGCTTAAGCATAAATGAACAACTGGTCAAGCATTTTCCTGAGATTTTAGAAGTAGTTTTAGCTTTCTCTAAAATAGTTTAGATAATAATATACCTAGACATTGTCTTATAGGTTAAGTAAAAATGTATCTGTTGAAATTTTTGTGTGAATGTCTTCTGATCAAATCTTGGCAAAGATTATGCTTGCTTGTCTTTAAATACCCACTAACAATAAAGCACAGCATGCAGTGGCAATTGTTTGCACGCTGCATCCCCTGTGTCCTGGTGATATTGTGACCCTTATCCAGGGACCCCAATACACTAGACGTTGACACCAGAACTGACACACACACACACACACACACACACACACACACACCAAGATAGAGCATTTGCCAGTAAGTCTGCACAATTCTACATCTAGAGAGAGATAGGAAGGAAAGATTTGCTCCAGAAGGTGATATAACCAGTGCCAAAATTCCACAGGAGTTCTAAGGCTTGGAACAGGACAGAGAGCCTCAGGCAGAAGGCACAGAATGGGTAAAGGTCCTGCGGTGTGGTGTAGAGCAGGTGGTGTGTGTGAAATGAAGGTTCTGTGGCTTCAGACAAGTTTGGCAGGACATTCAAGGCTGGGTCAAGGTTTGTACTTCAGGCACAGGTATGAAAGAGTGTGGAGTCCCAGAGTGGGGCTCAGGGGGAAGATTAGATCTTTTTCACCATGGACCCTAGTCATTTCCTGTGGCTGGAAGCCTATTTTTCACAGCTCCTGACCCTTAGGCCTCCTTTGCATCTGTCATGGGCGCAGTGTGGATCTGAGCAGCAAATCAACTTCTCAGACCACAGTTTGGGGCAAGGAGGTCCAAAAGCTGCAAGATGGCATGGCAGGTAACATCTGCTCATGCGGTATCACAAGAGTGCAAATCTGTCAGGCACACCCTGAGTGGGTGTTGAGTTGGGCTCATGAAAGACTTGTGGGCTCACCAATCCACAGCCAGCTGGCTGCTGCTTGTAGCAGTTGCTATCCCAGGAGTCCCAGGGCTCAGAGCCCTGCTTTCCTCACCAGTGCTCGGGGGCAGATGAAAGTCTGCAATCGTTGGCCTACTACAAAGGAGCATCCATAGTGTCGTTTCCCTTGGCTCTGTGTCCCCGTGCATGGATGGAGGGGCAGGTTCCATCGAACTTACTGCCATGGTGCAGACCCCTCAGCCCAAGTACTTAGGGAGAAACACTTGAACTGGCTAAAGAGTTTACTACTACTATTCCTCAGGACTTCCCCCAGTTCTGGCTCAGGTCATCATTACCACCTTTCTATGTGTGGGCGCATCTTAGAATTAGGGCTTGAACTCAGGGCCGGGGATCTGTCCCTCAGTTTTTTTTCATTCAAAGCTAGCACTCTACCACTTGAGCCACAGTTTTTCTTTCAGCTTTTGGGTGGTTATTGAGAGAGGAGAGTCTCACACACTTTTCTAGCTGGGCTGCCTCTGAATCGCAATGCTCAGATCTCAGCTACTCAGATCTCTGAGTAGCTAGGAATATGAGAGCATGACCTAATAGCACCTGGCCACACTCTCCTTCTTGGCTAATGACAGAGGACCTCTCTCCCAGACTAGCACCCACGTACAGTTACCCCTCCTACCCCACTCCTATTCCTCCAGGCTTCACAGGAATCATACCCTCCCCTGAGGTCAAAGAAATAAGATCAGGTTTGAGCTTTTTGTTCTCCACAGAGTCAGTAGCTGCAGAGAGCTGATATGTACTGTAGTTCAAGTGGTAGATCACCAACCTTGTGCAAACCAGCTAAAGGATACCACCTAGGATCTGAGTTCCAGCCGGCAAACTCACACAAACACGCAAACACGCGCACACACACACACACACACACACACACACACACACACACACACACACACACACACACACACACACACATATCCTTAGCAGGGTCCAATGGCTCATACCAGCAATCCTAGCTAAAGAAGCTGAGCTCTTAGGATGGCAGCTTGAAGCCATCCCAGGCAGTAAAATCCGTGAGACTCTTCTTTCCACTAAGCTACTAAAAATTGAAAGTTGGGCTCTGGTTGAAGTGATAGAGTGTCAGCTTTGAGCAAAAGAAGCTCAGAGACTGTGCCTAGACCTTTAGTTCCAGCTCTAAGATTTTTTAAGACACCCTTTACCCCCACTCCACATCCAATCAAGCCATAAATCCAGATTTTGGTCACCCTGTATCTCACTTCCATTCCTGCCGGTTCACAACACTGCCATAAGTGGCCGGTGTGGGGCCAGCAATGGATTAAGAAGTGAACATACAACAAGGGGGGCATAGCTAGGTCAAGGCTAATGTCCCATAACATTGAAGTATTGGCCATACTAGTCTCTAATCCCCCCAGATTCCTGGACCTAGAATTTAAAGTGTGTGCATCTGTATTCTGGGCATCCAGAATTGTCTAGAAGGACATGAGAGGCCAAGCTCAGGTGGGAAGATAGATTTTGCTGCAACAAGATATGTTTACATTTACTACACACCAATGGATACTTCCAAGCCACCTTGACCTCAAATCCCATGTAACCCTGAATCCTCGTTTCTTGGGCAGCCTTCAGTCAGCTATCAAGCTCAAGTTGGCCAGAGCCACCACAAACCCCCCTTCCCCCACTCCACTGCCAGCATGCAAGGAGGGACGTGAGTCAGAGGCCCAGATTGGGAAAAGGACAGGACATCACATGACTAACACCCGCCCAGAGGCAGGGGAGAACTTATGCAAGCCAGCCCTGCTGACCCAGAATCCTCTGGAGGTGCCCCAAGATTTGGACAGGCCTCACTTGAGCCCCAAAGAAAATCTGGAATCCAGGCCTCTGGCAATTTAGGACTCATTGTTGACCCTGATAGGGGGCTAAAGGGAAGATCAGTGTGGAGAAGGGGCACCATCCGAGATCAGAAAGAGGCAGCTCAGGAAGTGGACAGAGGAAGATGAGGGAAACACACACACACACACACACACACACGCACATGCACACAGGAAGCCCAAGGCCTCAGCAGTCCCTGAGGACCCTGACCATCCCCACCCCCAAGAAGATGGCACTACTATCCTCAGACCAATTATAGACAAAACTAAGGGCCTCTGACAAGTCTGAAATGGCTCATAACAGCTTGGCATTTCCTAAATGTACACACCGCTATGCAGAAATCTCAGCTACCTTATTTTTGGTTGTCAGTCATGGGATTTGAACTCTGGGCCTGTATGCAGTCCCTCAGCTCTTCAGCTAAAGGTGAGTGCTCTACCACTGGACCCACAGTGCCACTTCTGGATTTCTGGTGTTTCACCGGAGATAATGTCTCACAGATTTTCCTGCCCAAGTTGGCTTTGAACCACCATCCTCAGATATCAGCCTCTACCATCCCACACCTGCTACCATTCATCCAGTCCCTGCCTGCCACAGGCCACGACCTCTGGAGTTCTTGGTAAGGCATTGCCCACTGTGCTGTGGCTTCACACTGGGGCACACCTGGAGAGTTCTTAGAAATGTCTGTACAGTGAGGCCAGCACCAGTTCTCCCAACCAGAGCACCCCTACTACTTCACCATCTCTTACGTTTTTTCTTTCTTTCTTTCTTTCTTTCTTTCTTTCTTTCTTTCTTTCTTTCTTTCTTTCTTTCTTTCTTTCTTTCTTTCTTTCTTTCTTTCTTTCTTTCTTTCTTTCTCTCTCTCTCTCTCTTTCTTTCTTTCTCTCTCTCTCTTTCTTTCTTTCTCTCTCTCTTTCTTTCTTTCTTTCTTTCTGTCTTTCTTTCTTTCTTTCTTTCTTTCTTTCTTTCTTTCTTTCGTTCTTTCTTTCTTTCTTTCTTTTGGGTTGAGGGACTTGAACTCAGGGCTTGGGTACTGTCTCTAATGTCTATTTTTCCTCAAGGCCAGTGCTTTACCACTTGAACCACAGCTCCACTTCCAGTTGGATTGGAGATGAGGCTCTCATGGTACTTTCCTGCCTGGGCTGGGAAATGAGATCCTCTGGATCTCAGCCTCCTGAGTGTGCAGGATGATAGGCGTGGGATGACAGGCATGAGCCACTGGCACACAGCTTATGGTATCTCGTCCTTCAGAATTTCCACCTAGTCCTCCTCTATATGCTACTACCTAGACACTCCTCTACCTCCCTCATGGACAGCAAAGGGAGGCTGAGAATTTGGGTAGGGCCATAGGCTTTAAAGGGCCCCCTCCACATCACTAGCCCTCTCTAAATTCCCATCTGCTTCCTCTGATGGACTGGTCGTCCAGGGAAGATCAGACCCACTAAGAGTTCTGGGGCCTGCCTTCTATCTCCCCGCACCACCACCCAACAGATACCTGCAGATTTCTGGGGCCCGCTGCTCCATGACCTGGTGGAAGACATTGGGAGGGTTGCTGATAACTGGGTCCAGGTGTGCTCAGGACAGAAGAGTTTCCAGCTAGCCTCTATCAAAGAGGGAGACACAAAGCATGGATGGGTCTACTAAAAGCTTCAGGGCATAGCCATCCTCATGTCACCAAGGTCCCTTGGAGAACTGTATCGGACAGTCTCGCACATCTATACCAAGACTCACACAACTGTACCGAGTCTCTCACCTGCAGCCCTGGCTGGAAATGAACACGCTCTGCTATGCTGTCCATCATCTGCAGCACCTTTGCTCTCTGTTTCCTGTCAGATCCTCCTTCTTAAGCAGGACCAACTTTTCAAGTGCTGCCTGCAAGAAGCCCGTTCCGATCACCTTGGCACAGCTGGAGCCTCTCGGCTCTGCGGGCTGCGGGCTTTTTCACACTCTGCCTTCTGGCCAGTGTGTGTTGAGAATGCACAAAGGGGCAGGCCTGGGTTCCACTATTGGATTTCTGAAGGCCCTGGTACACCATCCAGGGACAGGTGTTTTATCACACTCCAAGAGAGGGTACTCAAAACCCAGGCAGTTTGTAGTCATAAAACAGGGCCATTTCTTGGTGTGGGCTTGAACAGGGGATCTGGGAGAAGAATCTCTGAGTTTTATTGCTCAAGGCTGGTGCTCTACCTCTTGAGCCACAGCTCCATTTCTGGCTTTTTGGTGGTTCCATGGAGAGTAGAGTCTCACGGGCTTTTCAGCTTATGGCTGACTTCAAATAGTGATAGTCAGATGTCAGCCTCCTGAGTAGCCAGTATGACATGGATGAGCCTTAGCCCCAGATGAATGGCACCAAATGCTTTTTTTTGCTCCTGTTTATCTCCAGTCAACTAGCAAGCCCAAGTTAAAATAATCAGTTACTGGGGATCAAAATCCTCTCCTAGGTCAGTTAATCCAAAGAGATAAAGTGTCTTTGGAAAAGGCTAGTCTGAGTTGGCTAGGGGTATTGTGTGTGTGTGTGTGTGTGTGTGTGTGTGTGTGTGTGTGTGTGTGTGTGTGTGTGTGTGTGTGTGTGTGTGTGTGTGTGTAAGTGTCAGGGATACCTACCCGTATCTCTGTGGTGCCTCATCCTCCCAGCAGGGAGTGCATCCAGGATACTGACCCCAAGGAAGATGGATGAGCGAGGGTATTTTAGGTCATATCCAGGGGGATGATCCGAATTCTGTCCTGCAACCAAAGCCTTGACAGATAATGGAGAGAAGGAGAGGTATAGGGGGACATCAAGGGAAGCCCCTTACCTTTGGCTAGAAGTGCCAGCCAGCTAGAAGACTGAATCCATCTTTCTTGGTAGTCAGATAAAAGGTGTACACTGTTCATTTATTTTATGATGATTGTGTGAGCCTTAAGGCTTGGATTTAGGGCCTGGGTGTTATCCTTGAGCTTCTTTTGTTGAAGGCTGAGTCTCTACTACTTGAGCTACACCACCACATCTGGCTTTTTTGTGTGTGGGTTTGTGGGGGGGGAGAGGTGGTTTATGAGAGATAAGAATCTCAAGGACTTTTCTGCCCGGGCTGGCTTTGAGTCACGACCATCAGCCCTCAGACTCCTGAATAGCCAGGATGATGGGTGGGAGCCACAAGCTCCTGACTGCCACCATCCGTTTATAATCTCTTTGGCCCAGGGCTGTGCCACCCACACTGCACCTCCTTGTTGGGAATGGGAAGCAGACATGAGTGGGTTTGATACTTCAACAGCTTACCTATCTTTGAGCATTGTTCCAGGTCAGTCTGATGGCGGATTCCTCCTTATCCACAGCAATGACTGGGCTCTGTCACAAGAACAAATGTCCCCTGGGAGGTGTCAGGTCTGAGGTCTTTCCTCTGAACCCTGTCCCCTAACCGAAATGAGGGTCTTTCCTGCCTAAGCTGGCTTTGAGTTGAATCGTGATCTTCAGATTTCCACTCCTGATTACTTAGGATGATAGCCATGAGACACTGGCACCTGGCCAAAGATACTTTTCCAAGCCTGTCATTCTATCCACTCAGGAGACTGAGCTCTGAGGACTGCATTTGGATGCACCCTTTTCAGCAAAGTCCATGAGAACTCTTATCACTAACTAAACACCCAAACAAGTTGGAAGTGGAGTTGTGGCTCAAATGGCAGAGTGCTAGCTTTGAGCATAACACAAGGGATGGGACCCAGGCCCTATTTATAAACTTTTTCTAGCATAGACCCACCCAAGAAAGGGAAGCAGGTGGGCACACGGGAGCTCAAAGCTCACACATAATACTCAAGACTCACAGAATAGACCCCATCCTGCTCTGATTCTCTAGATTATATGTCCTAGATTATGGCAGTCTTAGATGGGACTGACCATACACCAAGTCAGGACATTCAAGTACAATCTCATACTGAGTATCCCGTGACCTCATCAAGGACTCAAGATCCTTTGACACTGGGCAGTCAGTTGTGGTCTAGTTATCCAGCCACAAGATATGGGATTGAAAGGATTTCTTGGTCAAGGGATGCAGACTGGAGAGCTGTAGGTCCCTCTCTCCCGGAAAGGAGAAAAGGCCTAACCATCCCAGGAATGTTCCTGGGTTGTGAGTATCCTCAATGAAACAACCCTGCTCAGAGCTCAGTGCCTCTGGTTTTCCCACCAGCCTCTAACCAGCCCTGCTCCACCTTCAGTCGGTCCTCTCTGAATCCCAGATCTGTCATCTAGACTAAAGGTTGAGTCAGCAAAGGGACCCACCTCTATCTCTGAGAATGGCCGTCACAGGGCCCTACAGTCCCCTAGAGGAAGTCTTGGGGCAACACGGGTCTAACTTCCCCCCTCATTCTCTGGATGTGCTGTGCCAGTGGCAGGCTTACCTCTGTCTCTTGTCGAGGAATGAACACTGGGGGTGTCATCTTCAGATTAAGCCAGAAGAAGTCCCAATCCCCAAGGATGTACCACACATGTATCCAGCAGTGAATGACAGCAAGCTGGTCAATAGTGAACACAAAGTGCCAGGACTTTTAACAGCCATGTGGCTGGGTCGATGTCTCTATCACTGATGGTCTAAGTTGTTAGGTGAGGTCATGGCTCCAATGGCCTGACACACCTAACCTGGGATCATCCTCCCTCTTCATCTTCTTGCTTATCCCTTGCCACCTCCCTCTTGACACTCCCTCAGCCTATACCTCCCTATCCCTTGGATAATTTCTTCTTATCTGACTAGAAAATAAACTCGATGGGCTAGGAGAGACTGATATTTGGTGACACACCCTGAGCCCTAGGGTTTACCCAAGGCTGTTTCCCTCTGCAGTCGGTGACCACACAGCTCCTGGATGTCATGAAGTTGCTGAGGGTCAGTGGCTTGGTCCTACATACTGGCTTTAGGCTCTGAAACTGTCCCCACAGTGATTATGAATGGTTGGCTCCCTTGATCCAGGGACTCCAAACCAAGGCTTGCATGTTCCGTTCTTCCTTCCTTTTCTCCTTTTCTCCCTCCATCCTTCTCTCCTCTCTTTCTCTTTCCTTTCTTTGTGTCATTCCTGGGCCTTGAACTCAGAGCCTGGGTGCTGTCCCTGAGCCTTTTTTCCTCAAAGCCAACGGTCTACAGCTTGAGCCACTCATCCACTTCTGGAGTTTTCTTTTTGGTAGTTTGTTGTAAATAAGAGTTTTACGGGCTTTTCTTCCTGGGACTTAAGCCTCAGTCCTCCCATCTCAATCTCCTAAGTAGCTAGGATGACAGGTGTGAAGCACCGTCATCCAACTCAAACCAAGATTTCTTCAGGCGCTGTGGAACCTTTCATCTTCTATTACCACCTGGACCTGGCACTCGCTGTAATGGTTTGTTGGATAAATAAATGAGCATCTGTCTATGACAATATTACAGAAAACTCCCATCCAACTCAGGTAAGCATCCTGGGGGTGGAGGGGTTGGTGGGGGAGATGTCGAAGCCTGACATAGCTCTTCCACAGTTCTCCCTCGTCCTTTGTCCTGCCCTCCTGGTGCCACTGCACTTAACTCTTTTGGCTCTGATGATGTGAGCCACGATGTACTCGCTGGATTCTGGGACCTCTGCGATGCCTCTCTTCTCAAAAATCTTTGTCCAGCGGCTGACCCACAGTTTGGCACTCAATTCGTCCCTCAGGTGAGAATGAGGCACTTGAGGTGAAAGCCTGGCTCAAGGGGCCTCCTCTCCTCCCCCTGGGGCCAGACAGGATGGTCCACAACATCCGGCCCCCAAGTTTCATGTTGCAGAGAAAGGATCCTTGAGGCATTCCGGTTCTCTGAATCACCCAGATTCCAGTGCAGGTGCTGGGAATCGTCTCTGCTCACAGCTGGCAGGCTGGGGATGACGAGGTCACCATCTCTGTTCCCCATGATGTACTTGACTGTGGTGGTCACCCTAGAGAAAATCAGAGGAGAATCAGCAGCTGCTAGAGGAAGGCAGTTAAAGCAGGATGTTCATGACAGGAGACGATCTGGCTTGGGAACTCTACCTGTGCCACTTTGAACATCATTGTTTGGCAGCTGAAATCCTCCATCTAATTTGACCCATAATCCCAGTCATTAGTAGTAATTGCCAGCTTAAAGAAAAAATCCTGGAAAAGCTGGCATTTCAGTTGTCCCAATCAAACTTAAAGGCTTCCAAAGTCAGTGGTCCCGTTTTCCTTCCAGACAGCCTACAGCAGGTTACAGAAACTGGCATTCAGCCAGCCCTAGCTAACTGCCATGGCCTGATACCATGCAGGCTTCAGCAGGGGGAATGCATTTGCCTACCACTGCCCAGCTGGAAACGGCTTAGGCAGGACACAGATTGGAGTCTACAGGACTCCAGGGAGGGAGGACTGCCCACCGGTGTAATGCCCTAGGAGGGAATCAATGCCACAAGTGGGGGCCTGGAGACCCCTGCCCAGATGCCCATGGTCACCACCAAAGCCCTGGATAAGTTTCCCCTCTCATCCTTGCTTGTGGTTAACCATGTGCCATGTCACACCATTCGCCACCCACCAGACCCTCTTAACTTCACATCTTCTGCCCTACTCCCCCCATCTCATTCCCTAATTATGATTGGCAGACACATTCCCAACCCTTGAATTAGCTCCAACTCTACACACCAGAGCAGGGTGTCTGGCTGTATGAGTGTGGCTGTGGTCACCGGGAGCACCAGCAGATTCTGGCAGAGCTGGGAAATGTGATCACCCTGTGAGAACTGATGATGGCTGGAGTCGGGAGAATAGGCTGGGTGTGTGTGGGAGGGGGTATGTTCCTCCCAGATATTCATCTTTTCTCTGACCCCCAGTGCACTCCCCTCCTTAGTGTGCTCTTCTGGGACCTTCCTCGGGTGAAAGGGTGACCAAGCATAGAGGACAAGGGCTCACACAGCAAGGGGGTCTATCTTCTGCATCCAACACCTCCAACCCCAGAAAAAAGGAAAAGACCTGAGAAGGCAAGTTTGGAGATGCTGCTCCCCATCTCTGACTAAAGCCACCAGGTTCCCACCAAGGTGAGGAAGGGTGCAGATGGGTGGCTGTGTGGCTCCATTACTCCAGGCCAGGAGCTCTCTGGCGCCCCCTCCTCACCCAACCCTGCATCTTCCCGTTTCCTGGGACACTGGCCACTAGGGACATGAGAGGGATCCTGGGGTTGCCACACACCCTACCCCCACTCCTGGGGTGCATTTGCAGCAGAACCAGGGTGTACTGTGGGATGCAGGAGAGGCACAGGTGGGACAGGAGAGGGGAGGTGGGAGGCACTGGTCCAGGTCTGCAGAATGGGGGAGGCGGTGAGGGGGGGCCGAGGGGTTCGCTGGGCAATGGGGTTCCCAGAGTGTGGGCCAGCAGGGTGGCCACTCACGTGTGCTGCTAGGAGAAGCTGTAGGCAGCACTCCAGGTATGGCAGGCCCGGAGTCTGAGGACGAGGGACCTGAACCAGGTCCTGAGACAAGCCAGCCAGGGGTGCGTTATCTCAGCCTGGCAACTGAGAGAGGCTCCCTGGGTCTAGGATGGCAGCGCCATTTTTGAAACGCAGCACCTTGGGAAGGGCCAGGGTCTGAGGACACATGGTAGGGTGAGTTAGGCCTCTCTTCCCCCTCAGCTGCAGACAACTCAGCTCTCGCCTCATGCTCAGCCAGACCTGTTTCTGCCGATGCCGCTATCATCTCTGCCACTGCTGCCACCAAGGCTGCCTCTTCAGCTGCCTCCTCCTCAGTGGCCTCCTCCTCTGTGGCGACTGCCAACACCATGAAAATTGGAACCTTGGACTTGGGACAGCTCATGGCCACCACGCCACCGAGAGGCTGCTTGAGGTGATGTGTCTGCTGTGATAGCTCCACATGCTTTGCACTCCCAGTCAGGACCTTCACTTCAATTGAGGCCTCAGCCAGCCAGTCAATAGAGTGGAAGAAAGACAACCTCTTCAGTAAATGGTGCTGGCAAAATTGGTTAACTACATGTAGAAAACTTAAGCTAGATCCTTATATATCACCCTGCACCAGAATCAACTCCAAATTGATCAAAGACCTTGAACTCAAAGCAGACACTCTGAAAACATTACAGGATGGAATAGGAGAAACCCTAGGTCTCCTTGGCTCAGGACGAAATTTTCTGAATAGAGATCAGGAAACACAACAATCAAAGAAAGGTTGGACAAATGAGATTGCATAAAGTGGCAGAGCTTCGGCAGGGCAAATGACATAGCTAGCAAGATCAATAGAAAGCCCACGGATTGGGAGAAGATCTTTACTAGCCATACAACGGACAAGGGTCTCATATCTAAAATATACTTGGAACTCAAAAAATTAAACCACCCAACAACAAATCCTCAAAGAAACAACTGCCCAATAAATAAGTGGGCGAAAGACTTAAAGAGAAACTTCTCTGAAGAAGAAAGAAGGATGGCCAATAGACACATGAAGAAATGTTCAACATCCCTAGCCATAAGAGAAATGCAAATCAAAACAACATTGAGATATCACCTCACTCCAGTTAGAACGGCAAAAATCAAGAACTCTAACAACAACAGATGTTGGAGGGGATGTGGACAGAAAGGACCCTTACTTCATTGTTGGTGGGAATGTAAACTTGTTCAACCACTTTGTAAAGCAGTATGGAGGTTCCTCAAAAGACTTCACATAGAACTCCCCTATGACCCAGCAATCCCACTTTTGGGCATTTACCCAAATGTTTACAAACAAGACCACACTAAAGCTACCAGCACAAGTATGTTTATTGCAGCATTATTTACCATAACTAAGATATGGAACCAACCCAGATGCCCCTCAGTAGATGAATGGATCAAGAAAATGTGGTATATATGAAGCTATTTCCTCTTATGCATGTACTTACTCCTCTCTGCTCTCTCTCTCTCTGCCTCCACTTCTCTTGCGGGCCACTTCGACCCCTCTGCGCATGCATGCCTGCCACAGAGAGCCCCTGGCCACTGCTACCACCACATTAAGCCCCCGGGCCCTGCCTCCTCTTTCCCTCAGTCCCACCCTTTCCTCTCCTCAGCCCTGCCACCAATTCCCCTCAGCCCCGCCCCCACCCTTGCCTAAAAGAGCAGCCCTCACTGGGCCCTAAGGCTTCCAGGCCATGGGAATTGCCTCACCTCAGTTCAGCACTCCCCGCCAACCCTAACACTTGCCCAGGGAATCAAATCTCCCCTCAGCCCCAACACTGGAGGAGACTCTTCTCCATTCCTCTCCACTCCACACATCAAGCAGGTACACAATGACCTCTGTGTGTATGTATGTAGGTGTGTGAGTGTGAGTGTGTGTGTGTGTGTGTGTGTGTGTGTGTGTGTGAGAGAGAGAGAGAGAGAGAGAGAGAGAGAGAGAGAGAGAGAGAGAGAGAGAGAGAGAGAGAGAGAGAGAGAAAGAGAGAGAGAGAGAAAGAGAGAGAGAGATAATGTTGGGGATAACTACCTCAGAACCTAGCACCCCTTGGGATGACTCAGCACATCGAACATTTCAAAAAACAGCACAAAGCACCCTGTGTGAAGGACTCAGCACAGTGCTCCCTTTGAAGGACTTAGCATATAGTAACCTTTGGGATGACTCAACATGCAGCTCCCTTTGAAAGAGGAAGTCCATAGCACGCAGTGTATAGGACTCAGTTCATGGCACACTTTGAAAAACACAGCACGTAGCACTCTTTCCCAGGACTCAGCACATTGCACCCTGTGTTAAGGCTCCACACACACCACTCTTTGAAGGGCTGAGTATGTAGCACCCTGTGTAAAACATTCAGTGGACAGCCCCCTTTAAAACACTCAGCACATAGCAGTGTTTTGAAGGACTCAGCACATACCACCCTGTGGAAGCCCCATTTGAAGGACAGTACAGAGCACCCTGTATAAAGGACTCGGCACACAGCACTCGAAAAACTCACCTCATCTCACTCTTCTCAAGGATGCAGCACATTGCACCCATTGGGATGACTCAGCTTACAGCCCCCTTTGAAGGCGTCAGCAAAGGTACCCTGTGTAAAGGACTCGGCCCACAGCACCCATTGAAAAATTCACCTGTCCCTCCCTTCTCAAGGGCTCAGCACATAGCATCCTTTGGGATGAATTAGCATACTGCACCTTTTGAAGGACTCAGCATAAATACATTGTGTAATGGACTCAGCACACAGCACCCTTTGAAAAACCCAGCACTGCCCACTCTTCTCAAGGACTCATAATATAGCACCCATTGTGATGACTCAGCACACAAAATGCTTTTTGAGGACTCAGCAAAAAACCCCCATGTAGGAAGGACTCAGAAAACTGCACCCTTTGAAGGACTCAGCATAGAGCTGTATGTCACAAGTTCAGCTGTCATTAGAATTAGGGTGCTTTCTTCTGTATCACCATTCTTCAGAAACACTTCACAAATCCTACTAGTTCACCTTTAACTAACCTATGTTTTGTGGAGGAGGGTCAGCTGGGGGTCTTGAACTCACAGCGTGGGGGCCCAGTCTCTGAGCTCTTTGGTTCAATGTTAGAGCTCTACCACTTTGAGACATGGCTCCAATTTTGTTTTTTTTTTTGTGGGAGGGGATTGTTCTTTGACAGGCCTTACAGTAATCAGGAAGGCCAAGTTGGAGTGTCCATGGCCAAAGGCTCTTAGCTTGGCCTGGAGCTGACCTCTCCCTTCCTTGTTCTCCTGGAAGCCGGGCCTCCTGGAACTCTCTTGGCCTAGGGTGAAACAGATCTGCTCTGGAATCAACATTCACAGTGGGCAAAAGTCAGCTTGGGCCTGGTCACATCCCCCAATTGAACTCTAGATGACAATAGTCCCCCACGATGGCACGTGGCCGCATGTCCTACATCTGGCTACAAGGGGGCAAGAGTCACCCACCATAGGGATTGTACCTGCGAGTTGTGTTTACTCTTGCTTCCCTGGGGCCCCCATCATGCTTTGAAGCCACCCTGGATGGGAATGTACTTGAGAGACTTACCTACAATTAACCATCAAAAAGCAAGTGGGGCTGTGGCTCAAGTAGAAGAGCACTAGCCTTGAGCAAGAAAACTCAGGGATAGAGCCTAGGCCCTGAGTTCACACACACACACACACACACACACACACACACACACAAGAATGCAAAAGCAGATTTCTACACTGCAGTCTTTGAGTATTTTTTTTATTTGGGGGAACAGAATGGCTAGAACATCAGTTTCCCCCATCACAGCTCCTTGACTGGGTCAAGGTCTATCCTGGTCCTTTGGGGCTCCTTTTACAGAATCGCCAAGATGCCTTCAAAAGGTGTCACATGCTAGGCACTGGTGGCACATGCCTGTCAATCTAGCTACTCTGGAAGTTGAGATTAGAGGACCACAGTTCAAAGCCATTTTGGGCAGGAAAGTATGTGAGACTCTTATCTTTGATGAACCATCAGAAAACAAGAAGTGGCACTATAGTTCAAGTCGTGGAGTGTTAGCCATGAGAAAAAGAGCTCAGGGACAGTGGCCAGGCCCTGAGTTCAAGCCCCAGGACTGGAAGAACAAATCTTTATTGGAGGCTTGTTTACCCTTTGAAAACAATTCATTCTTTGTGATAAGCATAATATGGGCCTCTTCCCTGGCCACCAATGGTCCATTAGATGTCCGTTGAATATTGTCCACCTCCCAGCAGCCTCTGCCCTACCCGACCCGCAGTTTACTCTTCCCATCACCTGGCAGATGGAGTCCTGAGAGAAGGCCACCTGGCCACTTACTTGTGGTGGCTCCTGAGGCTTTTGAGAGTCAGTATGTCACATAGAGAGTCATCATCTGCATCAGTCTACAGAAGAAAGGGAGGGAACACTCCTTGCCTGAGCCTGTGAGCTGTGGGTGATCTGCATGTGTGGCTTCTGCAGCAGGGTGTGCTCCATGGGGGAGTCCTATATGGGGTAGGGAACCCCGACCTGTCCTTTGGCAGTTTCCACACTGCTTTGAAGTGGCAATTCTTCAAAACCTTTCTGCTCCTCCCTCATGTTGACCACCCCAGAGCCTGAGGTGTCTGAAGCAGTGGTGGTGGCGGGGGACTCAGTCTGTGCTGGCATTTGGTGCCTGCTGTCCATGCCTTCCCCTGAGAGGAACCACAGGGGCTCCCAAAACTCTCTCCTCTTCATCTTCTCCTGGGACAGCCAGCACATGTGCTCAGCTTTCTCCTGACACAGCTCATCCAGGATGAATATCTGCTCTTTACACGCCACGAGGGAGTTCTCGATGGTGCAGATGTGTGCCAACATCTGGCTGCATCGATGGTGGAGCTCATCCACTGGACTCCCGAAGTCCACCACAATAGGCAGGTCATGGACAAAGCAGATTTTCTTCTCAGACGCCCACGTGTCCTGCTTTCCATCTCCACGTATGTTGTGGTGTCAGCTCACAGGGTGGGGTGCCAGTGGCTCCAGTTTTCTCTGGCACTAAGCTGCCAGGTGGACTGGGCACCCGCAGTGGGACTGCCACTCTTGGTGCAGGAGTTTCTTTCTCCCTGTGGATTTCAGCCAGGAGAGGGCCCCCTCTCGGTTTGGGGGATGTCTCCATCCTCTGTGATGGTCACATCTGGGGGAGTTGCCTCCTCAACTTTTGCTTCTCCAGGGCTCTCAACTTTCCCTTCCCCAGGTAAAGCCAGGAAGCTCAGCTGGGCCTGAAGGCTCTCGTCCTCTGGTCTGGTCACTTCCAGGCACTTGAGGGTATCCTGCCACTTTGAGAGCACCACCTGGTCCCACAGTTGGTAGGCCTACACTGGCTTCAGCTGTTCCAGCAGCTGGGTCTGCCTCTCTAGGTGCTGCCTATCTAGGGCCTCCTTCTCAGAGCTCAGCTACTCATTGGAGGTGTTGTGCAGCTCACAGGTGGCTCTGAGCTCCTGCAGCTGAGCCAGGGACTGCTCCTGCAAATCCTGCAGCTCCCAATCTGCTTGGCTCTCTCTCTCAGCCACCTCTTTCCATTCCTCTATCTTCTCCTCTGTGTGGTCCAGCTCTTTCCACAGATGTTCCTTCACCTGCTGCTCTGAGTCCAAGATGCTGCCTAGCTTCTCCTCACTGATCACCATGTGTAGAGTGTCCCACAGCAGGGCCAGCTCTTCTTCCATCTGTCTGTTGCACACATGCACATCATGGGATCTTGCAGATCTCCTGCTGATCCTTGGCCTTCTCCTCCAGTCTCCACAGTTGCTTCTGCTGCTCAGTGTTCTGGAAATGGAGCATTTGGCTTTCCTGGACTTGGATGTGAAATTGTTCCTCCAGGTTTTTCAACTCCATCTGGGTGCAGTAGGTCTGGGCCTGCATCTGCTGCTTGGCCGGAGATGGTCCCAAAGGGGGCCATGTCTCTGCCAGCTTCCTTCTCAATTCCCCCAGCTCCTTCTTTAGGTCAAAAACCTGCCTTGCCCCTTGATTATTCACCATGTCAATTGGTGTGCCCACTGGGTCAGCCTCCGGGCCTCTTCCTTCTGCACGTACCTCTCAATGCTCAGGTCTTCTGTGAAGATGTCTCTCTCTAGATTCACTTCAGTCACCATCCAGCTCAGGTTGGCCAGTAGTCTCTTTAGTACCTCACGCCCCACCAGAGCTTGTTGGAACTTACAGATTATGCTTTTCATGTTGCTCCACTGTGTCCAGAGTGCTTCCAGCTTCTCCTGCAACTCAGTGTTCACTTGCTCCAAGTCATTGAAGCTTCTGATCTTTTCCTCGAGCTGAAGGGTCACATCATTCAGCTGTTCTAAAAACATTTCGGTCTCATTCTGTGAGCAGTGACCAGAGACGTCACCATCTCCAGCTCTGCAATGTGCTTCTCTGCGGTCTGCAGGCAGCTGGTGAGAGCTTGATGCTCCCTTTATCTGTCATCGGTCCCCTGCTGCATGCGGGCTGGTGAACATTGTAAATCACTTTCTGCCCAAACCAACCTCTGTATGGGTGCCTTGTGGATCTCTAGCTCCCTTTTCATTGCTGTGTGCAGTTGGGCTATCTTCTCTCTTACTCCTGTTCATCCTGCAGGTCAGTCTTTCCTGCTTCAGTGGTTGGATCTTGGCACAGAGCACCTCTTTTTTTCTTTTGCTGGGATCCAGGGTGGGCACCTCATGTCTGTACACCTCTGCAGATCCTTGGTGTTATCGGGACCATTGACACTTTGGACCCTGGTGGTTGCGGCTGTGTCCAAAGGCAGGGGAGGCCCATGGTCAGCATCACATTTGGCTAGACTCTCCTTTGAATCATACTTCACAGTGGCGTTTGTCTTGGGGATCCTTCACTTTTTCATGCTCTTGGTTTTCTTGAATGTTGCAGATCTGTTGGGAGGATTCTTCTGCCAGTGTTCTTGTGGCAATTTCATGCTCACAACTCTTTCATGGAGTCCTGTTGTTTCAGACATCAGAGCGCTGGGACAGGAAAATGGGCTGGCCACTTTCCCATGGTCTGGAAATCCTCTATTCACCCACTCACTGTCTAGGACCTCAATTTCCTACTCTACTCCAATGTGGCCTCGAGTATCTTGCTCACCACTCATCCACCTCTACCTTCCTTAACTGCTAGTAGTGGTGTCATCCAACTGAGGTAATCCAGGTGCTACCGGGCAGCAAGGAATATGGGCGTGGCCACCATTTTTGTTTCCCATTGGTCAGAAAGAACCATAAAAGAATAGGGGTGTGGACGGAATCCTGTGATGCAGGAAGAATGGGCAGAGTCAAGATGACAGCACCCATTTCACATGAAATTCTGTCCAATCCAGTTGGGGACATGAGGGTGACCTGCTTTAGCTGGATGGCTGCACAGATTGTTGTGTATGTCTGTTTGTTGCCAGTCCCTGACCTTGAATTCAGGATCTGGGCACAGTCCTTGAGCTGCTTTTGCACAAGGCTAGCTCTCAACTAGTGAAGACACATGGCTCTACTTCTGGCTTTGTTGGCACAGAAGTTGGACAGGGGTCTCAATGACTTTCCTGCCTAGGGTGACTTTGACCATGATCCTCCTGTCACAGCTTTGCAAGTATCAAGGAGGACTGCTGAGAGCCATTGGTGCCTGCCTAATCATTGGTCTTGCTGATGTTCTTGGACAAACTGGTGATTTCCTTATCCTCGGGTTAAAGAGGTGAGAGCTGGAGCCAATATCCTGGTCCTGCCACCTCCAAATGGCAGGTGATCCTAAAAAACTCAATCCTATCCATATGAATACCAATGGCATGTGATATATGTGATTAAATGGGCAGCTCATGAATCATTCTAGGATAAAATTATACACAATTATATTATAGGACACTGATCAATTTTAATTAATACTTTATGAAGCATTTAAACAATCACATTCATTCAATGGAGGCAGAATGAAATACCTAAGAATTGGATATCACATAGTATACAGCTGCCATTTTTTCTGTCAGGACTTGGATCAGAACTCATGGTCTGGGTAACTCTTTTGCACTGTGTGGAAAGGGGAAGCTCACCTCCTTGAAGTCATGAAATTCAAGTCTGTTCCTTAGACCTGAAATCAATCCCCAGCACTAGAAAACATCCTGTTCATGTACATTTTAAATATATGACTTATATTTATATACATAGGTTGACTTCATATAGCACTCAGTGTATTCATTGTTAATTTTTGTTTTATTCATGTGTTGGCCATATATTTTATTGACTGTTATGGCACATAGAACATTGATTCCATAGGATATAGGTCTGCATATATGTTCCACTTCATACCTGACTGCCAGGACTTTCACAAAAAAGGAAAAAGTTTGTCACTATCAGCTTCTTACTCCATGATTCATTTTTTGGGAGTGCTGGCATCTGAACTCATGGCCTACAAGGCCAAATTCATGAATGGGTGAGTGTCACACGCCATCCTGGGGAAAATTGAACTGACAGGCTGTTCCTAGGATCTTAGATCAAGCCCCAAGGTTTGACAAAATAAGAACAGCGTGACACCCAGATGGTATTATGCTAATAAATACATATCTTTATAGAGTGCCAGACATGTCTACACATTATTCAGTTATGTAGGCTACATTCCTACCAATTCTTGTGTATTTATTATGCCTCCTTGTAATTCATGTTATTGTTTTCATCCTTACTAAACTATTAATTAAATCAGTGTCCTGAAATTATTGCATCTCTGTAAGAAATAGTATTCTTTTAATGCTTCATATTAAATAAAATCAGTCTACTGAAATCATGATGTCTAATTTTATACGAGTAGTATTCACGATCAGCTCATTCAACCGTGCCATTGATAGCATTCCATCATTATTACTATGGATGGGAACCAGTCTCTTAGGATCTCCAACATCTGTAAGTAGCATTACTGGGATTTACCTCTAGGCCTACATTGCTGTGCGAGACTATGGCTTCCCCAATAGCCCTCCATCCTTCAGCAATGCAAGGTGAAGCACCCTTTAGAGCCATGTCATTCAGACTCAAATGGTCACAGTGCAAAGGAATAAAATGTAAAAACGCAATCCTGCTACTTTTTTCTTTTGGGGGGGGGGTCGGTCATAGGGCT
This sequence comes from Dipodomys merriami, assembly GCF_024711535.1. NCBI lineage: Eukaryota > Metazoa > Chordata > Mammalia > Rodentia > Heteromyidae > Dipodomys > Dipodomys merriami. Next base: position 288,769 of record NW_027206366.1, read on the forward strand.
TGAACTCTGGGCCTGGGCGCTGGGCCTATGGTCTTCAGTTAAAGGCAAGCACTTTACCACTTGAGTCACAGCACCACTTCCAGTTTTCTAGTTTCTTGGAGATAAGTGTATCACGGATTTCCTTGCTTTGAACCGAGATACTCAGATCTCAGCCTCTTTAGTAGTTAGGATTACAGGCGTGAGCCACCGGCGCCTGGCTCTGCCACTTTTTTTCTGTGCATAGGTTTTCCCAGAACAAGGCCTGGAGGTCTAGGATCCCAGGATCAACTGTGGCTCTGTGGCTGCACTGCAGCCTAGGGTGATAGAAGCTGAGGCAGAGCGCCATGATCTGAGTTCAAGACCTTGCTTCACAAAAAAAACACAACCCCCCCCTACACACACACAAAAAAAAATTTAGCTCACTGGCTTGCAATTCTCACTATTTTTTCTACTTTGGATTTGAACTCAGGGTCTTCGTAACTCTGCAGCACTGTGGATGAAGGGGAAGCTCACCATGTTTGAAGACAAGAAAGTTGGGCTTCATCCCTAGGCCTGAATTCAATCCCCAGCCCTGGAAAATATACTGTTTATATACATTATAAAGATGGGATTTGTACTTACCTATAGATGTTTAGGCCATATTGTGGTTATTTATTGTATTTTTGTTTCATTCATTTATTTACCTTTTATTGACTGTGATGACACACATTCCATTTATTATATTGATGACATCCCATCACATAGTATCTAAATTTGTAGACATGTTCTCCATCGTGTCTGACACCCAGGACTCTCAGAGAATAGGAAAACAGGTGTCACAATCGGCTTCTTACTCCATGATCCAATTGTTTGCAGTGCTGGGATCTGAACTCAGGCCCTAGGAGACCCAGTTCATGAATGGGTGTGCCAACACGGCAACCTCTAGCCAAGGAAGCTGCCAGTCAGTTCCCAGACCCTGAGATTGAGCCACAGGTGTGAACAAAATAGCCATACATGGGTAGGCAGGTGGTATATATCAATAAATATATATTTGTATAGAATTCCAGAGACATCTACCTAGGATTCAACACCAACTACGTTCCTACCAACTCTTGGGTATTTATTATGCCTCCATTGAAGGAACAGTATTGTTTTCATGCTTAATAAACCAGGCATTAAGATCAATCAACACCCTAGGATCATTGCATCTAATTTTAGACTAGAACTTTTCCCCCCAGAAACTTCTTATTCAATCATGAGTTTGCTAACATTCCATCATTATTCCCATGCATAGGAATGAGTCTCGTGGGAAGACCCCCATTGGTAGGTATCAGGACCAGTATTCAAAATCAGGGTCTATGATGACATATGGGCCTGTGGCTTCCTCGATAGTCCGCTAGCCGTGGCCAATGCAAAGTGAAGTACCTTTGTAGCCTTGTAATTTGGACCCAGGTTGGTCACCATGCAAAGGAAGAAATTGTAAAAAATCCATCCTGTGGCGATTTTTCTGTGTGTGGTTTGTTTTTGACTCCTGCAAGGCTTCAGGGCCTAGGATCACAGGGTTGACTATGGGCCTGTGGCAGCCCACCAGGCTAAAGTGATCGAAGCTGAGGCACGGTTGCCATGAAGTGAGTTCAAATCCTTTGGTTAGCCAAAAACAAAAAACAAAAAACAAAAAACAACAAAATTCTAAAAACTAATAAAGCACCCTAGTTCAGAATTCACACCATTTTCTGCCACAGCTCAGATTCCAACTCAGGTCTAGGTAACACTATAGCACTGTGGGGGAAGGGGAAGCTTACCATCCTTGAAGACTACAAGGTCAGGCCTGCTCCCAGGGCCTAAATTGAAGCCCCAGCACTGGCAAAATCATATGCCCATCTATTTTAAACATAGGATCTCTATTCACATACATTTGTTCAGTACAATTATTCTTTTTATTGTGTATCTTAGTCACGGATGCAATTTGTTTATTGAGCATGATGACAGATATAACTGTGCTAGCATGGATGACAATCTATTCCCATGTCTATAGAGTTGCTTAAGCGTTCTCCATCCTCGCTGAAACCCAGAACTTTCACAGGACAGGAAACAGGTGGATGGATTGGATTCTCACACCTGCATTCCTCTTTTGGCAATGTTGGGATTTGATCTCAGAGCCTAGCAGGGCCAATTGGAGAAAAGGTCAAGGTGAAGACACCATGATATGAGCATCTAAGGAACTAGGCTGTTCCCAGGACCTGAGATTGATTCCTGGGGATAGGGCAGGTGGAGAGCACAATAGTCATCCATTCATAAGCTGAAGATACTATGCATATTTGTTTAGAATAGGAGAGATGGCGATCTGTTATGGAATCCAATCTACCTTGTAACTACTGATTCTTGGATCTTTCCCGATGCCTCCATTTCATGACTGTGATGATTATGGTCACGCTTCATCAATTCTCCATTAAAAATAATTGATACCCCAGGAATCTTGCCTATCAGTTCCTGCTCACATCCTGCAGGAACTACTCATTCAAGGATGAGATTGATCACATTCCATGACTCTTCCTAGGTCCAGAAACAAGTATCTCAGGATCTCACGCCAATCCCTCAATGTAGGGGGGCTGATTGGGATTCGACCTCTGGGCCTCTTTGCCTGGATGGCCTGCGGCTTCCCCAACAGCTGCAGGCCTTCAGTCACTCCAGGTAACCTTCACTCTGTAGGTCTCCGGTTTCAGACACACCATGGTCACTGTACAAAGGAAAATGAACATAAAAACACCAGGTGGAACTTACCACTGCTTTTTTTCCACACACAGCTTTCTTTTTTTCTGCAAGCTCTGGAGTCCTAGGATTCGAGGATGGGCTGTAGGTCCAGAGGCCACAGCATAGGATGATAGAAGCTGAGGCAGAGTTGCCACTACTTGAGTTCGAGCACTGGGTCTGTGAAAAAAAAAGAATATATATATATATATATATATATATAATTATACACACATATATGAATGAAGCATCTTAGTGCAGAATTCGAGCCATTTTACTGCCAGAGCTGAGATTTGAACTCAGGTCTGGGTATCTCTGTTGCACTGTTGGGGAAGGGGAAGCGAACCATCTTTGAAGACTACAAGGTCAGGCCTGTTGCCAGGGCCTAAATTGAAGCCCAACACTGCCAAAAATCATATGCCCAACTATTTTACACATAGGGTCTCTGTTTACATACATATGTGGAATGTATCATGCTTTCAGTGTAGTTATTCTTTTTATTGTGTGTCTTAGCCAGGGATGCATTTTGTATTTTATTGAATATGATGACAGATATAACTGTGCTTAAATGGATGACAACCTATACCCATGTCCATGGACTTGCCTATGTCTTCATGCTAGCTGAGACAAAGGACATTCACAGGACAGGAATACAGGTCGACCTATGGGTTCTCACATCAGGATTCTGCTTTTGGCAATGTTGGGATTTGAACTGAGTGCCTAGCAGGACGAATTGGTGAAAGACTCAAGGTGAGGACACCAGCATGTGAGCAACTGAGGAGCTAGGCAATTCCCAGGACCTGACAATGAACCCCAGGGAGGGCCAGGATAGGCATAAATTCATACTTCAAACATAGGATCTGTATTGACATATATGTGTGGGCAGCATCTTGCACTCCGTGCATTTCTTCTCCTTAATTTGTGTCTAATAAATGGAGGTATTTTGTATTTTACTGAGTATGGTGACAGATATAGCTGTCCTGACATGGATGATGACCTGTTCCCATGGTTATAGGGTTGCCTATGCATTCATTCTCCATCCTAGCTGAGACCCAGGACTTCCACATTAGAGGAAATCAGGCACAATGACTGGCTTCTGACATCAGGATGAATTTTTTGTCAGGCCTGGAATTTGAACTCAGGTCTGGGTAACCCCGTTGCACTGTGGGGGAAGGGGAAGCTCATAATCCCTGAAGACTAGAATGTCAGGCCTGTTCTTGGGCCTGATTTGAAGCCCCAGCAGTGGACAAAGCTTACCTTTTTTAAACATGTAAACATATTTACATACAGGTGTGGTATGCATTTTGCTTGCAATGTATTTTTAAATTTTGAGTCTTATTCATGGATGTATTGTGTATTTTATTGAGAATGGTAACAGGTATATCTGTGCTGCCATGGATGACAACCTATTCCCATGGCTATAGAGTTGCCTATATAGCATTCTTCATCCTCGATGAGGCCCAAGACCTTCACAGGACAGGAAATGATGTGAACCATTGGTTTCTCACATGAGGATGAATCTTTTGGCTGTGCTGCGCTTTGAAGTCAGAGCTTAGCAGGCAGACTTGGGGAATGGATCAAGGTGAGCACACCAGCCTGTGAGCCACTAAGGTGCTAGGCCGTTCACAGGACCTGAGCTAGTGCCCCATGGGGGTCAATATACTCATGAATTTAAATATACTCATAATTTAAAGACAGGAGCTATATTTCCATACATGAGTGGGAGGCATCTTGCTTTCAGTGTACTCATTCTCTTGATTTCGTGTCTTATTCATGGATGCAATATGTATTTTAATGAGTGTGATAACAACATGGCTGGCAACCAATTCCCATGAGTATAGAGTTGCCTATATAGCATACTCCCATTCACAGCATAGGAAAACTGGTGCAACCATTGGCTTCTCATATCAGGATGAATCTTTTGGTAGTGCTGGGATTTGAACTCAAGGGCTAGCTGGCTCAAGTGATGGATGAGTCATGGTGAGCACACCAGCACGTGAGCCAGTAAACATCTAAGTCTTTCCTGGGACCTGAAATCAAGCCCCGGTGGGCGTTATAGTAGTCATAAATTCAGAATTTAAACAGAGGATCTCTATTTCCATACATGTGTGGGCAGCATCTTGGGTTCGGTGTAGTTATTGTCTTTATCTGGTGTCTTACTCATTGATGTATTGTGTATTTTCTTGAGCATAGGATGACAGATATAACTGTGGTGACCTGGATGACAAGCTATTCCCATGAGTTTAGAGTTGCCTATGCATTTTCCATCCTAGCTGCAACCTAGAACTTGTACAGCACAGAAGAACAGGTGCAACGAATGGTTTCTCACATCAGGGTGAATTTTTGGAAGTGCTGTGATTCGAACTCGGGTCCTAGGAGGCCCAACTGCCCAATGGGTCCACATGAGCAAACCAGCCTGTGAGCCACTAAGGAACTGGGCTGTTCCCAGGAGCTGAGATCAAGCCCCAAGGAGGCCACAAGAGTCCTCCATTGCGGTGAATGCCTTCTCGACCAGCGAGGAAGAACGACCACCACACCAGGAGTCTTCTCAGATCACACTTTACTGGAGAGCCTTCTTACATGTAGGAGAGCTTGAGCGCGAGAGAGAGCGCACAAAAAAAATGGCCACTTATATAGGGAATAGGGACACGTGTCGTTCTACTATTGGTCGTCTGCCTTTCACCGTCACCAAGTGCCACGGGATTGGCTGGGGACTCTACGTGGCTCGCGCATGCGCAAAGCCCAGGACCCACCGTCCCACCAAGCACTGCCTAATATGGAGTTGTTTACCTCAAAGCTGCAAGGGAGTGGGCGGAGTCTAATTGTGTTCGCACTGGCTCCCCGCAGTTCCCCCTTTTTGTTTTTTGGCAACAGGTAAGAGTAGAGGTTGGGCCTCTGTCTAAAACATTAATGAGAGGACCTTGCACTGGCCTTCGCCTGAGGGGCGCCTTCCCCAGTGATGACCAGGCCCGTCCGATGCCTTTTTTGCAGAGGTGGGATCTTGGGCATCAACCCACTTGCAACCCAACATGCTCTTCTTGAGGAGATGGTCCTCCTCAATTGCAGTGCACTTGCCTTGCACCCTGTCCCAAATTGCAAGTCGCATACCTGTCCCGGTCCAATGGGATCCCCTGATCCCTTGGGGTGCTAAGGCTATGCAGAATGGTAAGGCTTAATTGCCTCTCAGGGCCGACAGCCAGATCTGGGGTGAGGATCCACTCTCCAAAGCGGCTAATGCTTGCGAGATAACAACCTTGTCCCTTCTGGTTTGGGCTCGAAGGTGACAGACCAACCATAGGCAGACCACGCATCCTCCCAGGCAGCAGGCTAAAAACATTCCGACTCCCACCCACTCTTTAAACCAGGAGACTGCAGAGGAGATCCAAGACTGGAGTCCCTCCACGAATCCAGGGTCCACTCGCATTGAATTCACGGTCACGATGGCAATCCACAGCTGATCCAGCATTTCATCAAACTCACCAGTCCAGTTACCTAGAAGATAACTCGACAACTGTTTAGATAAGTTTGCAGCTCGGGTAAAGTTATCATACTGAATGCTTGTCACACATAACCCCTCATACTTCCACTGACAGCCAAGCTGAGCAATTTGCCAAAGGGTGTCCACTTGTTCCTGGACGAGATCAATACTTTGGTTGACCACCATTAACCCTCCTCGCAATTGAGAATTAATGCCCCTCTGTAAATCCAGGGCATGGGCTACATTGGCAGAAAGATTATTTAAGGTTTGTGCCGTTTGTACCGTATGGCTCATTGCAACAGCTGCTGTGGCAGCTCCTACAGCCACCAAGGAAATAGCTGTAACTATAGCAGCAGAAATGCCAAAATCTCTCTTTTGTCTAAACAAGGTCAACGCATTGGAAGCATTAACGGGCACAGGCACCTAGCGAGGCATACGGTTTATCACAGCATATTCATATTTAGAAGCATTCCAACATTGAGCATAGGAGCAAGATTTATCAGTACAATTAGCAGGATCTATGTTGCTAACAACAAAGACAAATGGGGGATACACACAAACTGGGGTAGGACCATATGTGATGTTATTATATGGCTTAACTCCGTCATCATAACAGCCTGTATCGGTCCTCCACTTGAATGGTGTGGCTGCGCCTGCTGAGATTGCGGTTAATTTTTCCTGTGGGTCCCAGGAAGCCCATGGTTTGGAGGAACTCCACCCAAACTGGCTTAACCCGATCTTTCCCCCACCAATCATAACCAGGGGCTCCAAGTTCAGACAACTCCCATCCACTCCACACAACAACCAATTGTCAAAGGGGTTAGAAACATATGCCTGATTGGGATTTTGATCAGTATAATTTCGTCCCTTATATGTCTGATTAAACCCCGTGCTTATACCAGGGGAGAAGAAAAAGATCTTGTCTTTAGTAACCCAAGTCCCAATACGGGACTGACAACCTGTCCAGGGCCAGGCATTTCCCGAATGTCGACCAGCACAGAAGGGAGCCCACTTTGGAAAGCTAGTCAGGTCGCCTTCCTCCCTCCTTGCTGGCCACCAGCCACTGACCCAGGAGGCATTGGCCTGATAACAAAGTGGCCCGCGAGGAATGTCAAACCAGCCTGCTGTCTGTGATGTAAGCAAAATGCATGAGGAATAAGAAGAAAGGGACGTATTTCGGACAAGTTGAAAGCACAGGCTTCCCTGCTAATCAAGAGACCTGTTGTCCCCCAGTGGGGCTTCCTCTGCATCTAGCAAAATATATGGGATATCCATGGTCCTGTTGGTCCCAAATAACCGTGGGAACAGTCTGGCATCATGTTTGACTGGCATCGGCCTCGGGAATACCGACAGGATTCCCCATCGAAGTTCCCCCTGGCTGGGGCAGATCTTCACCATCAGTAATATTGTCACACTCAACACTTTCATGATCATCTTCCTCCTTGTCCTGGTTTTCTTTGACAGGTCTCGTTAGCCGACTTGGGACCCAATGTGGTGTTTCTTGATCCTGTGGAAAAACACAAACAACTCCTCTGGATCTCGTTATTAACGGATCCAGTCCATACCATTTATTATTAATAACATCCTTCCACATAACCATGTCTTTAGTATCCATGGAGTCTCTTGTCATATGCCGATCTGCGGCAGACTGATCATTGTCATTTAGAATTAAAAAATTAAGGGTAAAAAGCACAAGAGAAAGCCTTTCCCTGGGGGACGCTGACTCAGCAATTCCCCCGTTTTGTTTTTGAAGCATTTCTTTTATGCTTCTATTAGCTCTTTCCACTATACCTTTCCTTGAGGATTGTAGGGCAATCTGGTGGTGTGGGCAACCTGCATTTGTGCGCAAAAGGCGCGAAAACCATGGGAGGTATAAGAAGGGCCATTATCAGTCTTAAGTCTAAGGGGTTTTCCCCAAGCTGCCCAAGCTTCTAAGCAGTGTATTTTGACATGAGACACCTTTTCTCCTGCCAGAGGTGTGGCATGAATGACACCGGAAAAGGTATCGACAGACACATGTAAATATTTTAATTTACCAAATTCTGTTAAATGAGTCACATCCATTTGCCACAGGGCGTTTGGCCTCAACCCTCTGGGGTTGATCCCCACGTGGGGAGAGGGAAGAAAAGTAACACAAAATTTACATGTTTTAACAATATCTCTCGCCACATGTCTAGGTAAGTTATATCTTTTCCTAAGGGTATTAGCAGGTACATGATACAATTTATGAAAGTCCTTTGCCAATTCTATGGGATTAGCAGCAACCAGAGCCACAGCCCGAGTTGCCTGGTCCACCAGGGCATTACACCTTGCCATCGGGCCCGGCAGCATAGAGTGGGCGCGAATATGTCCAATATAAAAAGGGTGTTTTCTGTTTAAGATAAGGGATTGAATCTGTAACAAAACATTAGAAATTGTACTTGCCTGCTTAATTGTAGCAGCAACTTCAAGGGAAGCAACAGCATTTACAACATATAATGAATCAGAAAATAAATTAAAAGGTTGATCAAATCTTTTAAAAACTTCAAGCACAATTAAACTTTCAACAGCCTGTGGGACATTCGGCCGAAAATTAAAGACCACCGGCTGTTTGTGTCCTTGAACAAAAAAGGCACCTTGTGCAGATTTTGAACCATCCGTAAAGATGGTCGGGGCACCAACTAGGGGCTCCTTTGAAGTAACGACAGGAAAATACACTAAGTTTTTACTAACAATGGCAAGCAGGGGATGCTTAGGATAATGATTATCAATTACATTGGGAAACGAGCAAACAAGAATTGCCCACATATCCACTGTAGCGGCCAAAATCTCAACTTGTTCACGGGTATATGGAATGGTTAATTTATCTGGGATCTTTGCAAAGTGCATCAAACAATACTTTATGCCCAAAAGTGCTTGCTTAGCCACTAATTCAGGAAAATATTGAACTGTTCTTGCTCCCACAGAATTGCCATGAAGCCACCACAAGGGGCCATTTTGCCAAAGAACCTCCGTGGGATAATTTTTTGTTTTTAATATACATAAATCGATAGGTAATTTTAAATCAACCCGTGAAAGTTGAGCCCTAGACAAAGCTGCCTCAACCTTTTGTAGGGAATTTAGTGCTAAAGGTGTCAGGGACCTAGAGGAGGTGACTTCAGGGTCACCCTCCAAAATGGCAAACAAAGGTAACAACTCTGACTGAGGGAGATTAAGAAACCCCCTTATCCAATTAATATCTCCGGCCAATTGTTGAAAATCATTAAGTGTTCTAAGATGACCAGTTCGAATGGAAAGTTTTTGTGGTTTAATCTCAGTAGGAGAAACAATGGTTCTCAGAAATTGAACAACACTAGTCTGTTGAACCTTTTCAAGGGCAATAATCAATCCTTTATCAGCTAAGGTCTCTGTTATCCGCCCAAACACTTTATGAAGAGTCTCTACCGAGGGAGCAGCCAACAAGATATCATCCATATAATGGATAATCCGTACTTTTGGAAAATTTTTCCTAACAGGGGTCAATACAGCTCCCACGAACAATTGACAAATTGTTGGACTATTAGCCATCCCTTGGGGGAGAACTTTCCACTGATAGCGAGCATCCGGGGTTTCATGATTAACAGAGGGCAAAGTAAAGGCAAAGCGCTCCCTATCCTTTTCATAAAGAGGTATGGAAAAAAAGCAATCCTTAATATCTAAAGCTAAAATGGGCCACTCTCGAGGTAACGCAGAGAGCAATGGAAGTCCCCTTTGGATGGGCCCCATAATTTGCATCTGGGCATTTACTGCTCTAAGGTCATGTAATAATCTCCATTTTCCGGAGGCCTTTTTGATCACAAAAATTGGGGTATTCCAAGATGACACTGAAAGCTCAACATGCCCCAGCTGTAGCTGTTCCTGAACAAGAGTTTGAGTTGATTCCAATTTTTCTTGAGAGAGGGGCCACTGGGGAACCCACACCGCCCTCTGTGTTAACCAAGGTATGGGCACCGCACCTTCAGTGGAAGCCTTGTTTTCAGAGGCCCCTACGAAAAACCCAAACCCTTTCTATCCTGTTTAGAAAGTGGCTCTATCGGCTCCTTGCGTCCTTGGAGACATTGACCAAGCCCCAAGGCCGGAACAAATCCTTGCTGTCTCATTATATTCTGACTGGCCTCAGAATAATCATTGGTTAAAGTTAACTTCAGCTGTTGCTTCATGTCTCTTCCCCAAAGATTGACAGGGACGTCTACCACAAATGGCTGCATTTTTCCAACCTGGCCTTCGTCCGTTCTCCAAGTCAATTCTTTTGCACTTAACTGTGGGGCATCAGCATAGCCCAGCCCTTGCAAGGTCTGGGAGGATTTCTGAGTTGGCCATTGCTTTGGCCACTCCCTTCTTTGGATGATGCTTCTATCTGCCCCTGTATCCACCAGTCCCTCAAATCTTCTCCCTTCCACTTGGAGAGTTAGCATGGGTCTTTGGTCTAGAGTTATGGACAGGCATGTAAGGTCGACTCCTGTGGAGCCTAGCCCTTTATCTCCTCTCTTTATCTCCTTAGCAGGGAAGTTGCCATGAAGAGAAGGCAAAAGCAGGAACTGTGCGATTCTAACCCCGGGAGAAATGGACACCACTCCATGGGGGACATGGCAGAGGACCTTGATAGTCCCCGTATAGTCAGGGTCAATCACTCCCGGGAAAATTATTAATCCTCTCATTGTGGAGGAGGAGCGTCCTAAAACTATTCCTACAGTGCCTTCATCTAAGGGTCCTGTCATGTCCGTCTCCACAATCTGGACTCCCATCTGCTGTGTTAATACCAGTCCGGAGGTGCCACAGAGGTCCAACCCTGCGGTGCCTGAGGTTGCTCTTTTTGGCTGGGGGGTTGTTGTGGGTGCTGTCCGGGAGCCGGAGTCTGAAATGCCCCATAAATTTTCGGGCCCTGGGGACGAGGGCCCTTCTTCCCCTTTTTTGGCTCTGGTTCCGAATCAGTGTTTGGAATAATTTGGGGGATAAGATGTCCATTGATGTCTCTAACTGACCTGCATTCGTTGGCCCAATGCTTCCCCTTTTTACGAGGACACACCCCTGGAGTCCTTGGCGGCCTGGGCGTGTTTCGCGCAGGACCACCATTTTGTGGGCACTGCCGTTTAAAATGTCCCAACTGACCACACCGAAAACATCATTTTCCTTTATTATCTTTTGCGGCCCTGGCAGCTGACAAGATAGCAGCTGCCAGCCCCACATTGGTCAGGGGGCCACCCACTTCTCTGCAGGTCCTTAACCAAGCTTCTAGGCTTTGAGTTCTTACTGGGGTAATTGCCCTCTGACATTCCTTGGTGCTTTGTTCAAAAATGATTTGTTGTACAAATGGCATGGCTGTTTCCAGATTTCCTAACACCCGCTCAGCTGTCTCTAGCATACGGGCAACAAAATCAGAAAATGGCTCATCAGGGGCCTGAGTGATTTTTGTTAGATTGCCGGCCGTCTCTCCCTTATTTGGGAGGGCTCGCCAGGGTTTGTAAAAAAGAATATTCACTTGTCAATACACTTCAAAGGGATATCCTGTTTGATCTACAGCAAAGGGTCCCTGCCCGAGAAGCATATCTATGGTCCAGTCCGGGTGCCCGTCATGGACATTTTGTCTGTATTGGGCTTGAGCCTTGTCCTGAACAATAGACCGGAAATCGAGGAATTGCCCATGATTAAAACAGGTACGGGCTACCTCAAACCAGTCCGTGGGCGTCATAGCATTAACGGTCAGTCTTCGGAGCAGGGCAGTGGTATAATTAGCCGTCACTCCATAAGTCCGGACTGCCTCAACTAAATCCTTAAGCTGGGAGTAGGAAACTGGCTCAAAACTCCTCTCATTAGTAATTGGATTTTCAAAAACCGGAAAGGCGGCTGCCAGCCGCGACCATGTGCTTCCTGTTATAAAGTGACTCCTCCCTGCCAGCGGGTATGGCGGGGGGGGGGGGGGGGGCTGACGGGCGAAAGCCAGCTCCGTTTCCTCTTCCTGGCTGCTGCGGTACTCCCACCCCTAGGGGACGCCACCCCCCATATCTGTTTGCCTCATACTCAGCCTCAGCCTTTTCTAAGTCCTCACATTAAGCTGGATCGAGCTGCTCTCCCTCCTCCTCTAACATTTCCTCCTCAGAGTCACCCACAGGGTCACTGTTTTCTTGGTCCTGCCCTTCCACATGTAGGGCTGAGAACTGGTTTGAAAATTCCTCCAAAGAAGGATACAGAGGTCCCCTCGAGACCTCTTTGCGGTCGTCCCTAAGACACTTTTCCTTTTCCTTTTCCTTTTGTGAGGGCTGCAGTCCCTCCTGTTTTAACTCTTTAGGATCCTTTTGTCTTTTTTCCTTTTTCCTTTTTGGCCTATTTTCCTCCCCTTTACTTGATGCTGACTCCGATACACTATCCTGATGCTGCATTAATGCTTTGCATTCCTCCTGAATTAAATCGGACCCTCCCTCCTCGAGGCAGGCGCGCACCATCCGCCAAAGGGGGAGGGTTGCACCAGTTACTTAACCCTCCTCCTGGGCCCTAGTCAGGTCCTTACCCAACTTGTCCCAGCAAGGAAGAGTGAGGTCCCCGGAAACCGCGAACCAGGGCACATGTTCATGGAAATCGCCCAGAACCCTTTTAACGGTGCCTTTGGACACTCTTAGCCCTCGCTGCCTTAACAAAGTCTGTAAGGGAGTGTAAAAATCCGCTGGTCCACAAACGGTCCCCTGACTATTGCCCATGGTGCGCCCCTTAAGGCGTGAGGCTATTAAGAGCGGCACACCTTCCCAGGCTCCCCACAACGTAGGCAAGCACAGAGAACCACCAGAAAGACAAACCACAAGGGAAGAAGCAACGCAAGCAACCAGTAATCTATAGTAAACAACATACCGGGGTATACTTACCGACGTCTCCTCTCCGTGTGTTGAGTTCTGGCTCCTGTTCAGCCTCTCGCGTGGGTCCCAGGTTTCGGCACCACTTTCGGCGAACGCCTTCTCAACCAGCGAGGAAGAACGACCACCACACCAGGAGTCTTCTCAGATCACACTTTACTGGAGAGCCTTCTTACATGTAGGAGAGCTTGAGCGCGAGAGAGAGCGCACAAAAAAATGGCCGCTTATATAGGGAATAGGGACACGTGTCGTTCTACTATTGGTCGTCTGCCTTTCACCATCACCAAGTGCCACGGGATTGGCTGGGGACTCTGCGTGGCTCGCGCATGCGCAAAGCCCAGGACCCACCATCCCGCCAAGCACTGCCTAATATGGAGTTGTTTACCTCAAAGCTGCAAAGGAGTGGGCAGAGTCTAATTGCGTTTGCCCGGCTCCCCGCACTCCATGCATCATTGAAACATTGGATGTATATTCACATCTGTGAGTGGACTGCCTCATGCATTGAGCGTAGTTATCCTCTGTATTTGGTATGCTATTCATGGATGTATTATGTATGTTCTTGAGTATATATGACAGGTGTAACTGGGCTGACATGGATGACAACTTTTTCCCATGGCCACAGGGTGGCCCATGCATTCTCCATTCTAGCTGAAACCCAGGACTCACACAAGAAAACAGGTGCAACATCTGGCTTCTGACTGGATGAGTATTTTGGCACTGCTGGGATCTGAACTAAGCACATAGCAGGCCCAGTCGGCGAATGGGTCCACATAAGCACACCAGCCTGTGAGCTATAAGGAGCTAGGCCATTCCCAGGACCTGAGATCGAGTCCCAGGGGTAAGGCAGGGGGAGCACAATAGTCATCCATTCATAAGCTGAAGGTAGTAAGCAAATAAGTACATATAGAGTAGGAGAGATGGTGACCTGTGATGGAATCCAATCTACCCTGTGACTACCGATTCTTGGATCTTCCCCAATGCCTCCATTTAATGATTGTGATGATTATGGTCATGCTTCATCAACTCTTCACTAAAAATCATTGATACCCCATGAGTCTTGACTATCATTTCCTACTCGAATCCTCAGGAACTACTCATGCAAGGAAGAGATTGATCGTATTTCACGGCTCTTCCTCGGTCCAGAATTGAGTATCTCAGGAACTCCTGCCATTCCTTCAATGTAGGATAGCTGACCAAGATTTGACCTCGGGGCCTCTGTTGCCCGATCGTCCTATGGTTCCCCCGACAGCCAGCAGACTTTCAGCCACACCAGGTCACCTTCAATCTGTAGTCCACGGGATTGGGTCTCACCATGGTCGATATTCAAATGAAAATAAACCGAAAAGTGCCAGGTGGAACTTCCCGCTGCTTTTTTCTCCTCTGGTTTTTTATTTTTTGCTACAAACTTTGGCCTAGGATCTGAGGATGGGCTGTGGGTCAAGAGGCTGCAGACTAGGATGATCAGACCTGAGGCAGAGTTGCCACAACTTGAGTTCAAGCCCCAGGTCTGGCAAAAAAATATTGAAAAATTGAAAAATTATGAATGAAGCACCCTAGCTCAGAATTCGTGCCATTTTACTGCCAGAGCTTGGATGTAAAATCAGGTCTAGGTAACTCTGTTACACTGTGGGGGAAGGAGAAGCTCACTATCGTTGAAGACTACAAGGTCAGGCCTGGTACCAGGGCCTGAATTGAAGCTCCAGCTCAGGCAAAAATCATATGCCCACCTATGTTACACATAGGATCTCTATTTACATACATGTGTGGAATGCATCATGTTTTCAGTGTAGTTGTTCTTTTTATTGTTTGTCTTAGTCAGGGATGCATTTTGTATTTTATTGAGTATGATGACAGATATAACTGTGCTGACTTGGATGGCAACCTATTCCCATTTCTAGAGTTTCCTACACCTTCTTCATCCTAGCAGAGACTCAGGACATTCTGGGGACAGGAAAACAGGTGGATCAATGGGCTTATCACATCAGGATTCATGTTTGGGCAGTGTTGGGATTTGAACTGAGAGCCTAGCAGGCCCAATTGGCAAAAGAGTCAAGGTCAAGACACCGGCCTGTGAGCAACTAAGGAGCTAAGTCATTCTCAGGACCTGAGGTTGTGCCCCAGTGAGGGCCAAGATAGGCATAAATTCATAATTGAATCATAGGATATGGATTGACATATATGTGTGGATAGCATCTTCCGTTTGGTGCAATCCTTCTCCTTATTTTGTGTCTAATACATGGAGGTATTGTTTATTTTACTGAGTATGGTGACAGGTATAATTCTGCTGACATGGATGATGACCTGTTCCCATGGTTATAGTTTTGCCTATGCATTCATTCTCCATCCGAGCTGAGACTCAGGACTTCCATAGGAGAGGAAAACAGGTGTAAAGTGCGGCTTCTGATATCAGGATGAATCTTTTGTCAGGCCTGGGATTTGAACTCAGATATGGGTAACCCCGTTGCACTGTGGGGGAAGGGGAAGCTCATCATCCCTGAAGACTAGGACGTCAGACCTGTTCCTGGGCCTGATCTGAAGCCCCAGCAGTGGACAAAATAACAAGCTTACCTTTTTTAAACACAGGATCTCTATTTACATACAGGTGTGGTATGCATCTTACTTTTGTTGTAATTATATTTTAATTTTGAGTCTTATTCATGGATGTATTGTGTATTTTATTGAGTATGGTGGCAGGTATATCTGTGTTGCCATGGATGACAACATATTCCAATGGCTATAGAGTTGCCTATATAGCATTCTCCATCCTCGATGAGGCCCAGGGTTTCACAGGACAGGAATACAGCTGTAAGGATTGGCTTCTCACATCAGGATGAACCTTTTGGCATTGCTGGGAGTTGAACTCTGGGCCTAGCAGGCCCAACTTTCTAAAGGGTCCATATGAGCACAACAGCTTTTGAGCTACTAAAGATCTAGGCCCTACCCAGGACCTGAGATTGAGCTCCGGGGTGGGGTTTGTGAGCCATATTCATCCCTTCAAAAGCTGAAGCTAGTATGCTAATAAGTACCTATTTGCATAGAGAAGATGTGGCAAGCTATGTTGGAATCCTATCTACCATGTGACTACCAATTCTTGGATCTTTCCCAATTCCTTGATTTACCGATTGTAATTATTATTGTCACATTTCGTGAAAATCTTAATTAAAAATAATTGTTGTGCCAGAGGTCTTGCCTATCATTTCCTATGTGAATCATGCATGAACTTCTCAACTCTTCCCTAGGCCTGAATTCAAGCACCAGACCACAAAATATAACATTTATAGACATTTTAAATATGTGATTTATATTTACATCTATATATTCAGTCTGTATCGTTTTTGTTGGAGTGATTCATTATATATTATTACTGATTGATTGAATTAACATTTATTTTATGGACTGTGAGTGCACCTATATCATTTATTACATTTCTTCCAATCTATTCCATAGCATGTAGTTTTGCACACATATTATGTACATCATACCTGACACCCAGCATTTGCACAGAAATGGAAAACAGGTGTCTCACTTGGAATCTTACTCCGAGATGAAATTTTTGGCACCTGAACTGAGGGCCTAGAAGTCCCAATTCATGAATGGGTGAGTGTCAGCATGGCGTCTCTAGCCCATTCAGCTGCCAAGTGGATCCCAGGACCTGGGATGGAGCCACAGGTTTGGCCAAAATAGCAGTACCTTTCTATTCAGACGATGGTATACAGATAAATATATATTTAGATATTTTGATACTGTCAATGATGTCTATGTGGAATTAAATGACATATACTACGTTCGTACAGATTCTCAGGTCATTACTGAATAGTATTCTTTTAATGCATAATAAAGTATGCATGAAAATCAATGTATGTTCTGTGATTATTGGGTCTAAATTTATTTTATACTGATTGATGAACTACTCATCCAACCATGACATTGATCACATTTCTCTGACGTTCCTATGGACAAGCAATAGTTTCCTAGGCTCTCCAGCCCTTTGTAAGTAGCATGACTGGGATTCAAACTCAGGGCTTACGTGTCCAGGTTGGCCTATGGCTTCGCTGACAGCCCGTCAGCCTTCAGCAATGTCAGGTGACCTACAAGTTGCAGCAGTGTTTTTTGGACCCGGGATCGTCACCATGCAAGGAAGGAAAACCAAGAAACTGCGATCCGTAGGTGGTTCCTGGCTTCTTTTTGGTGCCGTTTTCATTTTGTTTTCCTGTCAGCCCCTGAGTCCTAGGATCCCAGGATGGGCTGTGGGTCCAGAGGCTGCACCATCCCAGCCTAGGTTGATGTTAGCTGAGGCAGAGTTGCCACGATATGAGTTCAAGCCCCATGCTGGGCAAAAAAAAAAACATTAAAAATAAATAAATAATTTAAAAATATTAAAAATAGCCTGGCACTGGCTATGGTTCACGCCTGTAATCTTAGCTACTCAGGACGCTGAGATCTGAACATCACAGTTCATAGCCAGCCAGGGCAGGAAAGACTTTGAGACACTTATCTCCAATAAACCACTAGAAAACCAGAAGTGGTGCTGTGGCTTAAGCATTATAGCGCTCATCTTGAGCTGAAGAGCACAAGGAGAGCTCCCAAGGCCAGGCCAGAATTCAAGTCCCATGATATATATATATATATATATATATATATATATATATATATATATATATATATATACACAAACACAAACACACACATATATATATATATACATACATACATACATACATACATACATACATACATACATACATACATACATACATACATACTTACATACAATACTAATGAAGCTCCCTGGCTTGGAATTCATGCCTTTTTTTCTGCCAGGCCTGGGAATTGAACTCAGAGTCTGGGTAACACTAATTCACTAGGGGGATGGGGAAACTCATTCTCTTAGAAGACAAACAATTCAGGCCTGTTCCCTAGGCCTGAATTCAATCCCCAGCCCTGTTAATGCAATATTCATTCACATTTGAAATAATGATTAATATCTACATACTTATGTTTATTGCAATTTGCTTTGAGTGTATTTATTTTATTTTTTGTATTATTCATTCATTATTTTATTGACTATTATAGCACTTATAACATGTATTAAATTGATTACATCTTATGAGAACTATACAGATTTGCATATGTATTATATATCTTACTTCAGACCCAGGACATTCATTGAAATTCTATAGTAGATCATTCCATGCTTAGAAAAACAGAAAGAACACATCAACCAAATTAATTTATCCCTACACACCCCAGTGGCTCACATCTGTAATCCCAGCTACTCAGGAGGTGAGAACTGGAAGATGAAGTTTCAAAGCCAATCCAGGCAGCAAAGCCTGAGATATATCACCTCCAATTAACTGGCAAAAAGCCAGTCAACAGGTATTGCTGAAGTGTTAGAAAATCAGCTCCGAACAACCAAGCAAAGAAAGAGCAAGCTGAGTTCAATTGCAGGGAGAGGGGGGTAGGGGAATAAAGGGGAGAGAAATCCTCCAAAATCAGAGAACAAAACAACAATACACAAATCCCACCTAATTTGTGGCACCAAAAAACTGAAAAAAAATCAAGCTTGTGCATTTGTATAATTTTACATGAGCACATATATTCTTAGGTACACTCCAAAGCTATGTTTTTAATAATATGTGTGTATATAAATTAATAATGTATATATATATAAATAAACTAAGAAACCAGCCAAAGAAAAAATACTTCTGAATTAGTGCCTTAACTATGGCATTATAAATTATTTGTAAAAAAAACTTTGTTCGAGGTTTCTTTCTTTAGAATCAATCTTAAAATATTTGTTCATGAACCAGGCATCATTGGCTCACACGAATAATCCTAGTTACTCTGGAGGCTGAGATCTGAGGATGTCGGTTCAAGGCAAGTCCGGGCAGGAAAGTCCGGGAGACTCTTACTTCCAATAAACCACTAGAAAACCACAAGTGGCGATGTGGCTCAAGCTGTAGAGTGCTTGCAAAGAGCTGAAGAGTGCAGGGATAATGCCCAATCCCAGAGTACAAGCCCCACCACAGACCAAAAAAAAGGAAGGAAATAAGTTTGTTCAGACAAAATTCTAAATTCTGAGCTTTAGGAAACTTTTCTTCCAGGGTCTTATGCTCTTTAGGCAACTACTCCACTACTGAGCTACATCTTAGTACCAATATTTTTGTTTTTCATTTTACAATCCAGTTTAGTCCCAAAATGCTTACAAGTACCTACTGTCCTCACAGAAGTGAGTGTTTATTCAGAAACTCAACCTTTGGTGGTATGAGGACTCCCCTAGTCTATTTCGTGGTAGGCACTGAGGAAAACTCACAGGACACAATTGCAGACATTTTATAATTACAAGAATAACTCTAAATAGAAATAACATCAACTGCCAGGCACGGGTGGCTCATGCCTATAATCCTAGCTATGCAGGAGGCTGAGATTTGAGGAAGGCGACTCAAGGCCAGCCAGGGAAGAAAGTCTGTGGGACTCTTATCTTCAATAAACCTCTAGAAAACTGGAAGTGGTGCTGTGGCTTAAGTGCTTCAGCGTTTCCCTTGAACTGAAGAGCACAGGGACAGCACCGAAGCCCAGAGTTCAAGCCCCACGACCAACAAAAAAAAAAAAAAAGAAGAAAGAAAAAATAAGAAATAACATCAACTGTCCCAACCTTCTAGGGAGAAATAATATCCTCATTTTCATTCTCACTCTTCATGGCAGATAGTCAAAAACACCAATGTGCTATGCTGAAATGTAAAAGTTTAAACCCCTTTTTTGAAAAACTCTCATGTTATAAAATCAAAATGTTTCAAATAAAGGCAAAGTGAACTATAAAATAATATTAAAAAAGCTAATGAAACTCCTTGGCTTGGAATGTGCGATTTTTTGTAGGCAAGGCCTGGGATTCAAACTTAGAAACTGGTTAACTGTGTTGCACTGTGGGGGAAGGGGAAGGTCACTATGCTTGAAGACCAGAAATTCAGGCCTGTTCCCTAGGCCTGAATTCATGCCCCAGTCATACTCCTTATATATATTTTAAAGATAGGATTGAACTTCCATATAGATATTCAGTCTATATCATGTTTAGTGTGGTTATTCATTGTATTTGCTGTTTTATTCATTTATTTACCATTTATTTTACCGACAGTGAGGACACCTAAACATGTATGACATTGTTTACATGCTATCACATTGCATCTAGATTTGTAGACTTGTTCTTCATCATACCTGACACCCAGCACTCTCCCAGAAAAGGAAAACAGGTGTCACACTTGGCTTCTTACTCGAGGATGAAATTCTTGGCAGGTGCTGAGATCAAGCCCCAGAGGTGGCCAAAATAGCCATACATGGATAGGCAGGTGGTAGTATGCCAATAAATGCATATTAGTAGAGAGTGCCAGAGCCGTGCATCTAGTATTCAATGATATCTATTATGTCCCTACGAAGTCTTAGGCATTTAGGCAGCCTAAATATTATAGAGAAAGAACATACAACCATCCAAGAAAAGTCCAAGAAATATGATAGATCTATTCAACATTTGGAAGACACCATAAGAAGGACTAAGGTGTAGAGGAGCACCTAGAAACCGAAGTTAATGGTCTAGGAAATTTGTTTAACAGGATCTTAGCAGAGAACTACCCAAACATGGAAAAAGATAGGCGTATTCAGATACAAGAAGCTTTTAGAACTTCAAATAGACCAGACCAGAACAGGACAACCCAGCATCACATTATAATCCTCACAGGATCAATTCAGACCAAGGAAAAGAACCTTAAAGCTGTCAAGGAGAAAAGATCAATCACCTATAAAGGGAAACCAGTTAGAATCACCCCAGATTTCTCAGGAGTGACAATCAAAGCAAGAAGAGCCTGAAATGATGTATGCCATGCTGTAAAGACAAACAACAATCACACAGGAAAACTGTACTCAGCTAAACTCTCCTTCATAAAGGAAGGTCAAACAAAAAGCTTCCACAGCAAAGTAAAATTGAAACAATACATCTCCACCAAACCAGCCCTACAAATGATTCTTAAAGATGTCCTACACATAGAAAACCAACAAGACCACAAAAAAGTCCAAGAAACAGCAGCCAAACTGAGAATCCAAGAACCATAGAAAGAACCCAGTTGCCACAGCCCCCAAGATGAAGAAAATGGCAGGAACTCCCAAATACTTGTCAGTTCTATCTCTCAACATTAACAGACTTACCTCTCCAATTAATTGACATAGACTGTCTAGATGGATTAAAAAGCAAGATCCTTCTATGTGCTGCCTTCAGTAGTCACATTTTGCCCATAAAAACAAACACATTTTCAATATGAATGGCTGGAGCAAAATCTACCAAGCAAACGGCCCCCCTAAACAGGCATGAGTTGCAATCCTAATATCAGGTAAAATAGACTTCAATTGAAAATTAGTGTGAAGAGATAAAGAAGGTTGCTACATACTAATTAATGTATCTCTCCTTCAGGAGGATATTACACTTCTAAATATCTATTCACAAAACAACGGAGCACGAAAATTTATCCAAGAAACCCAACTTTCCCTCAAATCCCACATAGATCCAAAGACATTAATTGTGGGAGACTTTAACACACCACTATCCCCGTTAGATAGATCAACTTGGCAAAAACACAACAAAGAACCTGCATATCTAAACAACGGCATAGATCAACAAGATTTTAAAGACATCTACAGAAGATTTCACCCAGCAGCATCAGAATAGACATTTTTCTCAGCAGCATATGGAACATTTTCAAAAATAGACCACATTTTAGGCAACAAAGCAAACTTGTCCAAATTCAGATATATTGAAATTATACCTTGCATTCTCTCAGACCACAAAGGATTAAAAGTAGGACTCAGCACAAAAAGCCACTAAAGAAAGTCCTGTAACACATGGAGGTTGAACAAAACACTGCTGAATCATGAGTGGGTCATGGAAGAAATTAGAAATGAAATTCAAATTTCATGGTATTCAACAAAAATGAGCACATAAATTACCAACTCCTCTGGGACACAGCAAAGTCAATACTCAGAGGCAAGTTTATACTCTGAGTTCCTACATCAACATATTGGAGAGATCTGAAACCAACAATTTAATGACACATCTGAGCCCCCTTGAAAAAGAGCAGCAGGATAAACCCCAACCCAATGAGCAGAAAGAAAGAATTAAAATTAAATCAGAATTAAATGAATTAGAATACAAAAAAGCCATAGAAATAATCAGCAAAACAAAGAGTTTGTTCTTCGAAAAAAAATAACAAAATTGACAGACCAATATCAAATCTTATCAGAAAAATAAAAGAACACACCCAAATAAATAAACTCAGAGATGAGAATGGAAACATCACCAGAGAAACAACAAAGATTCAGAACATTATAAGGAAATACTACTCAATAATTTATACTAATAAGATTGAAAAATTGGCAGAAAAGGACCTTTTCCTAACAAATACTGACATTCGAAAACTAAACCAAGATGAGTTAAATCACCTTAACAGGCCCATATCAAGCATTGAAATATAAACAGTAATAAGAGATCTCTCATCTAAGAAAAGCCCAGGTCCAGATGGTTTCAAAGTGTAATTTTACAAGGTCTTCAAAGCAGATCTCACACTAATACCCCTCCAACTCTTCAATGAAATTGAAAGAGAAAATTCACTACGGAACTCATTCTATGAAGCCATCATAACCCTCATCCCCAAACCAGGCAGGTTCTTCTCAAAGAAAGAGAACCATAGACCCATTACTTGGATGAACATTCATGAAAAACTTCTCAACAAAATTTTGGCCAATTGAGTTCAACAATTCATCAAAAAAAATCATACACAACGATCAAACAGGATTCATTTCAGGGATGCAAAGCTGGTTCAATATACAGAAATCAAATAGTATAATTCATCATATCAACAGTATCAGGGATAACAACCACATGGTTATCTCAATAGATGCAGAAAAAGCATTTGACAAGATCCAACACACCTTTATGATGATGGTTCTGGAAAAATTAGAAATCCATGGAACATTCCTCAATACAGTAAAGACTGTATATGACAAACCAACTGCCAGCATTCCATTTAATGGTGAAAAACTAAAGCTATTTCCTCTTAATTCAGGAACGAGACAAGGACATCTACTATCTCCAATTCTCTTCAATCTAGTATTAGAATGCTTAGCTACAAATAAGATTAGATGAAAACATAAAGGGGATCCCAATAGGGAAATAAGAAATAAAACTCTCCCTCTTTGCAGATGACATGATTTTGTATTTAAAGAATCCCACAGACCCCACTCCCAAATTACTCAAGCTGATTCAAAACTTTGGCAAAGTAGCAGGGTATAAAATTAACACTCAAAAATCAATGGCCTTTCTGTATGCCAACAATAAAAAAAGTGAGGCTGAAATTCGGACAGCAACTCCATTCGTAATAGCCCCACAAAAAATAAAATACATAGGAATGAACTTAACTAAAGAAGTGAAGGACATCTATGATGAAAACTTTGAAAACCTGAAAAAGGAAATCAAAACAGAACTTAGAAAGTGGCAAAACCTCCCATGCTCCTGGTTTGGAAAGACTAACTTCGTGAAAATGGCCATTCTTCCGAAGGCTATCTCCAAATTCAATGCAATACCTATTAATATTCCACCCTCATTCTTCAAAGGAATTAGAAGAGGAAATCCAAAAATACATACGGTACAGTAAAAGACCCCGAATAGCAAAAACAATCCTCAACAGAAAGAACAGGGCTGGAGGAATATCAATACCAAATTTCAAACACTACTACAAAGCCATAGTAATCAAAACAGCATTGTACTGGCACAAGAACAGACCTCAGGACCAATGGAACAGAATTAAAAACCCAGAAATGAACACACAGACCTATAGCCAACTAATCTTCGATAACGGAGCTCAAAAAATAGAATGGAAGAAAGACAACCTCTTTAATATATGGTGCTGACAAAATTGGTTAACTACTTGTACAAAATGAAAGCTAGATTCTTATATATCATTCTGCACCAGAATCAACTCCAAATGGATCAAAGACCTGAGAGTCAAAGCAGACAATCTGAAAACATTACAGGATGGAATAGGAGAAACCCTAGGTCTCCTTGGCACAGGGTGAAATTTTTTTAATAGAGACCAAGAAACACAATAAATCAAAGAAAGGTTGAACAAATGGGATTGCACAAAATTGCAGAGTGTCTGCATGGCCAAGCACATAGCTAGCAAGATCAATAGAGAGCCCACAGATTGGCAGAAGAACTTCACTAGCCATACAATGGACAAGGGCCTCATATCTAAAATATACCCTGGAACTCAAAAAATTAAATCCCCCAATAACAAATCTCCAAAGAAACAACTGCCCAATAAATTAGTGGGCTAAATACTTTCAGAGAAACTTCTCTCAAGAGGAAAGAAGAATTGCCAATAGACACAAGAAGAAATGCTCAACCTCTCTAGCCATAAAAAATTGCAAATCAAAACAACATAGAGATACAACCTCACCCCAGTTAGAATGGCAATAATCAAGAACTCTAATAACAACAGATGCTTGAGGGGATGCGGAGAGAAGTGAACTTTACTACATTGTTGGTGGGAGTGTAAAATTGTTCAATCACTTTGGAAAGCAATATGGATGTTCCTCAAAAGACTCCACATAGAGTTCCCGTATTTCCCAGCAATCCCACTTTTGGGCATTTACCCAAATGATCACAAACAAGACCAAACTAAAGCTACCAGCACTACTTTGTTTATTATTGCAGCATTATTTACCATAAGTAAGATATGGAACCAACCCAGATGCCTCTCAGTAGTTGAATGGATCAAGAAAATGTGGTATATATACACAATGGAATTCTATGCCTCCATCAGAATTAATGACATTGCTACATTTGTTAGGAAATGGAAAGGCTTGGAAAAAATTATATTAAGTGTACTTATTAGATTGGTAGTTAAATAAATGATATTATTTTTAGTATTAATTTTAATGCAATTTCAGGGAACTCTCCTGTCTCTGACCTCCTAACACTTGTATTTTGGGATTTGTATCTGGACATCAAGGATTTAGCAGGACTCAAAATAAACCAAGATCTTGCGCATGTAGTTTTAACTCCTTTGTGTGGTATTCTCACAATTAAGAAAAAATAAGCCAAGAGTATTTGAATTCTACTATTAATGTTTAATGGTAGATATCTACTTATCTTTCTCTTAAGTGTGTTGGAGAAATCAAAGCTGAAATTAACTTGGACTTTTGTGGTGGATGTAAAGGTCTTAAATACCATCTCTGGTAGAAGGTATCATTAAATTTCAATTAGCCATCAGAGGCTCAAGCCTGTAATCCTAGCTACTCAAGAGGCTGAGATCTGAGGATCATTATTCAAAGCTAGCTCAGATAGGAAAATTCATGAGACTCTTACTCCAATTGATTGCCAAAAAGACTAGAGGTGGAGTGCTAGCCTTGAGGGACTAAGCCCAGCTTCTGAGTTCAAGCCTAGATACTGACCATCAATTAACAAATTCAGAGGTTCCACTGTGAGTGCTATATTCTTTTAGAGACTGAAGTATTTTTTTTCGCATAGGCTTTCAAACATCAGTATCTCTAATGGAGAATAATTCTAGATACTTCTTTTTCACTTGAATAATTGTTGTTCTCCAAGAGTAGAGTGACCAAGAGGCTTGCAGATCAAGAGCTCAGACATTAAATTGGCTAAAAAGAGATCAAATTGAAATTTATTCTTTGGTTGCAAATACCACATTTTTGGTATGTGTTTGCTAGCCTTGCCTGGCACTTCAACTGAAGGCCTGGGTGCTGTTCCTGAGATTTTGTGTTCAAGACTATTGCTCTACCACTTGAACCACAACTCTACTTTGGGCTTATTGGTGGTTAATTGGAGATAAAATTCTCACAGACATTCTGGACCTGGGTGGCTTCAAACTAGAATGCTGAGTAGCCAAGATTACAGGTATATGCCACCATCATCTGTCTCAAATACCACATATAATGTTAAAAGTCAAGGATATCTGTTAACGTCTATCTCTGACAGATGTGCAATGTTTTACTCCTCACTGAATGAATGTTCCTTTGAACAGTATTGCATCAAATGGAGTTGACTCAAGTTAGGTCTTGAACACCAACAATCTGGTTTGGTGGAAATGGCCTTGTTTTTCTACACTCTATTTGGCCATAGGTGTGAATTGTAGAAAAAAAGACAATTCAGTAAAAACAAATTCAAATAGTCTCAGACACTTACACAAGTTCTGGACATCACTTCCTCATGGGCTGCTGTTGTGCAGGCCCAATATTTAATCTGAAGAGAAATTTGGAATTACAAAAGTTAAAACCCAAAGTCTAGTAACTTCTAAAAGGCCTGTGTAACTCCTTGGTCCTCATACCTGATACTGTGACTTAGTAGGAAAGGCAAAATGCAGATTTCTAGCTATTGCAGACTTCTCCCTTAGTGAACAATAAGTTACCACCTTCAGTCATGGTTGCAGCACAGACTTGGCTCAGGTCTGTGAACCTGAGTGTAGACGTTTGAATCTCCATAGTTTGAATGGAAATTTAACCTCTTACTAAGATAGCAGTTTGAGCGACTTGGATAGCTGTGGGCAAGTCTCTTTTTAATAGCCTGAACTTTGTGCACATTTGGTTTAGATGCAGGGTTACAAAGCTAAATAGTTGCAGTAGTCACCCCAAGGTAGAGCAAGAGAGACAGAGTAGAGGGACAGTGATCAAGCTCACGCCATCTGCCATTTTATGCTGCTTTAATTGACATGTTCTTCATGTATTTTAGTAATTCAAGAATAAAAATTAACATTACATATAGATTTTTAATTGCATCTTTGTTTCTAACAAAAATTAAAAGTAAAAATGAATTTAAATAGAAAGGCAGTATGGTAAGAGCAGGGAAAAGGAATGGAGCAATGATCATGGACAGCTCCTGAAGTCCAGTCCGGAGGTTTTATTTACCAACATTGGGGAATAAAATGAAACTATGTAACAAGACAGGCCTGCCTCTTTTTCTCAGCAACAAGTCAGCTCTGTCTGCTTTCCTTAGCAACACAACAGCCCTGCCTGTCTTCCCTCATTTATGCCAGAGTCAAAGGGGTCAATAGACCATGACTAAGGGAGGAAATTAGAGCTGTCATTGAAAGATGAAAAAGAACAAGCCCTGGATATGTCTGGAAACCTATAAAGCATTTGAAGCCTTAAACACTTAGGCCTGAGACGAGTCTTTCACAGAAACTAAATATTCAGAGAGAAAGCCAAGATGTGCTCTGAGGTCTGGAGATAACCTTACTCAGAGAACAACAAATTTAAAGGGTTAAAAGGACATATCTAAAACCACCTTTCTAGCAAATATACTTCCTCCAAATGTAAGAGATGAGCTAAGTACCTACCGATGGTCAGGCCTATAATCCTAACTCAGGAAGGTGAATTGTGATGGTGGTGGCTCAAAGACACCCTGGAACTTGTCCCCTCAGGAGGAACTTGTAGGACACAGCTGTCCTTGAGAAGGGCGGAGTCCTTTGTGCAGTGCTATTGCTGGAAAAAAACATTGGATAAGATGGCCATCAAGAATGGAGGCTATTAGCTAGTGTCTCCAGAGAAGAAATTTATAAGATTCAGTAGTCCTCCAGAAAATCATAGGATTTTAACCACTGTCCTAGTGGTTTCAGATAGAAATGCCACGAGAACAACAAGAGAAACCTCATGGATTCCTTAGCAACAGTCTTTGAGGTCTAAGAGCTAGAGTGTCAATGCTGGCAGGCTGTGATTGGTCCACTATTTCTCTGACCTCACTGTACCAGACTCTGATTGGTCCATTTCTTCTATGACATCACTATGCCTGGTTGTGATTGCTCCATTGTGTGAGGTCATGAAAGATATATAGAAAGCCACTGTGCTCCAACCTATATCAGTTAACAGAGCTTGGAGCTCTTGCTTGATGACCCACTGCACTGAATCAAAGTTAAATGATTTTTTGTTAGTGGGGACGGGCTGTTATTTGGATTTAGTTATTTCTTTTTACTCTTTCTGGGTTTTCCTTTACTTTATTTAATTTATTTAGGTAGACTTGCTACCTGCCATTGTAGCAGAACGATGGAAGTACAGAAAGAATCACTCTCAAGCTCCTTGAAGGAGGAGATCATCAAACAATACCAGAAGAAAGAGCTCTTTGACACAGGTACCTATGGAAAAGTGAAGCTGACCCATTCCCACCTCACAGACAAGGACGTGGCATTTAAAATACTCTGGAAGTGAGAGTCCTCATCATTGGATAAAGAAAATGTGGACATTTTAAGAAGATATGACACAAACACATCGGCAGGTTGTACCAGGTAAAGGAGAAGGAAGAGAATGTGTATCTCATCATGGAACTGGCCACAAGGGGATACTTCCTGTGGTGGATCTGAAAATTCTGCTGCCTATATGAGGATGAAACCAGGAGGCTTGTCACACATGTAAGTGCTGTTCACTACTTACAACAAAACAAAATCATACACGAAGACCTTAACTCCAACAATATTCTTTTGGACACCAAAGACAATATCAAGGTCAGTGGATTTGGTCTGAGCATCTGGCTCACCAGGGGCAGTTGCTAATAAATGTATGTGGTGCTGTGCTATTCCATCCCCCTGAAATGTTCTTGGAAGAAATGATGGCCTGGTGCAGATGTCTCAAACCTGTAATCCTAGGTATTTAGGAGACCGAGATCTGAGGATCATGGTTCAAAGCCAGGCCAGGCTGGCTCTACCCTCTGAGCAGACTCAAACTGATACCAAAGACTAATTTGAATAGGAAATGGCAGAGGATAGAGGTGGCTAGCAAAATAGCTACCATTCTTCTCAGAACAAGCTGCTAAATGTGGGCCCAGATGAATAAGTTTATAAAATGAGGTGTGCATAAATTATAACTCATCCACAAAAGGCTGCAATTAATATATGTCTGTCATGGATGGACACAAAATAATCAATTTATGTAAAATATATTGACTAAAGAATTTCTTAAGGTAAATAGGGAAGATTAAAAGTTTCTGGGGCTGGGCGAGGGTGGCTCACACCTGTAATCCCAAATACTCAGGAGGCTGAGATCTGAGGATCACAGTTGAAAGCCAGCCCGGGCAGGAAATTCTGTGAGACTATTATCTCCAATAAAACACTAGAAAACCGGAAGTGGTCCTGTAGCTCCAGCGGTAAAGAACTCGCCTTGAGCTGAAGAGCACAGAGACAGTGCCCAATTCAAAGGTCAAGCCCCATGACCGACCAAAAACCAAACAAAACAAAAGTTTCTGGTGCAGGTCATTGTGTGGATTCCATCAGTATTGAAAGGAAAGTTCACAAGCAGAGGTAATGGTTAAAAAGTAGAGTGCATATAATTAATGTCACTGAATTTTATACCTAGCAAACATGAGGCCCTGTGTTCAATCCCCTGCACTTCCAAAAAAATGCTAAATCTTCCTTCTGTTACCTACATTAAGTGGTAGGTGCTCTTCTACTGTTATGATAGTATTGCTCAGAGGTTCTCTGGTGGATGTTTTTTCATGCTTTAACCCATAATCCATTATTTAAATATTGATGTTGAGCTTTAAAATGTAATTTGTGTATTAAAAAAAAGAGCAAAGCCTGTATTTCTAACTCAAGAGTCTAAAGCAGGAAGATCCCTATTCAATCAAGGCTGCATAGAGAGGTCCTACATAAATCCCCATGCTAGTGCTGAAACTGGAGGGACAATTGTTTATAAGCAATTACAAGTGAGAGATACGTTTCTGATCATATTAGATTTTGGTCATGACAGTTTGGATTTAATATTTACATGAATTTTAAAATTTTTCTTTTTCCCCTTACTCTCAGTATGTCATTTTGAAACATTGTAGTATGTTCTTGTTTGCTGAACTTAAAAAAAAAGTTTTCCTTTGTGTCATATTAAACATGATATTTTCTGTATTACAATTTATTATTTATTTTTGAAATTTTTATGTTTTTTTCTCCATCTAGGGACTGGCCACTGTCTCAGAGATTTTGCTCAGTTCTGCCAATTGAGCCACAGCTCAACTTCCAGCTGCTTTCTTTTTGAAGAGTCTCATGCGAACCCCAATACTACTAAGGAGGCTGAAATCTGAGGGTCTTGGTTTGAAGCCATTCTGAACAGCAAAGTCTGAGGGTTTTTTTAAATTGTTATTTTGCCATTGCTTGTGGGCCTGAAAACTAGGCTTTGGCGCTGTCCAACAGCATTCCAGCTGAAGGTTAGTGCTCTATCAATTTTGCTGCAGCAACATTTTCAGCTTTTCCTGCTTATGTGGTTCTGAAGAATCAAACCCAGGTCCTCATGCATGCAAGGCTAGCACCCTACCACTGAGCCAACTTCCCAGATGAAGTCTGAGATTCTTATCTCCAATTAATCACCAAAAAGCTGGGGATTGTCATACTCTAGACTTGAGTAAAACAGGGCAAGTTCAACACCTAGTACTGGAAATTACATACACAAGTCTCATGGACTTTCCTGTTAATAATGGCTTTGAAATGCAGCCTAGGTAGCTAGAATCTACAGGCATGAGCAACCAGCCTCTGACATTTTAATAATTTTACTCAGATGTTTCTTGCCTTCAACCTCAATGCTTTTTAGTTGCGGTCAGTAGACCTGATCTCTGGGCCTTATTGCTGTTTCTTAACTATTTTTAAGGAGCGTGGAGTTGAACCCTCGGCCTGAGTACTGTCTTTGAACTCTTCAGCTTAAGGCGAATGCTCTACTATTTCAGCCACAGCAGCACTTCAGGTTTTCTGGTGATTAATTGGAGATAAGACCTCATTAACTTTCCTTCCCAGGTTGGTTTTGAACCATGATTTTCATATCTCAAACTCCTGAATATCTAGGATTATAGGCTAGAGTCTCAGCACCCTTGTGTTTATTAGCTTTTTGACTCAAGGATTATGTTTTACAATTCAACCATAGCTCCACTTCTAGCTTTTTGCTGGCTTATTGAACGTAAGATTTTAATGTACTTTTCTGGGTCGTCTGACTTCAAACCATGATCCTCAGACTTCAGCTTCCTGAAGTGCTCCAATTATACACATGAACCACAAACCGAAAAAAACATTTGAATACATATCTTAGGGTTCATTTCCCTAACATCACCTTATCTGACCTTTTCTGCTTGACTCAGTACACCATGGAATTCTATGCCTCCATCAGAAAGAATGACATTGCCCCATTTGTTAGGAAATGGAAAGACTTGAAAAACAATTATATTCAGTGAAGTAAGCCAGGACTAAAGAAACATAGGTCACATGGATTCCTGGAATTTCTTGACTGGGTTTGCCTTTACACTCGATCTTATATTTTAGCTTCTTGCTTTTCTAGAATTACAGACATGAGCCAACAGTCCAAGGTTCTCTACTTCCAATCATTTATTTCTCTTATTGTGATCCTGAGGCTGGATCTCTGAGCCAGGGCACTGTTTATCATAGGTTTTTTTCCTCAGGGCTGGTACTTTCCAAATACAACCACATCCTCATTTCTGGATTTTTTTGCTGATTAGTTGGAGACTTAGGCACTTCCCTGCCCAGGTTGGCTACGAACAACAACCTTTAGATTTCAGCCTTCTGAATCACTAGGACTAAACACATCAAGCAAAAATTCAGGGATAATTTTTAAACTTTAATTGGATTTTCTCCCACCTTTTTTTTCTTTTTTGTTCCTAGCCTTGAGGCTTGAAATCAGGGCTTGGGCACTGTTCTTGAGCTTCTTTTACTGAAGTTGAGGACTCTATTACTTGAGCCACAGTGCCGTTTCCAGGCTTTTCTATTTATGAGGTACTGAGGAAACAGACCCAGGAATTCAAACATGCTAGGCAAGCACGCTATCACTAAGCTATATTCTCTGCCATACTTACACCTTTTTATTTGTATTTTTATTTCCTTGTATATGCTGGTCCTGGGTCCACAAATCAGCCCAGGTGCTATCCCCGAGGTGTTTACTCAAGACTAGCAAATTAACAAATGAGCCACCGCACAACTTGTGGCTATTAGTTGATATTGTTAGGTTTTAAATAGCTACTTAGAGTTGAATATATGAATTCTCCTATCTGGTCTGGCTTTCAACTGTGATCCTCAGATTTGAGCCTCCTGAGTAGCTACCATCACAGGTGTGTGCCCACTACGCTTGGCTCATTTTAAACTCTAAAATTGACTCTTTCTTCTCCCACCCTCCTCCACATTTATTTTATTCTTTGTATGTATGTTGGCCCTGAAGTTAATATCAAGGTCTGGGTGCTGTTTCAGAAATTATTTTCTCATTTCTGCCATTGGAGCCACAGCTCAATCGCCAGGTTTTATTTGTCTTCCTTTTGGAGATTAGTCTCATGTAAAGCCCAGCAAGACTCAGGAGGCTGAAATCTGAGTATCATAGTTTGAAGCCAGCCTGAGCAGGAAAGTTCATGAGATTGTTTTCATCAACTGCCAAGATGCTGGGAGTGGTAGAGCTCATACATAAATTCAACCCCTAGGTTGACAAACAGAAAAAACAAAGCCCCATGCCTTTCCTGTTTGGACTGACCTTTAAATACTATCTTCAAGCTTCAGCCTCCTGAAAACTAAAATTATAAGCATGAACCACCAGCGCCAGGCTTATTTTTTAAATCTCAAATGGTCATTTCTTCTCTTCTTTCAGTTTTGTTTTTGGTCGACTTTGGGCTGAATTCTGGACCAGGAAACTACTTCCAGCGTTTCACCGAATTTCAGTACTTTACAACTACTATCACACCTTCATTTCCAGCTTTTGCTGGGTAGTTGAAGATAAGAATTTCAATCACTTTCCTAGCCAGGCTGGCTTTGAGTTGTGATCCTCATATTTCAACTTCCTCAGTATACACAAATAAACCAACAACCCATGGCTCATTTTGAAATGATAATTTTCTCTCTCTCTCATCTTTCATAATTTGTGCTCTTTTTTCTTTGTTTTTGTATGTTTTTGTGCTGGGACCTCAGCACCAGGGTCTGTGTGCTGTACCAGAGCTTTCTATTTAAGACTAGGAATATACCACATGAAACAGAGCACAGCTAGTGTCATATTTTTGGTGACAAATGAGACATAAGGGTCTCATGGATTCTCCTACCTGGGCTTGCCCTCAATGGTGATCCTCAGATTTCATCCTCCTGAGTAGCTGATAGAACATTGGTGAGCTACGAATGCTTGATTTATTGAAACATCTGTCATTGGATATTCCTTCTGCACTTATAGCCTCTCTTTCTTTAATCCTCCTGTGATTGTCCTGGGGCATGAACTCAGGGTCTGGTTGCTGTCCCAGAAACTGATTGCCCAATTCTGCCACTTGAGCCATAACTCAATTCCCAGGCTTTTTTTCTTTTTGACAATTAATTGGAGAAAAGAATCTGAAGAAATCGTACATGAATCAAGCCAGGCTGAGAAGGAAAGTCGATGCGACCATGACCTCCAATTAACCACTGCAAATATTGGAGTGGTAGAGCTCTGTCCTTGAACAAACCAGCACAAGTTCAAGGAGGCACACACAAGCTTCAAGATGGCACACAGATGCACACATACACAGAACGTCTCATGGATTTTCTTGCATGCATTAACTTTAAATCGTGGATCCTCAGATTTCAGTCTCTCTTCATCCGCTCTCCTTTGTATTGATTTTGTTATTTGTAATTTTTAGTCGTCCTGCAGCTTGACCTCTGGCTCTGGGGACTTTTTCTTAGCTATTTAACTGAAGGGTGTTGCTTTACCACCTCAGCTCCAGCTCAGGGCTTTGTGTTAGGTAGCTGGGATAAGCATCTCAAGCACGTTCTTACCCAGGCTTACTTGATACCACAATCCTCAGATGTCAGGCTCTTGTGTAGTTAGGATTATACACAGGACCAACAACCGTTGTGTCAGTTTAAAACGTTAATATGTGCTTGCCACTTCCTTCTTTTGTTTACTTTTTATTTTTTGCATTTGTGTGTGCTGATCCTGGGTCGACAAATTGGGTCTCATATTCTGTCCTAGAAGATTTTTTTCAAGCATATCCTCTATTACATGAGATGATCATAATTATTTGGCACTTTTTTGGAGGGTTGATTAATTAGAGACAAAAGTCATGGACTCTTCTGCCTAGGCTGGCCATGAACCATCATCCTCAGATTTCAGGCTCTTGAATCGCTAGTAAAACATGTATGAGCCACTGATGCTTGATTGATTTAAGCCTTTGTCACTCGCTCTTCCTTGGTTACTTCGACTCCTCTTTATTTCTTCTGTGTATGTCCTGGGGCTTGAACTCAGGGTCTGCATGCAGTTCCAGAAAATATTTTCCCAGTTCTGCCACTTAAGCCACTGCTCAAATTCCAGCTAAATAAAGTAGCTGAAATCTGAGGACAATGTTTCAAAGCCAGTCTGGGCAGGAAAGTCGATGACACTCTTATCTCCAATTCACCACACAAAAGCTGAGAATGCTAGGGCACTAGGCAAAGGATACTACAGAAACACACACATCACAAATAGAAACACACACACACACACACACACACACACACACACACACACACACACACAAACATTCACACATACACACACATATACACACAAAATCTCCTGAACTTTGCTTTTTGGGTTGGCCTTTAAACTTGATCCGAAGATTTTTGTAGCCAGGGATCAACTACAGCCATTATCAACAAACCCCAGACTTATATTTAAATTTACAATTGGTCTTTTTTCACTCTCCTACAATTTTTTAGCACTAAGAATTGAACTCTGGGTCAGCAGTTTTTAAATTAGCTTTTGCACCAAATACAGTGCTTTACATCTACTATCATATCTGCACATCCAGCTTTTGGTTGGGTAGTTGGGGTTAACAGTTTCATATACTTTACTGCCCAGTCTAGCTTTGAACCTAGAATGGATAGGAATACACACATGAACCAAAAATCATGGCTCATTTTTAAACCTTAATTTTCTCTTTTTCCCATCATTTTTTAATTCATGGGATATTTTTGTTTGTTTGTTTGTTTTGAAATGTATGTCTAGGACTTCAAATCAGGGCCTAGGTTTTGTCCCAAAGTTTCTATTTGAGACTAGCACTCAACCAAATGAGACGAAGTACAAATTATAGCTTATTTTTTTTTTGGTGCCAAATTAGATATATGAGTCTCATGGACTCTCCTGCCTGGGCTGACCATGAACCGTGAATCTTAGATTTAATCCTCCTGAGTCCCTCGTACAACATGTGTGAGAAACCAATGTTTGGTTCATTTCAACCTCTGTCACTGACTCTTCCTTTTGTACTTCTATCCTCTTTTTATTTCTTCTGAGTTTGTCCTCCAGCTTGAACTCAGCGTCTGGGTGCTGTCCCAGAAATTTTCCCACTTCTGCCAGTTGAACCACAGCTAAACTCCAGGATTTTTTTTTTTTCTGTTTCGGTGTTTAATTAGAAATGAATATAATGTAGAGCCAGACCAGATTTATGAGGCTGAAATCTGAGAATCAAAATTTGGCAGCCTGGGCAGCAAAGTACATGGTATCTCCAATTATAACCACTAAAAAGCTGAGATTAGTAGAGCTTTGAACAAAACAGTACAAGTTCCAGCAACAGGACTCACACAGACATACTTACACACACACAAATCTTACGGACTTTCCTACTCGGTCTGGCCTTTAAATAATATCCACACAGTTTAGCCTCCTGAGTAACTAGAATTACAGTTATGAGCCACCAGTGATGGGCTGATTGACTCATTGCAGCCTCAGTTATTGGTTCTTCTTTCTCTTCTAGTCTTCTTTGCGTGTATTCATTTCATTTTTTGTGAGTGTGCTGGTGCTGGAGCCAGAACTCATGCAAGACCTGGCTTGTTTCAGGAGGCTGAAATCGGACCTTCATGCTTCAAAGCCAGGCTGAGCAGGAAAGTCTAAAATCCTTACCTCCAATTAACTGCCAAAAATCTGGGAGTACTACAGTTCTTGCCCCAGGATGGCCCACAAACAACTGTCTTCTGGACTTTCCTGCTTGGGTTGGCCTTTACACTGGATACCCATATTTCTGCCTCCTGGAGTTCTAGAATTACAGGCATGAGTCACCAGCTCCAGGATCTCTTCTTATTTACATTTTTGTGATCCTGAAGCTAGATCTCTGAGCCAGGGCACTGTTTCATAGCTTTCTCACTCAAGCCTGGTGCTTTACAACTCCATCACAGATTCACTACTGTTTTCTTGTTTATTTGTTTTGCTTGTGATTTCAAGATGAGAGACGATAGCCCTCAGATTTAATCTATCTTAGTATTTAGGATTACACACAAAAGGAAATGGCACTGTAGCTAAAGTGGTAGAGCACTATCCTTGAACTGAAGAGCTGAGGGACAGCCTTCAGGCCCAGAGTTCAAGCCTTACAACCGACCAAAAAAGAGGATTACACACAAAAACCAAAAAGTCATGACTCATTTTGAAAATTTAATTGGATTTTCTTATACATTTTTTAATTTCTACTTTTTATTTCCATATATATTTTGGGCTATGAACTATAAATCAGAGCCTAGGTATTGTCCCAGTTTCTTTTTTTTTTTTTTTTTTTTTTTTTGCCTGTCATGGAGTCTGAACTCTGGGCCTGGGTGCTGTCCCTCAGTTCTTCAGCTTGAGGCTAGAGCCGTACCACTTGTGTTACTGCGCCACTTCTGGCTTTTTCTGCTTATGTGTTGGTGAGGAATTGAACCCAGGGCTTCTTGCATGCAAAGCAAGTACTCTCCCACTGAGTCACCTTCCAAGCCCCGTCCCAGTATATTTTTAATACTAGCCACAGCACATTTGGAGCTTTTAAAAAAACTGTAGTTGGCTAATTAGAGTTGAGTACATGGACACCCCTGCCTTGGCTGGCCTTGAACACTGATCCTCAGATGTGAGACCCTTGAGTAAGTACAGTAACAAGTGTAAGCTCACTCAGTTTTGCTCATTTTAAACTCTGAAATCGGCTCCCATTTTCTTCTTCCACCTTTCTTTTCATTTATTTATTTTATTCTTGTGTGTGCTGGTCCTGGAGCTTGATCTCAAGGTGTAGGTGCTGTCCAGAAATCATTGTCTTATTTCTGTCATTGGAACCACAGCTCAACACCAGGTGTTTTTTTTTTTTTCTTCTTTTTGGTGGTTCATTGGAGATAAGAGTCTCATGTAAAGCACAGAATGTCTCAAGAAGCTGAAATCTGATTATCAGTTTGAAGTCAGCCTGCACAGGAAATTCCATGAGACTCTTTACCTCCAATTAGCTGATAGTGATCCCACCAATTAGCTGAGAGTAATAGAACACCAGCCTTGAGTAAAGTAGAACAAATTCAACCTCCATGACTGGCACACACAGCAAAATGTCCCATGTAATTTCCTGCATGGGCTTGCCTTTAAATGTTATTTTCTGATGAGTTCTGGGAAGATGGCAGAGGAGAAGCTGGAGACTAAACAAGCTCTCGCATAGAAAGCAATTTTAGTGTTCCAATGAATAGTCGTAAGCCAGAGAATTACACCAAGTGTGCCATCACAGGACAGAGAGTTAGGCCAGAGAGGGAAAATCCAGGCAAGGAGACAGATAAGAGCACTTGCTAGTTGCCACGGATGCGGCGGCAGCGGTGGCAGCCATAGCCGCCATACCTGCAACACAGAGAGTCCGGGACTTAGGCACCAGACGCGGCAAGCGAGCAGTTTCTACTCAACACCAGCAAGAACTGACAAGAGGCACACATCTTCATCCTGAAGTTCACAGACCAAAGATGACCCAGGAACCAAGACTCTGGCTTGAGTAGAAGCCTGACATCCTCACGCCTTCTCAGGGAGCAGAGGAAGGAAGGCCAACACTCCCCTCTGATTACTGGAGATCTCCATCTTCGATACTGACAAAGCCTGGATGTGCAGCTAGCTCCAACTCAGGCCTTGGAAGAAAACAAGAGTCATTTAGCAGGTCACAGGAACTTAACCTGACCTGCTAGGCTCAGCTCCTCCTTGGGAAAAGTCATCCAGTTTGGGCCCCCAGCCCCAGGAGTGTCTTTCTTCACTGGGTAAACAGAGCCAGAGGCTGCCCCTCCCTACAGTAGCCTTGACAATGAATTGAAATTCAGTAAACATAAAACCTGAGAATGGCTCCAGGATGGGCTCTGTGAGTCTCACAAGCTATCTCCTCAGGGGAAAGCTACTGTTGGCTAAAAGGCCTCAATTCTACCCAGAACCTATCCTCATCACAGCATCTCCAAACTAGAGGAAACAGTCATCTCCCTCTTTTGTGAAACTCAAAGTAGATCTCTGTCCTATTGAACTAGCCTGGGAGGAAGATCACAAAATCCTTGGTAAAGCAGAGCATTTTTCTGCCTGCTCAAACAAATTTACTTAAGAAACTATCCAAGCCACAGGAAAATCAAACACCACAAGCAGGCCAGATACTACAACAAGCGACAGGTTATGGACACAAGGGAGATACAGGATCATCCCATCCCCTCAAAAAAATCAAAGATCTCTTTTCTTATAACTTTTGTAATTTTTTTCTAAACATTTTTTTTAATTTTTAATTTTTAACTAAAAATTTTTGTTTTCTATTAACTTTTTTTTCTTGCTCTTATAATTTTTATTTTGGGGTTATATGTGTGTATTTTTTTCTGTTTTTCTTTTAAAATAAATGTGCTGTGTTTACCTCTAGAGACCATTTAATCCTTTTTTTTCTTTTCTTCTCCTTCTTTTCACGTTTTCTTCTCTTTCATTCTTTGCATGACTTAATTACTTTTCTCATCCTCACATATACCCGTAGTTGATTATTTGACTTTAGCCCCATTGTGTACACACTTAATCCAGAAATTTATTACTTAATTTTAAACTACTTAGACTTAACTTCCTTAATAGCAGTACTGCCTCTTAATACCTATATAATATTTTAAGGATTTTTATTTTTAAGTTTTCCACATCTCCTTTCTATCCCTCCTGTTCTCTTATTCTATCCACGTTTTTCTCCAAATATTATGTTTTCAAATTTGCATGATTTTTAAGTGTTATACTTCTTAATTTTTAATGTTTGTTTTTCTATTTTTTCTTGCCTTTTTTTCTTTCTCTTTCTTCTTTTTTCTCTGACTACTATCATTTAATCCTAGCGATTTCCTGCTTTGAATTTAGTATTTATGTAAGTTAACTCTCCCACTGCATTTTCACATCCCTTTATGCCTATTTTTACCCACATCTCTCCCTAAACCTAATAATTTCTGTCTGCCAAATTCTTCTTTGTGGTTCGTAGCCCATTAATACTTAGTTGTTTGATATTGAATAGATATATCTATTGAACTATATTGTATCTGTAGACTTTTGACTGTGCAACTACACACTTTGGTTGATGCTTGCCTTAAAATAGTGTGCAAGCACAAAACTGGTTTATTTTCATCCCAAATGGGCAGAGCAATCCGGAAAAATCAAGAAAAATGGCAAGGCCAGGTATATCAACTCCCACTCATAATAATCCAGGGACAAATAAGATGGCAAATAATCCATAAGAGAGTTCTCAAAAACCTCTACAAATACTACTGGTAAACTAGGTAAATGAAAAGAATGAAAACCTGCAAAGGATTCTGTATGAGCATGATAGGGAGAGAGAGGAGGCAAAATAAAGAATATCATGAGTGTGAGGAAGCTACTCAAAGATTGATACAGGAATTGCGAGAGTAGCTTGAGCACACTTAAAGAGAAATAAAGGAATTGTGTGAACAGGCTGGGATCAGTCAAAGAGAAAGTCATGAATGGCATGAGCAGGCTGAAAACACTCAAAGAGAACTACAGGAACTGTGTGAATGTGAAGAAGCTAATAAAAGAGTAATAGAGGAATTGAGAGAGTGTGATGAGAATACAGAAAGATCACTAAAGGCATTCAAGGAATTCATGAACAGAGAGCTCAAACAAGTCAGGGAGACCACAAAAGGGAATGCTGAACGGAACCCAACAGAAGGAATGTGCGTCCAAGGAAACCATAACCAATCAACTAAGTGATTTGAGAACACCACTGAACACCAAATTAAGGAAGTAAACAAGTCCATACAAGATCAAAAACAAAACTCCAACAAAGATTCTGAAGCCATCAAAGCCGAGCAACTAGAAGGAAAAGAAATAAAAAACAAAGTTGAAAGACTTGATAGTAGGTTAGACCATGCTGAAGATCGAATTTCAGGGATTGAAGATAGCCTAGATATTATAGGGAAAGAACATACAACCATCCAAGACAAATCCAAGAAATATGATAGAGCTATTAAACATTTGGAAGACAACATCAGAAGGCCTAATCTGAGGCTAATGGGTGTAGAGGAGCACCTAGAGACAGAAGTTAATGGTCTAGTAAATTTGTTTAACAGGATCCTAGCAGAGAACTTCCCAAATACCCAAAACGATAAGTCTATTCAGATACAAGAGACTTTTAGAACAACAAATAGACCAGATCAGGATAGGACATGCCACAGTCACATTATAATCCACACAGGGTCAATTCAGACCGAGGAAAAGTTCCTTAAAGCTGTCAAGGAGAAAAGATCAATTACCTATAAAGTGAAACCAATTAGAATCACCTGAGATTTCTCAGCAGAGACAACTAATGCTAGAAGAGCCTGAAATGATCTATGCCATGCCCTAAAGACAACTATCAAACAAGAATACTGTAACCAGATAAACTATCCTTCATAACCAAAGATCAAATAAAAACATTCCGTAGCAAAGAAAAATTGAAACAATACATCTCCACCAAACCAGATCTACGAAAAATTCTTAAAAATGTGCTACACATAGAAAACCAACTAGATCACAATAAAGGCCAAGCAACCGCACCCAAACAGAATCCAAAAACCATAGGAAGAACCAAGTAACCACAGCCATCAAGAATGTGGATAAAATGGCAGCAACTCCCAAATACTTCAGTCCTAAATCTCAACATTAACAGACTTAACTCTCCAATTAAATGACATAGACTGTCTACTTGGAGCAAAAAGCAACATCCTTCTATCTGCTCCTTTCAGGAGTCACATCTTGCCCGTAAAAAAAACACATTTTCAATGTGAAAGGTTGAAACAAACTCTGCCAAGCAAGCAAATGGCCCTCATAACCAGGCATGGGTTGCAATCCTAATATTAGATAAAATAGACTTCAAATTAAAATTAGTGAGAAAAAATTAAAAGGTCGCTACATACTAATTAAGGGATCTCTCCTTCAGCAGGATATTACAATTCTAAATATCTATTCACCATACAACGGAGCACCCAAATTTCTCCAAGAAAAACTACATTCCCTCAAATCAGACATAGATCCAAAGACGCAGGCCGAAATTTTCTTAATAGAGACCCAGACACACAACAAATCTAAGAAGGTTTGGACAAATGGGATTCCATGAAATTGCATAGTTTCTGCATGGCAAAGGACATAGCTAGCAAGATCAATAGAAAGCCAATGGATTGGGAGAAGGTCTTCACTAGCCATACAACAGACAAGGGTCTCTTATCTGAAATATATCTGCAACTCAAAAAAAAATAAACTCCCCAACAACAAACCTTCAAAGAAAAAACTTCCCAATAAATAAGTGAGCTAAAGACTTAAAGAGAAACTTCCCTGAAGAGGAAAGAAGGATGGCCAATAGACACATGAAGAAATGCTCAACCTCTGTAGCCATAAAAGAAATGCAAATCAAAACAGCATTGAGATACCACCTCACCCCAGTTAGAATGGCTATAATCAAGAAGGCTAATAACAACAGAAGCAGTATGGAGTTTCCTCAAACGACTCCACATAAAGCTCCCCTATGACCCAGAAATCCCACTTTTGTTCATTTACCCAAAGGATCACAAACAAGACCATACTAAAACTACCAGCACAACTATGTTTATTGCAGCCTTATTTATCATAGCTAAGATATGGAATCCACCCAGATGCCCCTCAGCAGATGAATGGATCAAGAAAATGTGGTATATATACACAATGGAATTCTATGCCTCCATCAGAAAGAATGACATTGCCCCATTTGTTTCCCCTATTTGTAATAACTAGTATATATCTGAGTCAAGCAGAAAAGGTCAGATAAGTTGATATTAGGGAAATGAACCCTAAGATATTTATTGAAATGTTTTTTCTTTCATGCAATTTTTTCTAACACATTTATAAGATTATTTCTTTGTTGCTTTGTATGTGCCTCCCCCACTGTATAACACCTGCTTTCACTGTATTTGAGGTTGTTATCATTTGTGGAGGGGAAGGGAAAAAACAAATCGTTCAAATAGTCATATAGGTGGACTCATTGCAACGAGACATACATTATGTCAAAATCGAACTTTACAAATTTGGTGGGGTGGGGAGGAGGGTTGGGTGGTAGGACGGGGAAAGGATGAGATGGGAAGGGGAAACAAAGAAGGAGGCTACAATGCTTTATGAGAATTGTACTCATTGTCTTGCCCATGTAATTGTAACCCGTCTCTACAGTATTTTCACAATTAAAAAAAGTGCTCTATTTAGGAAAATGTTCCATGTAGTGGTGAGAAAAAAGTTAATTCTGAGGCTGCTGGGCGAAATATTCAGTAGTTGTCTGTTAAATCTAGTTGTTTTAGGCAGTTCTTTAGATCTGCAGTTTCTCTGTTGAGTTTTTGTCTACTTAATCTTAGTGTGGAAAGTGGTCTGTTAAAGGCCCCAACAATTCTTTGTTTTTAATTTTTATTTTATTTATTTTTTTATTTATTTTTGTGAACACACTGTACAGAGGGGTTACAATTACATGGACAGGATAATGCATGCATTTCTTAACAAGCATTGCAGCCTCTTCCTTTGTTTACCCTTCACATCCCTTCCCAGCCTCCCCCCCACCCCCTATCCAATCCTCCCTCCTCCCCTCCCCCCCCAGGCACCACTTGTCTTTGGATCAATTTGAGATTTTGGGGAAAATAGTGTTTGTTGGATAAATTTCGGTGATCCATTATTTGTCGAATAGTATTTATTATTGTAATACCCTCCTGAAAGAAAGAATTATCCCTTAATTCGTATGTAGTGTTCTTCTTTTTCTCTTCTCACGAATTTTTATTTGAAGTCTATTTTATCTGATATTAGGATTGCAACTCCCACCTGTTTATGGGGACCGTTTGCTTGGTAGATTTTGTTCCAGCCTTTAACATTAAAAATGTTTTTGTTTTTTTGGGCAAAATTTGACTCTTGAAGGCAGTAGATAGAAAGATGTTGCTTTTTAATCCAACTACACAGTCTATGTCGCTTAATTGGAGAGTTAAGTCCGTTAATGTTGAGAGAAAGGACTAAGAAGTGTTTGCTAGTTTCTGCAATTTTATCCACCTTCTTGGGGGCTGCAGCAACTTGGTTCTTCCTATGGTTTTTGGATTCTCAGTTTGGGTGTTGTTCCTTTGCCTTTATTGTCATCTTGTAGGTTCTGTCTGTGTAGGACATCTTTAAGTACCTTTTGTAGGACCGGTTTGGTGGAGATATATTTTTTCAGTTTTT
This sequence comes from Dipodomys merriami, assembly GCF_024711535.1. Lineage (NCBI taxonomy): Eukaryota > Metazoa > Chordata > Mammalia > Rodentia > Heteromyidae > Dipodomys > Dipodomys merriami. The sequence goes on from NW_027206366.1 coordinate 332,272, forward strand.
CTTTGCTATGGAAGGTTTTTATTTCACCTTTGGTTATGAAGGAGAATTTAGCTGTTTACAGTATTCTTGGTTCATATTTTGTCTTTAGGTCATGGCATGCATCATTCCAGTCTCTTCTTGCTTTAATTTTCTCTGCTGAAAAAATGAAGTTATTCTAATTTGTTTCCCTTCATAGATGATTGGTCTTTTCTCCTTGACAGCTTTAAGGATCTTTTCCTTGTTCTGAATTGATCTTGTGAATATTATAATATGACAGTGGGATGTCCTGCTCTCTTCTGGTTTATTTGGGGTTCTAAAAGTTTCTAGTATCTGAATAGGCCTATCTTTTTGCATGTTTGGGAATTTCTTTGCTAGGATCCTGTTAAACAAATTTCCTAGACCATTTTCTTCTGTCTCTAGGTGCTCCTCTACACCCATTATTCTCAGATTATGCCTTCTGATGGTGTATTCCAATTGCTGAATATATCTAAAACTATTTATGGATTTGTCTTGTATAGTTGTATATTCTTTCTCTATAATATCTAGGCTGTCTTCAGTCACCAAGATTCGATCTTCTGCATGGTCTAATCTACTGTCAAGACTTTCTTCTTTGTTTTTTATTCATTTTCCTCTAATTGTTTGTCTTTGATGACTTCAAATGCTTTGCTGAAGCTTTGTTTTAGATCTCGTATGAGCTTCTTTACTTCCTTAACTTGGTCTTCAGTGCTTATTTTCAAATCACTTAGTTGTTTGGTTATGGTTTCCTTATATTCCCATTCCTTCTGTCAGGTTCCATTCAGCATTCCCTTTGTGGTCTCCCCGAATTTTTTCAGGTGTCTGTTTAAGGATTCCATGAATGCCTCTATTGATCTTTGTTTATTCTCGTCCCTCCCTTGCAATTCCTGTATTACTCATTGATTAGATTCCTCATGTTCATGCAATTCCTGTAGTTCTCTTTGACTTTTCTCAGCCTGCTCACTCAATTCCTGACATTCTCTTTGTCTGTTTTCAGCCTGTTCATACAATTCCTGTATTTCTCTTTGAGTGTTCTCAGCCTGTTCATGCATTTCTGTATCAATCTTTGAGTAGCTTCCTCATGCTCATGAGATTACTGTACTGATCTTTGGTTTGCTTCCTCTCTCTCCCTATCATGTTCACACCGAGTCCTTTGAAGGTTTTATTCATGTTCATTCACCATGTTTTCCAGTAATATTTATAGAGCTTTTGGGGAACCCTCCTCTGGAATACACATTATCTGTTCTGTCACCTGGTTATCATGAGTGGGAGTTGAGATACCAGGACCTGCATTTTTCTTGTGTTTTTCTGGCTTGTTCTGCCCATTTGATATGAAGTGACACCAGTTTTCTGCTAGAATACATTTTTCAAGGCATGCATCAACCAAAGTCCTGTAGTGGCACCGGCAAAAGTACACAGATATAATCTAGTTCAACAGATACAATCTATTCAACATCAAACAACTATGGATTAATGGGCTAACAACAGCAAGGTTGAATTTGGCAAACCAGAAATTATTATATTTAGGGACAAATGTGAGGAAAAATAGGATTAGAAGAATGTGGAGAGGCAAAAGGAGAGTGAATTTAACCAAGTTCTAATCTCAAAGAGGGAAATGGATTGGACAGAATAGTAGGAGAGAGGATAAAACAGACAAGAAAAATGGGAAAAACGAATATTTAAATTTAAAAAATGAATCTTAAAAATTATCTACGTTTAAGGTGATATTGAGAGAAGAAAAGGATACGATGAGAGGAGGGGAGGGATAGAAAGGATACATGAAAAACTAAAAAATAAAGATTCTCAAAAATTATATAGGTATAAAGAGATAATACTGCTATTACAGAATTTAAGGTTAAGAAGTTTTGAATTGAGTAATACAATTCTTGATTAAGTGTGTATACAATGGGGGTAAGGTTGGGGGTAAGGTATTGAAAAATTAAAAATTGAAGATTACCATTACTAACTTGCTAACTGCTGATGGTGCTTCTGTAAACTTGCTTACGCTAGCACTGACCCTTCCTTCCCAGAAATGAGTTAAGAAGTTTCAGAGACCAGATGCCGGCCCCAGAACAAGGTCAGTAGTCATAGATAAAGAACAGACAGTACGTGTTCCTCAGTTCCCATTTAGAAATACCCCAGACAGGACCTTGAGATAACGACCACCTGGCAAGACCCCACGCTAAGCCAAATGTCAACCAATCATAGACCTGTAACCATGTAAACCCCCCTTAAACCAACCATGAGCCAATTGTTTTACAAAGAGTGTTACAAAATTTCCCGCTTGGCAAAGTGATTGTTGGCGTATATGGTGACCTTTAAATGGACCAATCATGGGATACTTTGTGTTAAGCATTAATCTTGTGGGTTTTTGCCTTTAAAAAGGCTTGTAACCGCTGCTCGGGGCTCTCTGACTGACCAGGGCAGAGAGTCCATTTGCGCTAACGTCAAATAAACTCCTCTTGCTTATTGCATCTCCCAGCCTGGATTCTGAGTTTCTGGGGTGCCCTCCCATTGATGAAAGTATCCTAGGGGATTAGGGTCTTTTATCTGATGCATTGGCCAGGAACCAGGCGCCCCCAAACCCCAGATTCCAGGACCGGCAAGAGGTAAGATAGAGCTCTTGTCTTGTGTGTTTGTCACTTTCGTTTTGCGTTCTGGGATCTAAATCTGTATTTGGACTAGGGGGAAAAGCAGACCTGCCCAGTACCCTAGTCCCGCCCTGGAGCCCTGCTCCAGGGGCCTCTGAATCTGTATTTGGGCCAGAGGGAAAAGCAGACGTGCCCAGTGCCCTGGTCCTGCCCTGGAGTGCTGCTCCAGGGTCGTCTCGAGGAAGGAAGAGATCCAAGTGTCTCTCTGTTCTGGGGAGTTAAGGCACGGCTGGCCACTCCCATCTGTAATTTCCTTCCTCATCTGTATTCACTTGGTTGCCGAGCGGCATCTGGTTCTATCTGTCTCTGTTTAGTGTTAATCGTTTTTAATGTGTGTTTTGTATTCTCTATAGAGATGGGACAACAAGTGAGTCCACTCCTAGGACACCCCGAGACCCTGTCCTAGTTCATTTGAAAACAAAAACTGCTGGTTCTGCTTTTGTAACTTGCTTGTTTGTCAATTATGAAGCTGCCACTGACCACCTGCAAGTGGCCCCAGTTAGATCTCAGCCTTGGGCCTTGGCTCAGGGGGGTCTGAGCATGGGGGAGAACCTGTCAGTCTGAGGGGACGGCTGCTAGGGGTTTTACTTTTCCTTTGCCCCAAGATGACTGGGAATTCTCCTCTGCCTTGGAAGGCCCCTCAGTCAACGTCTGCAGGAATCTAAAAGAAAAATCCTCCGGAGGTGAGTAGGGGGTGTTGAGTCCCCTGGTAAGCAAATGGTGGTGAGATGTAGCCCCATTCACTGAGTCTTGATTTTGTCTTTGTGGCCACTTGTTTGTCTTGTTTACTTTAGTGTGTGTGTTTGTTTTATGTTTTCTGGGGTAGGGAAGTTCTGGGTGAGTGTGGCAGGCTCACTCAGCAGACTCTGGATTCAGCTTGCTGAGTGGTAGCAGCACAGGGTTCTGGTAGGAATGAACTTGGGCCCATTAGTCCCCAACTCAGCCTTCAGTTTTTGTCTATTTCTGTTTTAGAATTGGTACCAGTTTTAAATGTGGATCCTTGTTTTTTGTGTTTATCTGTATTTTTGTTATTTATTTATTTAAACATCTCTGGGAGAATAAAAGTTCCAGCTGGGCTAGTTTGGTTCCCTTCAAGCCTCAGGCTGCATTTTCTTCTTGTGGAGGCTGCCGGCAAGGAGGGTGTAGAAGGCTGTGTGCCTGGTTTGGACTTTTTCAGCTAGTCCTAACAATGTAACAATTTGTGAAGTGCTCTTGTCTAAAATTGGATTAAAAAAATCTGACTAGTTTAGTTTTAGGTGACCCCCTCCCCCAGCTCTCCTCCAACAGAAGGGATTCAAGAGACTAATTAGTGAATTGCCTTGCTCTGGGAAAATAAAGCCCAACAAAGGTACCTAGTTTAAAAGAAATATTGTCTTAAATTTTTGTTTAAAAACTTTAAAAGGTGTACGTATGACTGATTTTGATTTTTTCGCGCTTTAAGATCTGTGTGAGTGTTTTTTGTGTGTCTGTGAACGTGTTCAAAGATAAGAATTGTCAGCATGCTGTAACAATTGGATGAGTTTAAATTTAAAAATTCAAAAGGTTAATCCTGAGAGTGTGTTTCTATTGATATCTGTCTAAAGGCCTGCAAAGGTAATTTAGGCATTGTTGGGATCATTAGAGATAACATTCCTAAGCCATCTAGAAAGATGCTTTTGCAAACCAGAGTGTAACTGTTTTTTGTGTGTCTGTGAATGTGTTCAAAGATAAGAATTGTCAGCATGCTGTAACAATTGGGTGAGTTTAAATTTAAAAGTTCAAAAGGTTATGAGGTTTGGACATTAACAAAAATGTTTAAAAATTTTTCACATTGTTTTAAATGGCTCTTTAAAGTTTCTTTAACTTGCAAATTAGAAAATCTGGTATTTTAAAAAACTAATGTTTTAAATGCATAAGACTGTTTATACTGTAATCAAGTTATCTGGCTTAACAAAAATGCATTGGCTTTTTGGGATCTAGTTCCCTTGGCTAAAATTTGGGGATAAATATTAAAAATTTAAATATAAAGGTTAGTTTAACACCATCAAAGATATTACTTTTTCTGTCTGTCTAAAAACTGTGTATTTCATTCGAAAACCAAGAGATAAGAAAAGGGGAAAAACTTAGAAGCCAACAGAAGACCTATCTTTAGGGGTGAGGGGTGAACAAGCAGAAGTTCAGTTCAGCTGGACATGCATGGTGGGACAAGCCCTGGGAATAGTCCACGCATGGTGAAAGAGGGCAAGCTGGCACAAACGCAGTTCATCTAAACCTAAAGAGTCAGATTGGGTGTGTGCCCATTCCATAGAAGTGGCTGAGTGGCCCATCTTTGTTCTCTCTTTTCCCTGCAGATAGACACTGAAAACATGATGGTTAAAATGAGTGATGTGATGATCTGACTAGTATTGCTAAAACTTCCCTTGTGTGTGTTAACATTAAAATTAGGAAGGCCTTAAAAAGAGGGTTAAAAAGTTATTTGTATAATGTGGCTTACTTTCAATTATGTTCTGCAATTAGGATGTTTTTAAAAGTTATAAAGGTGTTAAGTCTAGCTTTTTGGTTCAGTTATGATGATTGTTATTTTCGCATTAAGGAAAAATTGTCATTTGAGTTTAAAAATCTTAATGTGTATCTGTTATAAAACAAGCAGCCAAGAGGTAATGAGTGACACTTGGACTCAAGATTTCAAGGGATCTTTTCAAAATGCAAATAAAAACTGAGGTATACAATATTAAAAAGAAGATTAAAGGAGACTTAAAAAATAGGAAATGGATTTTTGGATATAAAGTTTAAATGTAAAATTGTTCTTAACATTGGCCTCAATGTACACAAAGAAAAAAGATTAGTATTATCAAAATGATTGCTATTCTAGTTTGCTCTTATAGGGTTTTTTTTTTTTTTAATTTTCCAGCAAAGCCCAGAGCAAAGCACAGAGGATTCTTACAAGTTTGTTTGATGTAACTTTGACTCTTAATACGTTTCAGGTAAGAGCATGCTTAAAAGCTACTTCTATGTTGACAGCCTTGTTGCTTTTAATTGGAGTAAGGTGGCCTTTTATAAGACTCATTGATCTGCAAACTAGTTCAAAGCCAGCCCAGGCACAAAAAGGTCCCTGTGAGACTGTCACCTCTACTCAGCCAGCAGAGTGCTGAAAGAGCAAGCAGAGTTGCTTTGGGACTCATAGTGGCAGAGTACTAGCCTTGAACTGTACAGTTGAGGGACAGCACTCAGGCCCCGAGTTCAGGTGCAGCGACCAGCTAAAGGGAAATGCCAATGAGGCATTTATCCCAATGTGGAGAAGACACTCCTAGGACAAAAGCAATGGAGGAACATCTAGAGACAGTAAGCCACTGTTTGGATGGCAGAAATGTCAGATCCTAGAATCATTTCTGTGTGGCCCTTCAAAACTGGTCAGAGCCAGGAGGTCATGGGAGATAGTTTGTAAGCATGCCTAATGTTCATGACTACCTTGTAAGGGACAGGAACTTGCCAGTCCTCTGTGATAGTAAAAAATTAATGTTATAAAATGTGGGGGATAGTTTAAATCTCAACCCCTTTATGTGCCAAAAGCTCTAATTGGCAGCTCTAATTGAGCTGACACTAGTTACATGAAGTTCATCTGCTCAGGAAAAATTTTGTAAACCTGAGAGTGTATTTCTATTGATATCTGTCTAAAGGCCTGCAAAGATAACTTAGGCATTGTTGGGATCATTAGAGATCACATTCCTAAGCCATCTAGAAAGATGCTTTTGCAAACCAGAGTGCTAAACAAGCTACATTGCTGTAGCCGGAGAAAAGGTCTGTGCAGTTGTCAAAAGTTAAATATTGTTCTTAATGACATCTAACCCTGATAGCCTCTTTGTAAAATAGGCTAAGGTTATAGGTTCCTGGCTAAGTAAGATCAATGCCCCTGAAGTCAGCTTGAAGAAGTTACAGAAGATGGAACTTCGCCCTTCTACCCCCATTTTAAGATCAAGGGTCCATAGTCAGTTTTGAAAAAATGAGGCAAAATAGATAAAATAATTTTTTTAAAAAAGGCATAAAGAATAGTGTTAATAGTTGTCGGTGTGCAAGGTGTGGAGACTGCATCTGTCAGAGATGGCTACAAGACTAAGCCTTCTGAGCCTTCTGTGTCTATTTACAAAAATATCTGGTTAATAAAAAAGTTGTGATTTTGGTAAATTGTCCTGGACTATTGTTTAAAGATCTTAAAAACTAGCAGGATCAACGTCTGCCAAGCCTATGCAATGTATCCTTAACCAGTCTGTGTAGGAATTTACAGCCCAGCATGAGGTATGACAGTCCCTTGGAGCCACTGAGAGACCCTACTGCTGCTGCTGCTGCTGTTGCATACCCTAATGGGTAAAGTTCGACGATGTCCTCACAACCACCTGGAGAAACTCCTTCCTGATTCCATGACCTGAGTCTGCTTCCTGGTTGACTGCTGCTAAATCTAAGATCTTGTGGGACATTCTTTTGGGTGATATCCAGAAACCCTCTCTTCCCACAGTGGATATTGGGGACAAGGATATCACTGGCTTGCTTGCCTTAGGTACTTCAGTGCATAGTGACTGGAAATCCACTCTATGGTCACAGCCTAGTTTGGCTCTGGTATGGTAATAACCTGAGTGTGTTATCCATGGAAGTAATACTCTTAGCCTTAAAATCTAGCAAGCTTCTCCAGCCCAGTGGTACCTTGAGGTTGTTCTGAGATAACTTGGTTTCACAAGCCACAGGAAAAATTGGGAAGTTTTAAACTCTAGCCACAAAGAAGCTCAAGGAATTGTAACAAAGAGGAGGGTAGTAAAGAGAGTTTTGAGAAAGGAATTGGGGAAAAAATGTCCTCTTTGGAGAAGAAAGGATTTAAAAAGTAAGGATTGTCTTTAAGACAAACCTCAGAAAGTTCAAGTATGTAGCAAATGGTAAAGAAAGCCTTGGAAAAGGAATTGGATAAATTTAAAAATTGTCTTTAAGACAAACCTCAGAAAGTTTAAGTATATAGCAAATGGTAGGAGTATGTTGCAAATGGTATACTCAACAGATTGGTATCTTTTGTAAAAGAAAAAAAATCAGCACAGTCCGTTTATTAGTTCTGAGATCTCAATACCAAGCACTGAGAAAAACTGACACCCCACAAGATAATATAGAGACACCATGAATTTTAAGATTAAAATTAGTAGAGAGAAGAAGGGGGGAATGAAAGATAAAAAAATTGCCCATTACCATTACTAACTTGCTAACTGCTGATTGTGCTTCTGTAAACTTGCTTACGCTAGCACTGACCCTTCCCTTCCCAGAAATGAGTTAAGAAGTTTCAGAGACCAGATGCCGGCCCCAGGACAAGGTCAGTGGTCATAGATAAAGAACAGACAGTACGTGTTCCTCAGTTCCCATTTAGAAATTCCCCAGACAGGACCTTGAGATAACGACCACCTGGCAAGACCCCAAGCAAAGCCAAATGTCAACCAATCATAGGCCTGTAACCATGTAAACCCCCCTTAAACCAACCATGAGCCAAATGTTTTACAAAGAGTGTTACAAAATTTCCCGCTTGGCAAAGTGATTTTTGGCGTATATGGTGACCTTTAAATGGACCAATCATGGGATGCTTTGTGTTATGCTTTAATCATTTGTTTTTTTTGCCTTTAAAAAGGCTTGTAACCGCTGCTCAGGGCTCTCTGACTGACCATGGCAGAGAGTCCGTTTGCACAAACGTCAAATAAACTCCACTTGTTTATTGCATCTCCCAGCCTGGAGCCTGAGTTTCTGGGGTGCCCTCCCATTGATGAAAGTATCCTAGGGGACTATGGTCTTTCAGTCTAATATTTGATGACGGCATATATCTGAGGATGAGCAGAACAGCAATTAAGTCACACAAAAAAGAAGGAAACAGAAGAAAAATGAAAAGAATGAAAAAGAAAAAAAAAAAAGGAAAAAAGGACCAAAAGGTCAGTAGAGATTTAAACAAAGCACACACACACACATATACACCTAAAATAAAAAATAGGAGGGGAGAAAAAAAGATTAATAGAAAACAATTTTTTTAAAAAACAAAAAAACAAAAAAGGTACAACAAAGAGCTCTTTTCTTTGGGGGTGGGCGGGGAGGGATTAGATGGGAAGATCCTGTATCTCCCTGTGTCTGTAACCAGTCTCTTGATGGAGTCTCTAATCTGCTTGTGTTTTTTGTTTTGCCTGTGGCTAGATTGTTTTCTTAAGTCAATTTGTTTGAGCAGGCAGAAAAATGCTCTGCTTTACCCAGGATTTTGTGATCCTCCTCCCAGGCTAGTTCAATGAGAGAGAGATCTGCTTTGAGTTTCACAAAAGAGGGAGATGGCTGTTTCCTCTAGTTTGAAGACGTTGTGATGAGGCTAGGTTCTGGGTAGAACTGAGGCCTTTCAGCAAATTGTAGCTTTCCCCTGAGGGGTAGCTTCTGAGACACTCACAGAGCACAGCCTGGAGCCATTCTCAGGGTTTATGTTTACTGAATTTTACTTGATTGTCTAGGCTGCTGTAGGGAGGGGCAGCCTCTGGCTCTGTTTACCCAGTGAAGAACGTCACTCCCCTCATGGCAGAGCTTTGTCTGCTTGGGCTGGGTGACTTTTCCCAGGGAGGAGCTGAGCCTGGCAGGTCAGGTCAGGTACCTGTGACCTCCTAAATGACTCGTTTGTTCTTTTTCCAAGGCCTGAGTTGGAGCTAGCTCCTCAGCTGGGCCTTTTCAATATCAAATATGGAGTCCTCCGAGGGTGAGTGCGGGTGAGTATGTCAGGATTCAACTCACCCTGGAGTCTTGGTGCCTGGGTTGTCTCTGGTCTGTGATATGCAGGAAGAAGATACCTGCTACTTGTCAGCCCTTTCTGGTTTTAAGAAGAATCCTGTCACCTGCTGTTTCTGGCACCATTGTCCCAGACTCTGTGTTGTTCGTTTGGTGGCTAGGCTGCTGTCATTGCTGCCGCCACTGCAGCTGCAGCTAATGGCAAGTGCTCAGATATGTCTCCTTGCCTGTATTTTCCCTCTCTGGCCAAACTCTCTGTACTGTGATGGCACACTTAGTAATTCTCTGGCCTAGGACTCTTCACTGGAACACTACAACTATTTTATATGTGAGAGCTTGTTTAGCCTCTAGCTCTTTCCTCCTGCAACCTCCCCTAAAGTAATCTGTTGTTGCCTTTTAAAAAACTGGTGCCAGTGGCTCATGCCGGTAATCATAACAACTCAGGTGGCTGAGATCTGATAATCGAGGATTAGTAACAGCCTTGGTAAGAAGGTCTGTGAGTCTATTATCTTATTAACTGGTTACCAAGAAACTAAAAGAGGCACTGTGGGCCAAACTAGTAGAGTGATAGCCTTGAGCACAAGAGAACAGAGATTTCAACCAGGCGCTCAGTTCAAGCTTCACATATTACAAAAAGTTAAAAACAATTTGCCATCATTTGTAATCTCAGCATCCTCAACTAGTGGTTTATTTAAAGCCAAATTGCATCTCAGTGTGCACGTATTTAGGTGGGGGAACTAAACTTTTATTACAGTTAAAAGAAAAACAAATGAGCACAAGTGTACAGGTGGCTCACGCCTGTAATCCTACCTTCTCAGGAGGCTGAGAAATGAGGATGGTGTTTCAAAGCCAGCCCTGGGCAGAAAAGTTACCATGAGACTGCTATTTTCAATTAACCATTAAAAAACAAGAAATGGCACTATGGTTTAAACTTATATGGTATAGTGCTAACTTTGAGCAAAGAAGCTCTGGGACAGCAACCATGCCCAGTATTCAAGCCCCATGTCTAAAGGAAAAAATACAGAGTTCAGGGCTGGGAAGGTGGCTAAGTGGTAGAGTGCTTTCCTTGCATGTATGAGCCTTTGGGTTCAATTTCTCAGTACCACATAAGCAGAAAGTCCAGAAGTGGCACTTTGGTCCGAGTGGTATAGTGATATCCTTGAGGTGAAGAGCTAAGGGACAGTGCCCAGGCCCAGAGTTCAGGACCCATGATTGACAAAAGACAAACAAAAAAAGAGTTCAAATAATTAAATGATGTGTACAATAGAATATACACGAAAGATGAAAGATTAAATTAATAAATTAATAATTGAAATTATCAACATTGTTTCAATTTTTAGGTGGTGAATGTAGCAGAAAAAGTGATAAGACATAATGATTCATTTCTAACAACTCTTCGATTTTTTAAACTCATTTACTACTTTTAAACAAAAGAAGTATGTAAGTATCAATTTACGGAAAAACAAATTTGTACATGTATTTTAGCCTGAATTCCACATTTTATAATTTGCCTTTTAGTAAACAATCAGTATCTTTTCATATAAAATACCTGTAATAACTTTAATTAATACTTCACATCTTTCCAGTATTTGGTTAAATCAAAATTCCTCCCTTCCTTCTTTTCTTCATTCCATTCCTTCATATCCTTTCCTCCTTTCAATACTAGCAATTAAACTCAGGGCTTCATGTATTTTAGGTAGGTGCTCTACAAAGTGAGCTATACACCTGCTCTTTTCGATTTAGTCACTTTTGTTTTTGTTGGTCATGTGACTTGAACTCTGCGCCTGGACACTGTCCCTGCATTCTTCAAATCAAGACGAGTGTTCTACTGTTTGAGCCACAGTGCCACTTCTGGTTTTCTAGTGGTTTATTGAGATAGGAGTCTCACACAATTTCCTGCCTAGATTGGCTTTGAACTGGGATCTTCAGATCTCAGCCTCCTGAGTAGCTAAGATTACAGGCATGAGCCACCTGAGCTCAGCTCTGCTTGAGCCATTTTTATGACAGGGTTTTCTGTTTATGACCAGGCCCGCATGGATCACAATCCCTCAATGACAGGGAGGGTTGTGTGTAGCAAGTCAGATACAGTGGGGAAACAACTTTCTCTGTCCATCACAGGGAGAATTTTGGAGGATTGTATTAGAAATTTCTAGAAGTGGGTTGTGAGCAGCATCCTGCTTCCAGGAGTCTCTTCCCACTTCCCAACATTCTAGTCCTGCCAGAAAGGGTCTATGGTAGAAAGCTCAGGATGGAGAGGGCGGACTCTCCTTTTCCTTGTCAACAATTTGCCAACAGCATCGATTGTTCCGTCTTAACTATTTGGATGGACTTCTACCATGATGATTTTTGAGCACAAGAAACTTGACATCCTAAAAAAACTTACAAAGTATGACAAACTCAACATGCCCTCTTCAGAATTGCTGTCCTGCTTACATATCCTTCTGGACCAGCTGGAGCAAAGCATGACCCATGAGACCAAGAAAAAGAGTAAGTAGTACTTGTTTAGATGCCTTAGAGCTTGTGAGTAGGGATGGAACCTAGGTCTCAAGGGATGGGCCTGCTTGTCCAAGAGCCCTTTGTACTACCCAGCTTGGCAAAATGTCCTTTTATGGATGTTCTATGCCTAGTAATGTCTGTTCCCGTTTTAAAAGAACTTGGACATAACCACTCATTAGAAACACCCTACCTTCTCATCAGTGTTCAGTCCAAACTCAAGTTCTACAGCTTCTACTATTAAATCCTCATAGAAGTTTAGTCACACTTTAACTTCTAGAGTCTACTCTAAGACTCCTGTACCTATTTCCATTCTTATGTTTCTGTCAATGTAGAGAACTTCCTGCTGAACTACAGATAAAAAACCCATCTGTGATGTCGCCTATGGTGACTGATGGAGATTGGGAGCCAAAACTGGACTCCAGAAAGCATGTGAACATAGAGGCTTTTTCAATGTGTAGAAAGGCTCAAGTAGGTTTTGAGTCCTGTGGACATCCCACTGGTTCTGAACGCCACATGTGATGTAGGTGTACATGCACATACCACCAAGGAAGATGATCCAGCATGTCTTCCATTGATGTTCACAATTCACCTAGATCACATCCAAACCAGTAAAAAAGTATTGGTTTTGGAGTGCAGGGTAAATATATGCTAATGGAAAATGACCCCAGTCTAAGTTCAGGAAAACCAATGTTAGGTTCAAAGTCTAGATTCAGTTGAGGAAAGGGAATCTGTCCTCACAGATTATCCAGACCAATCTGTCCTGCTGCTGGAGATCCAATTTCCAATTGAGAAATAAGAATCTGTCCCTCCCTAGACTCAGGAAGAAAATACTGCCTTTAATGAGGAAGTAGATCCCTTTGAGGAGTCTGAGGCAGAATATGTGTCTGAAGGCAACTTAGAAGACAATCCAGATTTAGAGATTGCTTCCCCTCTTCTTTAGAAAATCTTTATATTTCTTTTTGGTCCTGATTGTTGTAAAATGATCATTCTACTTATTTTTTTTAATTTAATTTTATTTTATTTGAGAACATACTGTACAGAGAGGTTACAATTACATGGGCAGGATAATGCATACATTACTTACCAAGCATTGCAACCTACTCCTTTGTTTACCCTTCACCTCCCTTCCCAGCCTCCCCCCTACCCCCCACCCAATCATACCCTCCTCCCCCCCCACACCGACATTGTAAAGCTGGTTTTGACATGACATTTTGTACTTCTCATTGTTGCAACAGGTCCACCTGAATCCTTAAACGACTTGTTTGTCCCCATCTCCTCCACATGTTATACTGACATCAAATATAGTGAAAGCGGGGGTTGCATTGTGGGGGAGGGACAAACAAAGCAACAAAGAAATAATCTTATAAATGCGTTAGAAACACATGCATGAAAGAAACGAAAACATTAAAATACATATTTAAGGGTTCATTTTCCTAACATCACATTATCTGACCTTTTCCGCTTGACTCATACCTATACTAGATATTGCAAATAAGGGAAACCATGGGACCTATGCTTCTTTGGGCCTGGCTTACTTCACTTAATATAATTTTTTCCAAACCTTTCCATTTCCTAACAAATGGGGAAATATCATTCTTTCTGATGGAGGCATAGAATTCCATTGTGTATATATACCACATTTTCTTGATCCATTCATCTACTGAGGGGCATCTGGGTTGGTTCCATATCTTAGTTATGGTAAATAATGCTGCAATAAACATAGTTGTGCTGGTAGCTTTAGTGTGGTCTTGTTTGTAAATATTTGGGTAAATGCCCAAAAGTGGGATTGCTGGATCATAGGGGAGATCTATGTGAATTCTTTTGAGGAACCTCCATACTGCTTTCCAAAGTGGCTGGACAAGTTTACATTCCCACCAACAATGAAGTAAGGTTCCTTTCTGTCCATATCCCCTCCAGCATCTGTTGTTGTTAGAGTTCTTGATTTTTGCTGTTCTAACTGGAGTGAGGTGATATCTCAATGTTGTTTTGATTTGCATTTCTTTTATGGCTAGGGATGTTGAACATTTCTTCATGTGTCTATTGGCCATCCTTCTTTCTTCTTCAGAGAAGCTTCTCTTTAAGTCTTTCGCCCACTTATTTATTGGGCAGTTGTTTCTTTGAGGATTTGTTGTTGGGTGGTTTAATTTTTTGAGTTCCAAGTATATTTTAGATATGAGACCCTTGTCCGTTGTATGGCTAGTAAAGATCTTCTCCCAATCGGTGGGCTTTCTATTGATCTTGCTAGCTATGTCATTCAGAAAATTATAAGGGAATATTTCTCAAACTTTATGCTAATAAGTTTGAGAACTTGACAGAAATGGACCTTTTCCTAGCAAATATTGACATGCCAAAACTAAACCAAGATGAGTTAAACCAGCTTAACAGGCCCATATCAAGCATTGAAATAGAAACAGCAATAAGAGACCTCCCAGCTAAGAAAAGTCCAGGACCAGATGGTTTTACAGCGGAATTTTACAAGGCCTTCAAAGCAGAGCTCACACCAATACTCCTCCAACTCTTCAATGAAATTGAAAGAGAAAGCTCACTACCGAACACATTCTATGAAGCAGTCATAACCCTCATCCCAAAACCAGGCAGGGACTCCTCAAAGAAAGAGAACTATAGACCCATTTCTTTGATGAACATTGATGCAAAACTTCTCAACAAAATTTTGGCCAATCGACTTCAACAATTCATCCAAAAAATCATACCACATGATCAAACAGGATTCATTTCAGGGATGCAAACTGGTTCAATATACGCAAATCAATTAATATTATTCATCACATCAACAGGAGCAAGAATAAGAACCACATGGTTATCTCAATAGATGCAGAAAAAGCATTCGACAAGATCCAACACCCCTTCATGATGAAGGTTTTGGAAAAATTAGGAATCCATGGAACATTCCTCAATACAATAAAGGCTGTATATGACAAACCTACAGCCAGCATTATACTCAATGGTGAAAAACTAAAGCCATTTCCTCTTAACTCAGGGACAAGACAAGGATGCCCACTCTCTCCACGTCTCTATTATTTTTCTAACGTTATTAAAATGTCAATGTCTATGTTATGTTATACAATTCATGAGTCTTAAATGTGTTTTTTTTTCACCTACAATGTAAAGCACCATGCACATGTGTTCTGTGTGTGGGCAAACACAAAGTGACAGCGGGCTGAACAAGAGAGCCTACTAGATATAAAGGGAACGGTTAAGTGCACAGGGAGTTGCAAGGAAGCCCGGCCATGCCTGCATGGGGTGATAAGGTGGTTACAAAAGCTTTAGGACATACCAGATCAGATGACCTAGAAAGCTGTTCTGTCAATTGGTACAAATGCTACAATACTTATAGTGGTATGTGGGACTTTCTTCCAACAATGAGTTCAAGCCTGTATACATATTCATTGTGCTTTGGGAAATATTGAAGAAAAATTTGGCTCCGTTAATATAAAAAATCTACTTAGGGCTGAATATATTTGACAAAATACATAGGAAATATCGACACTGGAAAGTATAAGCCATCATCAATAGAAGAAAGAAGGCTTACATAGATGGACAAACACAACATCAGGAAGTAATTAAATCAGATATATGGAAATACATGCTATATTCATTACATTTTATATAGTATATTATATGATGTATAAGATCGAATATGATTTTTCATACTACAAGGGCTTTTAACATTTTCAATAGTAAGCATTTTTTCACATATTATTACTGTAAAACATTATTGGGGAAAGTGGTAATAATACTTTGATTATAATTATTTGAATATATATTTTTGTGTTTCTAGATATAACACTGATTATAAATAGATCAATAAATATTAACATATATTTGTATATCTGTCTATGAGTTGAATATAATGAAAAAGGCTACACGATGTATAAAAAGGCAGTTATGAGTTAGTATATGAGACTTAGGCCTGTAATCCTAGTAATGTGGGAAGCTGGGTTCTGTGTTTTAATTTCTTTTACCCCCATGCCATTAGATTTTCAGAGGAGACCTGGTCCCTCGGGTGTAGCCAAGGGACACATATGCAGTAGGATAACTCTCTGTGACCCCAGAGGAAAGTCAGTAGAAATCAGGACAAGTCTCTTATGCTATAACAGTCTACTTAGTTCCTTTGCCAAGATGGCCATTTGTAGAACATCAGATGGAATGTTGGTATTCCCTCCCAAAATGTTTTTGACTATCCTGAATTAAACCTTATTTCCCTTTCCAAGCTGCAAACACATAGAAATATGCCCAGAGCTCAAGAGAGATGGACAAAGACTTACAAATACATAAAATTATATACTTTTTTTGGGGGGGGGGTCCGGTTGTCAGCTTGAACTCTGGGCCTGGACGCTATCCCTCAGCTCTTCAGCTCAAGGCTAGCACTCTACCACTTGAGCCACAGTGGCACTTCAGGCTTATTTTCTTTTTACTTATGAGATGCTGAGGATTCGAACCCAAGGCCTCATGCATGCAAGGCAAGCACTCTACCACTGAGCCACCTTCCCAGCCCCCAAATTATATACTTTGTTTCAGTAATTCAATGACAAATCATCAAAGGCATATCTTGAATTTTTCTTTTTTTAATGGAAATGGGAATATACACTGAGTGCATCAGGGAGTAGGTGATAGTTTGGATGCTGAATTGTGGAATGCACTCCTGGGCATGGGAAACACTTGTCTTGGAGAACTTGTATGGGGATGCGTCTCCTCACACAGCTTCACAAAACAATTCCCATAACTTGTATGATGTCATACCAATCTTTCCATAGCAGCAAATAAGTGTCAGGCACTGATCTTGCTCTGAGGTGGACTCAGCAACACAGAAAGGCACAAAGAACAAGAGGGAATGACTGCTAACCACCAGACATCAGCTTCAAGAGCTGTCCTGACCAGAAGCTAGGATAAATTGAGCTGGAAAAGGCTGATCCCCATGCAAGGCTCTTGAGCACTAAGGTCAAGGCACTATTATAGGTGTTGGAGAAACAAGTGAATGTGGCTCTCACCTCATCAATTTCATGCTGAAAAGAAAACCAGAAATCATAATGATAATGTCTATATATCAGGTACATGACATTGGTAGTTTTGTGGCAACAACTTCACAGCAGGTATGTGAGGAGATATCCCTGAGGAGGAGACAATTAACCTGAGAGCCATCATCCATGCAATTAACTAGAAGCAGGTACTCCAGGCAGTAAGAACAGCAAGTACATCCCTCAGTGATGGGAAAGGACGTAACTTGCTTCAGAAAAGGAAAACATCACTGACGTGCTTGCTTGTGAAGTAAGAAAAAAAGGTACAATGAAGAAAAAAAAGATCAGACATGAAGATCTGAATAAATGATATAGATATTGGATGCTGCAGGTTACAAGAAGAAAAATTCTGATGTTATTCTAAATCTGACATGACCCACTGGAACCAAAGTTCTCAAATAGTAGCTAGACACGTCTGATTCACCTAGTGAATACTTTTAACATGTGATTCTAGCCAGGATCTGGTGGCTCACAACTGGAATGCGAGCTACTCAGGAGGCTGATACCTGAAGATCAGGTTTGAAGCAAGCCCAAAGCGGAAATTGGAAAGACTGATCTCCAATTATCCACTAAAATTATGGACATGAAGCTGTGGTTCAACTGGTAGAACACTAGCCTTGAGAAAAAATTAAGGGACAGCACCCAGGTTCTAGGTTCAAACCCCTGGACTTCACAAAACAAAGAAGTCAACAAATAAAATTTGGTGCTCAGTTGATCATCACTTAGCATTCTACTACAATGTATTTGTTACGAGCCTAGGAAGTTACATCCTTAGCAAATGATCTCCCCTTATATTCTGCTTCATTACCAGTATTCAAACCCCTGGCATTACCAAAGTCTCCTCCCAGTTAGCATAGCAGTCTACCACTGGGAATTAATAGATATATTTTTATTAATCATAATCTATCCACACACATCAAATGAGTAGTAGCCACATTCTACTATTCTGAATGTTTTTGCTCCCCCTTTGAGTTAATAAGCCTTACCATTAAAAACTAAAGAACACTTATCAAATTAAGTCAACAGTAATCATTCTTCCACCCAATCTTGAAACCTAAGTTATGTGTTTTTTTTGTTTGTTTCTTTGATGTTGGTGCCCTGTATCTTGTATATACATTTCTCTAGCATTGGGAGGTGAAGGGAAAAATCCAAATGCTTAACTAGGGATAGAGCAATTTTAACAATGAGATCAAGACACTTTGTTCAAAAACGAACTTTACAATTTAGGCAGGGAGTGGGGAGGGTGGATGGAAAGGAGTAGTTGTGGAGGTGGAAGGGTAGGGATGGTAGGGGGAATACAAAGGAGGAGGTAACAATGCTTGAGAGGAAATGAACTCATTACCTACCTTATGTAACTGTAACCGCTTTGCACATTATTTTTACAATAAAAAAGTATTTAAAAAGGTGAAAAGACCACATAAATAAAACCACATACTTACAATCATCTGATATTCGACAAAAGAGCGAAAGATGTAGTGTGGAAAAAACATAGCCTTGCCGGGTGCCTGTGGCTCATGCCATTAATCCTAGCTACTCAGAAGGCTGAGATCTGAGGATGGTTGTTGAAAGCCAGCAGGGCCAGGGAAGTCCATGAGACTCTTAGCTCCAATAAACCACAAGAAAATGGGAAGTGGAACTGTGGTTCAAGTACTAGCCTGGAGATGAAATGCTGAAGGGTAGCTCCGAGTCCCAGAGTTCAAGCCCCACGACCCCCCCCACACACCACACACACACACACACACACACACACCATAGCCTTTTCAAGTATTGATGTTGGGAAAACTGGACATTTATAGGCAGAAAACTAGAAGTGGATCTCTGCTTGCACTAACATCAACTCAAAATGGATTACCTACATTAAAATCAGCCAAACTACTATAAGACAGAATAAGGATGACATTAGAATTTATAGGTGCTGAGGTGCGAGCTGGGCAGCTGCATGCCGAGCACTGGTAGTTGCGCTCCATTTCCCGCAATTTTGCACTGTGTGCCTCGACCCTGTAACCACTTACTCCAGTTGGCCCCTGCGACGGTTGCCATGCATCAGGCACACCCATGCTAGGGGCAACTCTGCTCACCCCCTGGCCCTGCTCCGCGGGCCGCCTGTGACGTGGGCCCCTTCCTGCATTGTGAGCCCTGTGATGCGAACGGGGTGGCCCAGTGTGCGCCTCCACCTGCTGCGCCTGCCTGAGGCATGGGGGAGGCTGGGAGTGTACCCCACACCTCACAGGCCTCACCAGTAATGGAGTAATCGCTCTGGAGACAACAACAACAACAACAACAACAAAATGTTTTCTAATTTAACTCCTCTTTTAGGGTTGAGGATCATAAGCTATTTAAAGGCAAAAGTTTATTTTCACCCCTCATCTTTATTCTTGACCTAGCAAAACTATGGTGTTTAATGTTATCTAAACAGGAAAAATGAACAGCTGTTGAGAGATCCTCATAGGGACACTGGGAACACATAGAGAATAACTTGTGTTTGTTGAACTTGGAGTCCAACTTATACTTTATAATTCAGACATATATGCAGAGAGAGATATATGTTCTCAATGGTTAACATTGTATACAGCATAGCCCAACTATAATAGGATCCATACTAGATAATCAAAGATAGTGTTATAGATACTAGAACGTGTAAGTATGCCCGTGACCAGGAGAGGACACTCAGTCCAGGCTGGCCTTTTCTCTCCCCAAGGCCAAACCCATGGCAGTATTGGGTGTGCGGCAATTGTCCTGTCCTACACTGCAGAGAGCTCTCCTTAAGAACAAAAAGAGGACTCAAGACAGTCTGCCTACCTATTACGAGCTTTCCTTTATTTTTAAAATTTTTTGGGGGGGGAAAGTATTTTTGAAAAGTTTTGTCTTGTGATGTATTTATAAAAGTAAATAAAATTTTTACCATTAAAGTAATCATTAAAAAAAAAAAAGAACTTGGGGCTGGGAAGTTGGCTCAGTGGTAGAGCGCTTGCCTTGCATGCCAGAGGCCCTGGGTTCGATTCCTCAGCACCACATAAGCAAAAAGAAAAAAACCCGGAAATGTTGCTGTGGCTAAAGTGGTAGAGAGCTAGCCTTGAGCTGAAGAGCTGAGGGACAGTGCCCAGGCCCAGAGTTCAGGCCCATGACCGGATCCAAAAAAAAAAAAAAAAAATAAGAACTTATAGGTACTGGCAGGAACTTCCTGAATAGAATTCCAGGGGCACAACAGGTAGGAGAGAGACCCAACAAATGGGACTACATCACATGAAAAAACCTACACAGGCTAGGGACATAGCCACTAAAATAAAAAGACAGCCAACAAATTGGGAAAAGATATTTACCTGCAATACATTAGACAAAGGGCTAATTTTCAATGTATACATGGATCTCAGGAAACTACACCACCCAAAACTTATAAACCAATCACCAAATTGGCAGAGGAGCTAAGGAGAGACTTCTCAGAAGAAGAGGTAAGAATGGCAAAGAAACATCTCAGGAAAGGTTCATCATCCCAGGCCATAAAGAAAATAAATATCAAAGTAATCCTGAGATACCATCTTATCCAAATATCTTGAATTCAGACAGCAAATGATGGTGGGGAAGTGGAGAAACTAGAAAATGGCAAGGACATTTGCACAACCATGTTCCTTGCTGCTCAATTCACAGTGACAAGAAATGTACACAACCCAGATGCCCCACAATAAATGAATGGAACCAATAATTAGGCTCTCTATATACAATGAAATTTTACAGAGCCATTAGAAAGGATAAAATAATGAAATTTGCAGGGAAATGGAGGACACTAGAATAAATCATATTAAGAAAGTTAACCAACATCAAATTGACAAATGGTACATTTTCCCCTGATATGTAGAAGAAAGGTTTAAAACACAATGGGATATGACATACTGTACAGGACTCTAGGCATCATATATAGTAAGAACAGAAGAGGAAGCCTTTGGCGAAAATCACCAAGTTGTAATACTCAAGCACCTTTTCTATATAATAGTCTCTCTCTCTCTCTCTCTCTCTCTCTCTCTCTCTCTCTCTCTCTCTCTCTCTCTCTCTCTCTCTCTCTCTCTCTCTCTCTCTCTCTCTCTCTCTCTCTCTCTGTATATATATATGAGTTCCAATAAGAAAACAAAGGGACTTTTCTTAATTTGTCTTTTCATTTTCTGATGAGTCTGTATTCTTCACATAATATACAGGGAAGATGGGGGAAGGACACAGAATATTGCAGCAGCAGAGCCCTCTGTCTGTACTGGACATTGATGAAAGTGAACCATGCAAGTCAAGGGTCAAGATGGGAGAGAGGGTATGGAAGAGAATGGGGGAACAGATGAGATTACGTAAAAGGAAGGAAATGTACTAGTTACCTGACATACAGAAAGGTAACCCTGCTCTATATCACCGCTAAAACAATTTTTTTAAAAAGAAGAGAGTTCCCTAATAAGAACATATGAGAATAGGAAAATACAGAGCAGATAATTCCATTTTTATGTCCTTGGTACCTGATAGTTTCAATCAATAGCTATTGTCCTACCAACTAAGTCATACCTCTAAACCCAAAAGTCCTTACAATATTAAAATTTTTCATTGATTTCTTCATATTTTCTATTTGCTTTTGGGTTTGTGTGTGTGTGTGTGTGTGTATGTTTGTGTGTGTGTGTGTGTGTTTGTGTGTGCGTGTGTGTTAGAATGGAGTTTGATTGCAGGATCTAGGTACTATCCTTGAGCTTCTTTTTTGCTCAAGTGTACACTCTACCACTTGAGCCAAAGCTTCACTTCTGGATTTTCTTGAACAGTTTATGGGAGATAAAAGATTCACAGAGACATTTTTGCACCACTAGATTCAAATCATCATCTTCAGATCTCAGCCTCTAGAGTAGGTAGTATTATAGGCATAAGTCAAAGCTTCTGGCATATGAATTGTTGTCCCTTTTTTAAAAATCTGGTGCCAGTGGTTCATGCCTGTAATCATAGCACCACAGGAGGCTGAGATCTGATATTTGAGCTTTAAAGACAACCTGCATAAGAAAGTCTGTGAGACTATTATCTCATAAACTGGTTAGCAAGAAACTAATAGCAGCACTGGTTCAAACTGGTAGAGTGATAGCCTTGAGCACAAAAGAACAGGGACTGCCCCCAGGACCTGAGTTCAAGGCCCACATATAAAAGAATGTAAAAAAAAATGCAATCACTTGTAATCTCAACATCCTCAATTGGTGGTTCATTTAAAGTTAATTTGCATCTCACTTTGTATGTATTTGAGGGGGAACTAAACATATAACATTAAAAAAAATGAGGAGCTGGGTTCAGGTGGCTTATACCTGTAATCCTACCATTTCAGGAGGCTGAGAAATGAATTTGGTGTTTTAAAGACAGCCTGGGCCGAAAAGTTCCCATGAGACTGCTATTTACAATTAACCATTAAAAACAAGAAATGGCACTGTGGTTTCAACTGGTATGGTAGAGTACTAGCATTGAGCAAAGGAGTTCTGGGACAGTACCCATGCCCTGTGGTCAAGTCCCATGTCTGAAGGAAAAATAGTGATCAGGGCTGGGAAGTTGTCTCAGTACTAGAGTGCTTGCCTTGCATGTTGAATCTTTGGGTTCAATTCCTCAGTACCACATAAGCAGAAAAAGCCAGAAGTGGCTCTGTGGCTCAAGTGGTAGAGTGCTAGCCTTGAGGTGAAGAGCGAAGGGACAGTGCTCAGGCCAGAGTTCAAGATCCATGATGGACAAAAAACAAACAAACGAAAAGAGTTCAAACATTTAAATGATGTGCACAATAGACTATACACTAAAGATGAAAGATTAAATTAATGAATTAATAATTAAAATGATCAACATTGTTTGGATTTTGTAAGTGGTGAATATAGCAGAAAAATTGATAAGAAATAATGATTCATTTCTAACCACTCATATTGTTTTAAACTCATTTACTACTTTTAAACTAAAGGGGCACATAAGTATCATTTTACAGAAAAACAAAAGTTGTATCTTTATTTCAGCCTTAATTCCACATTTTATAATTTCCTTTTAGTAAACAATCAGTATCTTTTAATATAAAATACCTGTAATCTTTTTATTTAATACTTATCATTCCAGTATTTGATTATATCATAATTCCTCCCTTACTTCTTTTCTTCATATCCTTTCCTCCATTCTATACTAGCAGTTAAATTAAGGGCTTCATGCACTTAAGGTAGGTCCTGTAAAAGGTGAGCCACATACCTGCTCTTTTTGCTTTAGTCACTTTTGTTTTTGTTGGTCATGTGTCTTGAATTCTGGGCCTGGAGACAGTCCTTGCACTCTTAAGCTCAAGGCAAGTGCTCTATTGTTTGAGCCACAGTGCCACTTCTGATTTTCTGGTGGTTTAATGGAGATAAGAGTCTCACAGACTTTCCTGCCTAGACTGGCTTTGAACTGTGATCTTCAGATCTCAACTTTCTGAGTAGCTTCCTGGCATGAGCCACCTGAGCCCAGCTCTGCTTTAGCCTTATTTTTTTGGGAGGGGGGGCTGAACTCTGGGCCTGGCCACTGTCCCTCAGCTCTTCAGCTCAAGGCTAGCACTCTACCACTTGAGCCACAGTTCCACTTCCGGCTTTTTTTTATTCTGCTTATTTGGTGCTGAGGAATTGAACACAGGGCCTCATGCATGTAAGGCAAGCGCTCTACCACTGAGCCACCTTCCCAGCCCTGCTTTATCCATTTTTATGGCAGGGTTTTCTGTTTATGACCATGCTAGCATGGTTCACAATCCTTCTTTTTACCTTTTCTGAGTAGATGAAATATAAAGCACAATGCATTGGGCTCAGATATTGAATTAGATCCAATATTGTGAATGTTTCCCTGGGCTATCCTCAAATCATAATCCTCTCTGTATCAGTCAAGACCCAGCAGCTAGCATTACAAGTATGAGCTCCCATGCGTGGCTAAAATTTCTGACAACTAAAACAAATGAACAAAGTTTTAATAATTTTAAATGTTCAATTTGAGGACAATGAGTGTTTTTAATTGCCTAGTTTCAAATTTCACCAAAAACCCAAATATTAACTTTTGATTTCCTAGATTAAATAAGCAAATAAACTTCAAAAAGCAATTAACTATTTAAAGAAAAAAGCTAGGGCTAGGAAGGTGGCTCAGTGGTAGAGCGCCTGCCTTGCATGCATGAGGCCCTGGGTTCAATTACTCAGCACCACATAAGCCAAAAGAAAAAAGCCAGAAGTGGCACTGTGGCTCAAGTGATAGTGTGCTAGCCTTGAGCTGAAGAGCTGAGGGACAGTGCCCAGGCCCAGAGTTCAGGCCCCACGACAGGACCCCCCCCCCAAAAAAAAAAAGCTAAATAGTAATCATCCTTATCACTGTACCTTTGGACTTAACAACTTGTCAAACTTTGTTTACATCATAGTTAGTTTTTATGGGCAGTATATTCCATAAACGGATCATGCCACCCCCAATGTCGATGGCCAAACAGACTATATGCACAGGAGTGAAAGCCAGGCTGTAGGCCATCACACCAAGGGAAGGCAGGGTCCAGCAGTATTGTAGGTGGCAATGTCCCAACCTATGACCTGAAGCATTAGGGCAACTTAAACAAAGCTTTTTCCTTAGGAATGATACTTTAATTATTAAGCCACACCTCTTCTTCTGGGTTTATCACTGCTTAATTGAAACAAGTCTCATGGACTTTTTTGCCTGGGCTGGTATGAAATCATGATCCTCAAAATCTCAGCTTCCTATGCAGGGAGGATAATAGGCAGGATCCACCTATGTCTAGAGTACTTATTCATTTAATAAAACTAAAAATGGCTACAGCATGGTTTAACAGAGAGCTTGAATCCTTTCCTGAGCCTTAGAGATTTTCTGACTAGAAGCAGAAAGGCAAACTGACATGTGGGAAACTGAATCTTCCTTAGGAAACCATTTTTCAGAAGAGTCTGTGGCTCATCAATTTGGCTTCTCACCAGCTATTCAAATAGGACTCACAAAATTTACATTCAACTTTCCACTGAAGTAGAGGGTATCCATTGCATGCTCTGCAGCATCATAAATCAGTTAATGGTTAGACAAAATCCCTCTTTTCAATAGGAAATGCTCAATAAATTTTGTTTATTGAATATTCATAAACCCTAGGAGATGGGAAATACCAGTATCCAATTGCATTTCTTTCTTTCTTTCCTTCTTTCTTTCCTTCTTTCTTTCCTTCTTTCTTTCTTTCTGTCTTTCGTTCTGTCTTTCGTTCTGTCTTTCTTTCTTTGTTTTTTTCTGGTACATTGTGGGACTTGAACTCAGGGCCTGTTCCTGATCCACTTTCTAGCACTCTACCACTTGAACCACAGCTTCACTTCTGATTTTGTTTTTGTTTAGTTGGTCATGGAGTTTGTTGTTGTTGTTCATGGGGCCTGAACACTGGGAATGGGTGCTGTGTCTCATCTCTTCAGGTTAGGACTAACACTCTAACATTTGAGCCATAGTGCCACTTCTGGCTTTTTCTGCTTATGTGGTGCTGAGAATTCGAACCTAGGGCCTCATGCATGCAAGGCAAGCATGCTTGAGCCACCTTCTCATCCCACTTCTGGTTTTTGAGGGATTAATTGGAACTAAAAATTTCATAGGGCCTGTTCTGCCGGGGCTGGCTTTGAAACACAATCCTTCCCTCTCAGTTTCCTGAGTAAGATTATAGGCATGAGCTACCTGTCCCTGGCTCAATTCACATATGTACAAAAGTGAATAAAGCTCAGTGTTATAGTGCCTTCCTCTTTAACCAAAAGCCAGTAAGTAGACAAAATTGAATTTGAATTTATTTGAATCTGAGTCTATAT
Source organism: Dipodomys merriami (assembly GCF_024711535.1). Classification (NCBI taxonomy): domain Eukaryota; kingdom Metazoa; phylum Chordata; class Mammalia; order Rodentia; family Heteromyidae; genus Dipodomys; species Dipodomys merriami. The sequence continues at coordinate 358,009 of NW_027206366.1, forward strand.
CTTTTACTTTTTATTTTTTTGGTCCGGTCGTGGAGCCTGAACTCTGGGCCTGGGTACTGTCCCTTAGCTCTTCAGTTCAAGGCTAGCACTCTACCACTTGAGCCACAGTGCCAGTTCTGGCTTTTTCTTTTTGCTTATGTGGTGCTGAGGAATGGAACCGAGGTCCTCAGGCATGCAAGGCAAGCACTCTACCACTGATCCACCTTCCCAGTCCCTGAGTCTATACTCTTAACAACCAGGCTGTAAGTAATTTGATCTTTGCACAAGTCTTTTAGTAGATATAGAACACAGAATGGGCATTTTAAAAAATCATCATTCCTAGGAATTAAAAGACAATCAGTAATATTAAGATTCCCAACCCAGCATTTTTACAAGTCAGTGAACACTGAAGACATTGGCAACTCTTTTATTAAGTGACTAGCAAGTGGCACGTGGTACCTGGAGACATTAATGGTTCATAGTATACATTCTGTGAATTAGAACTTCTTGAGTTTGCTACTGTAGCTGCAGCAGGTGCAATACCAGTGGGAAAAGGACAGCGGCATCCATGGCTCGAGCCCTATGACCTTCTGAGTGCACCATGGAACCAAGCAGGCCTTCACAAAAGGCAGGAGAGAAGGCTGGATGGTCTCTGAACTGTGCCTTCCTCCTCAGGGGGCTTCCATTGTTCTCAAGGCTCGTTTGGTGTGGCATGAGACCATCACCTCACTTCTGTTTCCTGACTGAAAGTTCGGCCCATGCCTGTGTCACCTCACTCCTGCTTCCGGTCTGGGTGGGTAAGGACCATGTGCCTGTACCACCTCACTCCTGATTCTGGTCAGGGTGAGTGGGGGCTACATTCTTGCACCACCACACTGCTGCTTCTGGTCTGGCTAAGTAGTTGTTGTGTGTCTGTGTCACCTCACTCCTGCTTCCCCTCCTGGAGAAGAGGGAGTAAATGGAGTAAGTGGGGGCCGCATGCCTTTGTCACCTGACTCCTCCTTCTAGTTTGAGTGAGTGGGGGACTCATGTTTGTGTTACCTTACTCCTACTTCTGGTCTGGGTGAGTGGGGCCATGTGTCCATGTCACCTCACTCCCCTTTCCACTCTGGGTGAGTAGGGGCGACTTGCCTGTACGACCTCACTCCTGCTTCTGGTCTGCGTGAGTCAGTCTAGGCTCAGAGCTCCTTCATCCCTCCAGATGCTGTTTACCAGCAGGGATTGCAGCCCAAGCCAGAGGTTAGGCTTTTCTAATTCCATAGCATAGCAGGACATTAAGGGATTAGGATGGCACCTTGCTAGGTTTGAGAACTCTGTTATAAAATTGTGTGTGTGTGTGTGTGTGTGTGTGTGTGTGTGTGTGTGTGTGTTTGCGCGCGAGCAAGCACACATTCGCATGCATATGCCTGTGCGCTTGTCTTGGGGTTTGAACTCAGGGCCTGAGGTCTATCCCAGGGGTATTTGATCAAGGTAGAGCTCTACTTTTTGAGCCATAGTTCAACATACAGATGTTTTTGTGGATAAGTGGCACTAAAAGTCTCCCAAATTTTGCTGTCTGGGCTGGCTTTAAACCACTATCCTCAGATCTCAGACTTTTCAGTAGCTAGGATGTGTAGGTGTGAACTACTGGAAACTCTCTATTTGCTCAATTGCCATCCAGAGAGAAATGTGCGTGGCAAGCAGTCTGGAGGAAAAAGAATTGAACTCTTTCAATGATCAGTGGTGAAAATACTCAGGTTCTGGCTCAGCGTTGGCGGACCAGGCCTGTAATCCTACCAATTCAGGAAGCTGAAATCTGAGAGTTGCAGTTAGAAATCAGCATGTGGAAGACTGAGTTGTTAAGACTCTGTATCTCCAATGAACTACCACAAAACCAGAAGTGGAACTGTAGCTCCAAGTTGTGGAGAATCAACCTTGAGCGTAAAAACCTCAGGGACAGCACTCAGGTTGTGAGATCAAGTCCAGTGACAACAAAAACAAAACAACACAAGAAATATACCTGGGTTCTTCAGTAAAAGTTTATCTTTTCTTTTTTGAATTTTGTAAATCATTCTTTTTCTATTGAAAATACCATACAGAGGGGTTACAATTACATGGGCAAGATAATGAGTACATTTCTTTCTTTTTTTTTTTTTTTTTGGTGGGGGGGTCCGGTCGTGGGGCCTGAACTCTGGGCCTGGGTGCTGTCCCTCTGCCCTTCAGCTCAAGGCTAGCACTCTACCACTTGAGCCACAGTGCCACTTTGGCTTTTTTTTCCTGCTTAGGTGGTGCTGAGGAATTGAACCCAGGGCCTCATGCATGCAAGACAAGTGCTCAACCACTGAGCCACCTTCCCAGCCCATGAGTACATTTCTTATCAAGCATTGTTGCCTCCTCTTTTGTTTCCCCTTCCCATCCCTTCTCATCCCCACCCCTGCCAAAGTTGTAAAATTGGTTTTTTGACATAACAATTTGTACATCTCATTGTTGCAATGAGTCTACCTGTATCACTTTTTTTTTTTTTTTTTTTTTTTTTTGGGTCCGGTCGTGGGGCCTGAACTCTGGGCCTGGGCGCTGTCCCTCAGTTCTTCAGCTCAAGGCTAGCGCTCTAGCACTTGAGCCACAGCGCCACTTCCGGCTTTTTTTTCTTATGTGGTGCAGAGGAATTGAACCCAGGGCCTCATGCATGCAAGGCAAGCGCTCTACCACTGAGCCAACTTCCCAGCCCCCCTGTATCACTTTTTAAACAACTTGTTTTTTCCCTTCCCTCCACAAATTATAACAACATCAAATACCATGAAAACAGATGTTAGGTGAAAAGTTTATCATTATAAATATCTCTTTCTCATTGTATTTAGCTCTGTCATAGGTGCATGAATCATAAGAGAATAAGAAATTTGGCTAAAAGAATATAGGTAGCATTGGTTTTGTGTGTGTGTGTGTGTGTGTGTGTGTGTGTGTGTGTGTGTGTGTGTGTGTGTGTGTGTTTAGCAGTCCTGAAGCTTGAACTTATGGCCTTCATCTCTTGCTTGGCATTTTTTCCATCAAGGCTGGTACTCTGCCAGTTGATCTACAGCTCTACTCTCAGATTTATTTTTATTGTTAATTGGAGATAACAGTTTTACATACTTTTCTACCTGTGGTGGCTTATTGTAGAACGTGACTATTTGGAATGTGTAAAAAATGTGTGTACAGATAACTCTACCATAAGGCTGACTTGTGTTTCTTCAAGTGTATATATAGGTTTTCTTGGGTGGAACTTCCACACTGATTTCTGTTGTGGCTACACTGATTCACTAAGTTCCAACATTGTGTAGAGTACCTTTCCCCAACTCCTTTCTGGTATTTGTGTTTTCTTTGATAATAGACATTCTGATTATGTAGAGATGGAACTTCAACATAGATTTGATTTGCATTTCCTTGATTACTAAAGATGTAGAATTTTTTCGGGTATTCCTTAGACATCTATATCTTTTTTGGACCTATCTAGTCAATTCACTTGCCTATTTATTAATAAGATTATTTGATCTTTGGGAATTTCATATTTATTTATTTATTGTGAAAATACAATACAGAGAGGTTACAATTACATGGGCAAGGTATTGAGCACATTTTTTATCAAGCATTATTGCTTCCTCTTTTATTTCACCTTCCCATCCCTTCTCATCTCCCACCTTTCACCCTCCACCTTCCCAATTTCCCCAGGCCAAAGTTCTAAAGTTCGTTTTTCACATAACGACTTGTGTATTTCACTGTAACAATGTATCCACCTGTATCTCTATTTAAATGATTTGTTTTTTCCCTTCCCCTTCACAAATTATACCAACATCAAATACAGTGAAAACAGGGGTCATAATTATATTAAGTGAAGTTAGCCAGGCACAAAGAAACATAGGTCCCTTATTTGCAATAACTAGTATATATTTTTGAAAGAAGCAGAAAAGAGCAGATAAGTTGGTGTTAGGTGAAATGAACCCCAAGATAAAGATTCAAACGGTTCTTCTTTCTTGAGATTTTTTTTTTAATTGTATTTTATTTTATTTGAGAACATACTGTACAGAGGGGTTACAATTACATGGGCAGGATAATGCATACATTTCTTACCAAGCATTGCAGCCTCCTCCTTTGTTTACCCTTCACTTCCCTTCCCTGCCTCCCCCCTCCCCCCACCCAATTTTACCCCCCTCCCCCCACCCAATTATACCCCCCTCCCCCCCCACACCGAAATTGTAAAGCTGGTTTTGACATGACATTTTGTACTTCTCATTGTTGCAACAGGTCCCCCTGAATCCTTAAACGACTTGTTTGTCCCCATCTCCTCCACATGTTATACTGACATCAAATATAGTGAAAGCGGGGGTTACACTGTGGGGGAGGGACATACAAAGCAACAAAGAAATAATCTTATAAATGCATTAGAAACACATGCATGAAAGAAACAAAAACATTAAAATACATATTTAAGGGTAAATGAATTTTTTTTTTTTTTTTTTTTTTTGTCGGTCGTGGGGCTTGAACTCTGGGCCTGGGCGTTGTCCCTCAGCTCTTCAGCTCAAGGCCAGCGCTCTACCACTTGAGCTACAGCGCCACTTCCGTTTCTTGAGATTTTTTCTAACATATTCAGAAGATTTTTTTTTTTTTTGCTTTGCATGTCTCTCCCCCACGGGTGTTTAATTTTTTGAGTTTATACATTCTAGATATTACGATTTCTTCCATTACACAAAAGGCGGGAGTTTAGGCTTATTTTACATATTGTTACCAAAAGATGCTTTGTAAGTTTCAAATTAATTAATCTATGATCAAATTAAAAAGGTCCCGATGGATTTGGCTCACAGAGCAGAATGCTCACCAACAAGTTCTGAACTGACTTCAGTGTCTACCAAAAAAGATATGCTGTAGTATTTTAAATCAATAATAGCTAATCAGCTGCATTTTTCAAAATATGTAATTCTAAATATTTCACTATTCTTTACGGCAAAACTATTGCAAATTTTAGCACAAGCTAAAAATTTTAGGTTCTATATTTTTTCCTTGGTAATCATTCAAACTAGCCAAACTGAAAAGAAAATACTATTTTGGCCGGGTGCTGGTGGCTCATGTCTGTAGTACTAGTACTCAGGAAGCTGAGATCTGAGGAATTCATTTAAAAGCCAGTCTAAGCAGGAAAGTTGGTGAGACTTACCTCCAAATGACCACCAGGAAACCAGAAGTGGTGCTGTGTCTCAAGTGGTAGTGCGCTCTCCTTGAGCTGAATAGCTCTGGGACTGCCCCCAGGGTAAAAATTCAAGCCCAACGAACAACCAAAAAGAAAAAAAAAAGAAAAAAAAGGAATTAAGAAAAAAACAACTTTGTATAAAGTGGAAGAATCTCCAAGTATTTAATCAAGTTTTTAATGCTTCAGGCAACTGTTTTCATTAGGTCGAAAGTGGACAATTTATATTTGTCATTGTGATAAACTTGCTACTCTGTGGTTGCTTTCCCCCTATTTATAGTTTCATTCATCTAATATTATGGAAGATGAAAAGTCCATCAAGGACAAGACACATTATTTGGTAAAACTGATCAGTGAAAATGACTATTGCATTCTAGTACTTTGGCAAAGAAACTGTGATCTTCCTTCCCTCCCCAGGATTTTAACAAAGAAAAATATTATCTTGATTTTTCCAAGAAGTAAAGAAGACAACTCAAATTCAAATAATTAGAAGATAATGAAAAGAAAGTTTAAGAAGTATAATACGTTTAATTTTGAACCTTCCTTACAAGAAAATTCCAAGAAACCTAGCACACATTGGTAATAGATATTCTTATCAAAGAGCCCAGGTGCCTCACACCTACAGTTTCCATCTCAGGAGGATGAGATCTTGGATTGAGATTGGAGCCAGCATGGAAAAGCATTAATTGCATGGATGATGGCCCGTGCTGTTAGATCATATGTCTTTTCCTCTGATCCTCCAATGTGAAGCTTTCTCCCCAGATCACCATCCTTCTGATGGTTTGACGTTTTCATTGTGATTTCTGGTTTTCTCCTTCAGCATGAAATGTACATGGAGGCAGGCCATTTGCAGTTGTATTCACATCTGTTTCTGCAGTTGTCTACAACAGTGCTTGGTCCTTAGTTCTTAGGAGTCTTGTGTGGAGATGAGCCTGCTCTGCTCATGAAATCTCAGAATTCAATCAGGAAAGCTCATAAAGCTGTGGTCTTGTGGTCAATCGTCATTTCTTCTATTTTTTTCCTTCCTGTGTATCTAAGTCCACATAAGGGTGAGATCAGTGCCTGACACCTGAGGTTTGTGATGGCAAAGATGGCCGTGACATCATAGAAGTTTATTGTGAAGCTGCAGGAAGACCTGACAACTGAAACACCCAAACTGGTAGGCTCCCACTTCCTGAAATACATTCCACAGCTCTGCAATCAAACCAGCATTCACACTCTGCTGGTCTCAGACTAAGCATATGGTTTGCTTTCCTATTTAAAATAAAAAATTCAAGACATGCCTTTTTTGATATGTTATTGAATTATTGAACTGTCCCTCCAACCAAAAAAATAAAGCCATTTGTGGAATGTAAATATAGGCATGGAAAAAAAATCATTAAAGCTCCTAAGGAAAAGATCAAAAGTGGCAACTGCTACGAAAGTTGGTTCTTAAGCCCAGAACTGGTGGCTCACACCAGAAATCCTAGTAAAGCTAATGAATTTCTTTTCGTGCCAGTACAGGGGCTTGAAATCACCTCCTGGGCTCTGATTTCTTTTGCTCAAGGATAGCACTTTACTACTTGATTCATAGCAACACTTCTAGGATATTTGGTTGTTTATTGGAGATAAGAATTTCACAGACTTTTCTACCTATGTTGGCTTCAAACTGTGATCCTCAATGTCAGCCTCCTGAGTAGGATTAGAGTTATGAGCCACCAGTACCCATAAAAGTTATTTTTGTAAGATATAAAAATTTACTTGTATAAGAAATAAAAAGCCATATAGAAAATAAAACCTTAGAGCAACAAAACTGAAAAAATGTTACATAAAAGACATAAAAAGAGCAACACTGATGCCCCAAGTTCAACCCTCAGGTCCACCACAAAAGAAATGAAGTATAGAAGATGAGAAGGAATAACAGTGACAGAGTTTTAGTCAGTCACTGGTGGCTTACAAATGTTGTATTAGCTACATAGGAAGCTAAAGTCAGAAAATACCATTTAAAGACAAGCCCAAGCAAGAAAGTCCATGGGGCATTTTTCCCTTGTGTGCCAGCCATGGTGGTTGAACATGTTCTACTTTACTCAAGGCTGGAGTTCTATCACTCTCAATTTATTGGTGGGATCCCTACCAGCTAATTGGAGATAAAGGGTCTCATGGAATTTACTGTGAAGGATGGCTTCAAACTGTGATCCTCGGATTTCAATTTTCTGAGTCATTCTGTGCTTTTCATGAGATTCTTTTTGTGGGGGGAGGGTCTGGTCATGGGGCCTGAACTCTGGGCCTGGGCACTGTCCCTCAGCTCTTCAGCTCAAGGCTAGCGTTCTACCACTTGAGCCATAGCACCACTTCTGGCTTTTTACTTTCTGCTTATGTGGTGCTGAGGAATCGAACCCAGGGCCTCATGCATGCAAGGCAAGTGCTCTACCACTGAGCCACCTTATTTCCAATTAAGCACCAAAAAGAAGAAAATAACAGCTGGAGGTTGACCTGTGGCTCCAATGGTAGAAATGAGAAAATGATTTCTGGGACAGCCCCCACACCTTGCGATCTAGCTCCAGGACCAGCACACACAAAAATAATAAAATAAATAAATAAAAAGAAAGGTGGAAGAAGAATAGGAAGAGACAATTTTAGAGGTTAAAATGAGCAAAACTGAGGTAGTTCACACCTGTTATTGTAGTTCCTCTGGATTCTCACATCTGAGGATCAATGTTCAAGGACAGCCCAGTCAGGAGAAGACATGTACTCATCTCTAATTAGCCAATTAGAGTAAAGAAAACCACAAATTGTGTGGCTCACATATTAGAGTGCCAGTCTTAAAAATGTACTGGGACAATACCTAGACTCTGATTTATAGTCCCAAGCCCAGCATACATAAGGAAATAAAAAATAGGAAAAAAAGTATAAGAAAATCCAATTAAATTTGCAAAATGATTCATGAGTTTTTGGTTTTTGTGTGTAATCCTAAATACTAAGACAGATTAAATCTGAGGGCTATGGTCTCTTATCATCAATTCATCAGCAAACCAAAGAAGAAAACAGAAGTGAAGCTGTGATTGGAGTTGTAAAGCACCAGCCATGAGTGAGAAAGCTATGAAACAGTGTCCTGGCTCAGAGATCCAGACCACGGATCACATAAAATGGTAATAAGAAGGGAACATGAATCAACATGCAAAAGGTTTCAGCAACTTTAACATTTGCAATTGTCTGTTTCCATGAATATTCATTCCTTTGTTTGGGCATGGTGGCCAAATTCTCAGCTACTCAGGAGGCAAAGATGAGCATCAGGGTTTGAGCCTAATAGGGCAAAAGAAAGATGAGAACCACTTTTTTTTGGTTGGTCATGTGGCTGAACTCTGGGCCTGGGCACAGTCCCTTAGCTCTTCAGCTCAAGACTAGCACTCTATCGCTTGAGCTACAGCCCCACTTACAGTTTTTTTGAGTGACTTATTGGAGATAAGAATCTCAGGGACTTTCCTGTCCAGGCTGGCTTTGAACCCTGATCCTCAGGTCTCAGCCTCCTGAGTAGCTAGCATTACAGGTGTGAGTCACCAGCGCCTATAAGCAAGAACCTTTTGCTTTTTTGTTAATTTTATTTTATTGTAAATGTGCTGCATATAGGAGTTACAGTTACATGAGTAAGGAAATTACATTTCTTCTCAAAAATTGTTACCCCTCCCTTTGTTATTATCCCACTATTCTTTCCCTTATCCAATTAGCTTTCTCAAGAAAATAAGACAGGTGCCAGGCAACAGTGGCTCATGAATGTAATCCTAGCTACTCTGCAGGCTGAGATCAGAGGATCGCTGTTCTAAGCCAGCCCGGGCAGGAAAAGACCATGAGACTCTTATCTCCAATAAATTAACAGAAAACCAGAAATGGCACTGTGGCTCAAGTGGTAGAGCTGCTTGCCTTGAGCTGAAGAGTTGAGGGACAATGCCTAGGCCCAGAGTTCAAGCCCCATGTCCGACAAAAATAAAAGAGCCAAGTGTGGCTATTCAGCAAGTAGATGTAGGGGGAATTCAAGTATAAGTCTTTCCTGGGGAAAAATATACACAATATATATTTCTTGTCTTATAATGTTACAATAATGGTTATTAAATAGCACATGTCCCTGTATTCAAATACTCAGAGGAAACTTGGGCAATTACTTGCAGTTAGCCATTTAACCTGAGTTGGCCAAAGGACATCATTTAAAATGATAAAATACCAGTTTGAAAATGCCCCGTTTTCTAAACATTCACATAAAGAAAACTGGCCATCTTGCTGGATATACAGGATCTAATAAAGACACAACCTAAAATATTGTTCATAGGAGTGACACAATCCCCACAACCACTTTCAACCAAGGAACTAGAAGATTGAATCTTAGACGTTAGTTAAACAATATTTACACAAAATATCAAGGTGAGACATCCCAAAATGTAGATCCATAAATCAAATAAATTAAATATATTTATCCTTTTGTTTGAACTTGTTCACTGGTTTATTACACAGGAAAGCCAATTTCCCATGATTTGTTTTTATACACTAATGTAGAATGGAAACTCTTAATATAAAATTAAATAAACTTTACATTGACTGTTACAAAAACTCAAAATCTAATCTGTAGACTTCAGTTAGGTTGTCTGTATTAGGAAAGATAATATTAATCATTTAAAACAATGTTTACACATTAGTTTTTCTACATCAGAAGAATGCTTTCTTACTTTAAAACATTAAAAAGAATTTATTGTTGGCTAAGTATTCATATTCAAAATGCTCAAGACCAGAAGTGTTATAGATTTCAGGGTGAAACAATTTATTTATGCTTTGTAATTTGGACTATTCTCATGCATATTAGTGACTGAACATCCCTCTTTAAAATTTTAAAATTGGGGGTGGGAAGGTGGCTGAGTGGTAGAACGCTTGCCTTGCATGAATGAGGCCTTGCATTCGATTCCTCAGCACCACATAAGCAAAAAGTAAAAAGCCACAAGTGGTGCTGTGGTCCAAGTGATAGAGCAATAGCCTTGAGCTGAAGAGCTCAGGGACAGCATCCAGGCCCAGAATTCAGTCCCCACATCCGGACCCCCCAAAAAATTTTAAATTTTGAATTAAAAATATTTTTTTAGAAATGCAATCTGTATTTTAAAGAGGGCAATGTAACTGGACTCTGGTTGCTGAAGCATGTAATTCTAGCTACTCAAAGGTCTGAGAATTAAGGATCGCAAATTGAAGCCAGCTGGGGTAGGAAAGTCTGGGAGACTCTCATCTCTAAGAAATGAGCCAAAATAGTTGGTAGTGGAGATGTGACTTAAGAGGTAGAACATTAGCCTTTAGCAAAAGAAGCTCATGGTCAGTGCCAAGATCTTGAGCTTAGAAGGATGACTAGCACACAATAAAACGGCATTGGACTGTATTTGTTCTTTTACAATTTTTTCATTTTGAAAATACCATAGAGAGGGGTTAAAATTACATGAACAAGGTAATGAGTATATTTCTTATTGAGCATTGTTGCCTTCTCCTTTGTTCCCCTTCCACCCCTTCCCATTCCTTTCCCCCAAACACCAAAGCTGTAAAGTTTGTTTTCTACATAACGTCTTAAACATCTCATTGTTGGAATGGGTCCACCTGTATACCTTTTTAAACAGTTTGATTTTTCCCTTCCCATCCACAAATTATACCAACATCACATCCAATGAAAAGAGGGTTATATCATGGGGGAGATACATACAAAGCAACAGAGAAATCTTCTTATAAATATGTTAGAAACAATACCAAGAAAGAAAAACATTTGAGTCCTTATCTTGGATTGTATTTAAATTATATTTTATCAATTGTTTTAGAATACATATTTAGGCCGTCTCATTTTTAATGATGTAAAATGGGATCATGCCTATAATTCTAGCTACTGAGAAGGCTGAGATGGAGGAGGATGGTTCAAAGCCAGGCAGGGCATGAAAAGCCAGCAAGGCTCTTATCTCCAATAAACCACCAGAAAACTGGAAGTGGCACTGTGGATTAATTGGTAGTGCCACTTGTCTTGAGCTGAAGAGTTGGTGGACAGTGTCTACGTTCAAAGTTCAAGCCTCATGACCGACAAAAAAAAATCCAGTTGTAGCTCGTCAGCAAGAAGAGGTAGGGGGAATTCACATATAAGGCGTCCTGGGGAAATTCCCAAGTGTATACTCAAAAATTAAGATATCTGGTTGAGTGGCTCACGTGGATACAGCACTTCACTTACAAGATAAAGGTCTCAAATTCAAACTAAAATACTGCCCTTAGAAAGGCACCAACTCCTTCCTTGTCATTAGTTTTCCTCAGGGAATTATTCTGCCATGGTGTGGGAAGCCAGATGGGAGACAATCACCATCTGCCTCATTGTAATATACCTCGATTCTCTGCAGCTGTAAGATGCTGTCTCCATAGTAGTTGGCATTGCAGTCAATGCTGTGCTCATCGTTTAGTATTTCCTAAAACTGAGATGAAAGAGAAGTGTATTATGGCCTAGGACGTTAACTGTCCGAACAATGAATTTTAAAGTAACTATAAGAAACCCATGTCCTGTTGACACTAATATATTTGTGAAAATGACTACATTTTCTAAATTTAAAAAACACAGAAATTGGTGGTATTTTAGTTTTGTTAATCTTTGCGATCTGGCTTAATAAAAGACCTCTAGATTCTTCTATGAGTATTCCATCTTATATGATACCATATTCTGTTTGGATTCTATGATAAGAACGTGGCCTTATATGGAGATGATATTGCCAAAGCTGTATCTTTTTTTTAAATATTATTTTATTTTATTTTTTGTGAACATACTGTACACAGGGGTTACAATTACATGGGCAGGATAATGTGTACATTTCTTATCAAGCTTTGCAGCCTCCTCCTTTGTTTACCCTTCACATCCCTTCGCAGCCTTCCCCCCAAGCCTCTCCCCACCTCCTGCACCAACGTTGTAAAGCTCGTTTTCGACAGGACAACTTGTACTTCTCATTGTTGCAACAGGTCCACCTCTATCCTTAAACGACTTGTTTTTCCCCATCTCCTCCACAAATTATATCAGCATCAAATATAGTGAAAGCAGGGTTTATACTGTGGCGGAGGGACATACAAAGAAACAAAGAGATAATCTTATAAATGCATTAGAAACAAATGAATGAAAGAAAAAAGCATTAAAATACATATCTAAGGGTTCAGTTTCCTCACATCACATTATCTGACCTTTTCAGCTTGACTCATACATATACTAGATATTGCAAATAAGGGAAACTATGTTTCTTTGGGCCCGGTTTACTTCACTTAATATAATTTTTCCAAGTTTTTCTTGTCATTCTTTCTGATGGAGCCATAGAATTCCAATGTGTATATATACCCCATTTTCTTGAACCATTATCTACTGACGGTCATCTGTGTTGGTTTCATATCTTAGCTACGGTAAATAATGCTGCCGTAAACATAGTTGTGCTGGTAGTTTTAGTGTGGTCTTGTTTGTAAACATTTGGGTAAATGCCCAAAAGTGGGATTGCTGGGTCATAGGGCATCTCTATGTGAAGTCTTTTGAGGAACCTCCATACTGCTTTCCAAAGTGGTTGAACAAGTTTACACTCCCACCAACAATGCAGTAAGGTTTCCTTCTATCCACATCCCCTCCAGAATCTGTTGTTGTTAGAGTTCTTGATTTTTGCCATTCTAACTGTAGTGAGGTGGTACCTCAATGTTGTTTTGATTTGCATTTCTTTTATGGCTAGGGAGGTTGAGCATTTCTTCATGTGTCTATTGGCCATCCGCCAAAGCAGTATCTTGAAGACTCAGCTAGAGGTGTCTCCAGAACTCCAAGGGTCCTCAGAGCATACACCAACAATTACTGATTTAGAGATCAACCAACTTAAGGGAGCTGAAATGAGGCATGAGAACTCAGAGAAATTTCCATTAAGGTGGAAGAACTGTTCTCAATTATCTGACACTCATCAGTTAGCAGAAAGGGAATCCTCTGTATCTGTCAGCTCAAAGACACTGAATTCCTTTCATTCAAACCAGACCCCAAATGGATTATTCTCTTCCCAGGAAACTAAGTACAGTGACTTGAGTCTCAGGTAAGACTAAGTCATGCAAGGGATTTGAAACTACCCCAGCCTTACTTAAAAACCACACCCACCTGGGCCACACAAATTAGGGAAATTGGGGAAGCTATCTAGGGGACTTTATTTGCAGAAGGTTACGGACTACTATGGAGCCCCATCTACCTCAGACTAGCCAAGACCACCACATTTTCCACCCTCCAACCCTGTCCTCTTCTTCCTCCTCCCCCTATATTTGAGACTAGGAACCTAGTCCAATGCCATGTTCATCTTTGCGCCAATCTGGATGCCACTCTGGCCTGCCTGTATGTACACAATCTCCCTCATTGTGCAAGGCTATAGAGAATTTGGATGTGTGTTCTCAGCAGTGGTATGCACAGAGGAAAACGGGTAGCATTGGGGAGCAGGAATTTGACACAGCCAACTCAGATCCCCATTTATACCTCTGGTGGTGGGGTAGACTTGATAGGCAGAGCCAGCAGGTGCTCCAAGTCAGTCTCCCTACTGCTGCGTAATCAGAGGGCACTACAAGTTGCCACCTAGCCCTGGCATCCAGCTGCCAGCTGCAAGTTCATTAGCATTGTTGCCACTCTATTTGGAACCTCTTGTCACACTGCCATCCACCTCCCACCGTGATTCCCAAGAGAGGCTGAACCCTGGAATCTAGGAAGCAAGAGGATAGGTTTCTTCTACACAACGTACTTGTGTGCTAGAAGCAAAGAACAAGCCTAACTTCCGTTTCTGATTGGAGGGCCTAGAACTGAAGGGGCATTTTTCAGCTGTGATACAAAGAATAAGCACAAACTGTTGGATTCCGTGACTGATCCACTTTCCATTCTGGGAAGTCAGGGGATTAGGGCCTTGCCTTCATACTCAGGTTTTCTTTTTCTTTTCTCTTAAAAGTAGCTTGCTTTAGCTGATTCAAAACTTTGGCAAAGTAGCAGGGTATAAAATTAACTCCCAAAAATCAATGGCCTTTCTTTATGCCAACAACGAGAAAAGTGTGGCTGAAATTAGGAAAGCAACTCCATTTGTAATAGACCCCCAAAATTAAATACCTAGGAATTAACTTAACCAAAGTTGTGAAGGACCTCTATGATGAAAACTTTAAAATCTTGAAAAAGGAAATCAAAACAGAACTTAGAAAATGGCAAAACCTCCCATGCTTCTGGATTGGAAAGATTAACATCGTGAAAATGGCAATATTTTCCAGGCTATCTAAAAATTCAACGCGATACCTATCAAAATTCCAACCTCATTCTTCAAGGAAATAGAAGAGGCAATCCAAAAATTTATATGGAACATTAAAAGACCCCAATAGCAAAAACGCTCCTCAATGGAAAGAAAACTGCTGGAAGAATATCAATACCAAATTTCAAACTCTAAAGGCATAGTAATCAAAACAGCTTGGTATTGGCAGAAGAACAGACCTCAGAAACAATGGAATAGAATTGAAAACCCAGAAATGAACCTAAAGACCTATAGCCATCTAATGTTCGATAATGGAGCTAAAAACATAGAATGGAAGAAAGTCAGCCTCTTCAGTAAATAGCGCTGGTAAAATTGGATAACTACTTGTAGAAAACTAAAGCTAGATACTTATATATCACCCTGCACCAGAATCAACTCCAAATGGATCAAAGACCTCAGTGTCAAAGCAGACACTCTGGAAACATTACAGGACAGAATCAGAGAAACCCTAGGTCTCCTTGGCACAGGCTGAAATTTTCTTAATAGAGACCCAGAAACACAACAAATCAAAAAAAGGTAGGACAAATGGGATTACATGAAGTTGCAGAGATTCTGCATTGGAAAAGGACATACCTAGCAAGATAAATAGAAAGCCCACGGATTGGGAGAAGATCTTCACTAGCCATAAAACAGACAAGGGTCTCATATCTAAAATATACTTGGAACTCAAAAAATTAAATCCCCCAACAACAAATCCTCAAAGAAACAACTGCCCAATAAATAAGTGGGCTATAGACTTAAAGAGAAACTTCTCTGAAGAAGAAAGGAGGGCCAATAGACATATGAAGAAATGTTCCACCTCCCTAGCCATAAAAGAAATGCAAATCAAAACAACACTGAGATACCACCTCACTCCAATTAGAATGGCAAAAGTCAAGAACTCTAACAACAACAGATTTTGGAGGGGATGTGGACAGAACGGAACCTTACTGCATTGTTGGTGGGAGTGTAAACTTTTTCAACCACTTTGGAAAGCAGTATGGAGTTTCCTCAAAAGACTTCACATAGACCTACCCTATGATCCAGCAATCCCACTTTTGGGCATTTACCCAAATGTTTACAAACAAGACCACACTAAAGCTACCAGCACAACTATGTTTATTGCAGCATTATTTACCATAGCTAAGATATGGAACCAACCCAGATGACCGTCAGTAGATGAATGGATCAAGAAAATGTGGTATATATACACATTGGAATTCTATGCCTCCATCAGAAAGAATGACATTGCCTCATTTATTAGAAAATGGAAAGACTTGGAAAAAATTATATTAAGTGAAGTAGCCAAGCCCAAGGAAACATAGGTCCCATGGTTTCCCTTATTTGTAATATCAAGTGTATGTATGAGTCAAGCCGAAAAGGTCAGATAATGTAATGTGAGGAAAATGAACCCTTAGATATGTATTTTAATTTTTTTTCTTTCATTCATTTGTTTCTAATGCATTTATCAGATTATTTCTTTGTTCCTTTGTATGTCCCTCCCCCACAGTATAACCCCTGCTTTCACTATATTTGATGCTGATATAATTTGTGGAGGAGATGGGGAAAAACAAGTTGTTTAAGGATAGAGGTGGACCTGTTGCAACAATGAGAAGTACAAGTTTTCATGTTGAAAACGAACTTTACAACTTTGGTCCTGGGGGGGGGGGAGTATTCGGTGGGAGGGAAGGGGGGAGGCTGGGAAGGGATGTGAAGAGTAAACAAAGGAGGAGGCTGAAATTCTTGGTAAGAAATGTACTCATTATCTTGCCCATGTAATTGTAACCCCTCTGTACAGTATGTTCACAAAATATAAAAATTAAAATTAAAAAAGTAGCTTGCTTTATTACTTGCGCCTTAGGTCTACCACTGTCTACCTTTTGCTTCATTTGGCTTTTGCTCAGAGCGTGAAAACTCAGCTCCTGCTCATAGTATATTTTTGTTTGTGGCCCTTGTTGGGAAAGGTTGTTGAGTTGGGGGTTGAAAGTAATTCCTAGTGACTCTTTCTGAGGTTTATATTATTATTGTGACTAGGTGATTACATAAATTTCTCTTATTGCAGAGTATTGTGGAAAAGTAATATTTAGTTGAAATCACAAATGTATTTTAACCTTCAGAAGGTAAATTGTCATTATCATGGTCTAAATTTTGTGAATTCTGTAATCTTTGACAATACAATTCCATAAGCTTTGACAATACAATTATTTCTTCCAGGTGATATTTACATTTCTTTCCTTTTGCTTATTGTAAGATGTTCTGCCTTTCGCTCTCATCCCTCCCATTTCTTTCTGAGGTTTTATTGATTTACTTATTTAATTGAAGGCTATACTACTTGAGCCACAGCTCAACTTTTGCCTTTTTTAAGTGGTTAATATGAGGCAAGAGTCCCATGGGTAGTCAAGGACAGTAAAGAGAGGCTTGAAATTGGAGCATTATAGATCAAAGTCAGCCTTGGAAAGAAAGTCCATGAGACTCTTATCTCCAGTCAAACACTAATAGGCAGAAGATAGTAGACCTGTAGCCATGAGCAAAACACTTCAACTTTTAGTCCCTCAACTGAACACAGTGAAGGAAATTTCATGGACTTTCCTGCCCAAGATGGCTTTGAACCATGATCTACAGATTTCAGCGACCTTAGCCTTCAGGATTATAAGTGTGAGTCAACATTTAGAAATCTTTAATTACCTCTTCTTTCACCTTTTCAGTTATTTATTATTTCTTTTTTTTTTGTCATTTGTTCTTAGGCACTAGCTCTCATGCTCCGTTTTGCCTTTCCTCTTGAAACTACCATGCTCTACAACTTTGACCACAGGTAAACTACAGGCTGTTTCTCTTTTTTGTAGCTCTTCTTCTAGGGCTCAAACTCAGGTAACTGTGACTGAGGTTCTTTTTGTTTGTTTGTTTGTTTAAGTGAGTGGTGGTTGTTAAGTCTTGAAATTAAGTCATGATGACTCTCCCTGAGGTTTTATTTACGTTTACCTTAATGGTAGTTGGTTTCACTACTTGAGCCATAGCTCAACTTCT
Organism: Dipodomys merriami; assembly: GCF_024711535.1. Classification (NCBI taxonomy): domain Eukaryota; kingdom Metazoa; phylum Chordata; class Mammalia; order Rodentia; family Heteromyidae; genus Dipodomys; species Dipodomys merriami. The sequence goes on from NW_027206366.1 coordinate 375,487, forward strand.
GCATCTTTTGTGGTTAATAGGAGATTAGAATATCAATAGCAAGCCACGAGCATTACAGAGAGGACTGAAATTTGAGAATCATGGTTCAAAGCCAGTCTTGGGCAACAAAGTCAATGAGACAATTATATCTAATAAGCCAACACGTAGGAAGAAGTAGACCTCTAGCCATGAGCAAAGCATAGCATGTTCAAGCCTCAGTACTGAACACAGTAAAATGTCTCCTGCCCAGGCTGGCTTTGAACCACAGTCCTCAGATATAAGCATTCTGAACAGGTAGGATTACAATTTTTATTTAGAAAGCTTCAATATACTCCGTTTGCACCTTTTCATTTATTTGATTGTCTCTTCCCCCTTTTTGAAAGTTCATGTCTTTTATTATTAGGGCATACCCATTTACGCTCAGTAATTAATTAATTTATTGATTGATTGATTTTGTCAGTTGTAGGGCTTGAACTCAGTGTCTACGCACTGGCCTTCAGGGACAAAGCAGGCACACTACCACTTTCAGCCACAGTGCCACTTCTACTTAGTTGGACAAAACAGTCACCAGGGGACTTTTCAACCTAGGCTGGCTTCCAATTGTCATCCTCAGATCTAAGCTTCCTGAGTAGCGAGGATTATAGACATGAGCCAGAGGCACCTGGCTTGTTTTTTAGATCAAAACTAACAAGCGCTACATTTAGGCCACACTACTTCACTGACTTCACTGTCCATGAGAGTTTTGGCTTTTTTTTTAATTGTGAAAATACTGTACAGAGGGGTTACAATTACTTGAGCAAGGTAATGAGTACATTTCTTATCAAGCATTGTTGCCTCCTCTCTTTCCCCTTCCCATCTTTTCCCATCCCCCCACACCCCTGCCCCATGCGAAAGTTGTAAAGTTCGTTTTTTGACATAACATCTTGTACATCTCATTGTTGCAATGGGTCCACCTGTATCCCTATTTAACCAATTTTTTCCCTTCCCCTCCACAAATTATAACAACATCACATACAGTGAAACAGGGTTATATCATGGGGAAGGGACATGCAAAGCAACAAAGAAATCATCTTATAAATATGTTAAGAAAAATAGCAAGAAAGAAAAACCATTTGAATCCTTTTATTTTTTGCTCAAAGCTAGCACGAACAAAAACTCTACTCCTGAGGGTTTTTTTTTTGGGGGGGGGGGGCTGGGTGGGGCTGGAGGCTTGAATTCAAGGCCTAGTTACTCTCGCTGAGGATTGTTTTGTTTTGGGTATTTTGTTTTTCATTTCAAAGCTAGCGGGCTCTACTACTTGAGCCTTAGCTTAATTTCAATCTTTTTTTTTTTTTTTGGTGGTTAATAGGCAATAAAAGTCCCATGGAAACCAATAGCACTACACAGTATCCTAAAATCTAAGGATTACAGTTTAAAGCCAGTCTGGGCTTTGAAAGCCCATCAGTCTCATCGCAACTTAACCACATGTGACGGTAAGTAGTAGTTTTAAACTTGAGCAAAAACCCTCAAGTTCTAGCCCATGCCTAGCACACTCAAGTTAGTTGGGCTTTCCTGCCCAGGCTGGCTTCGAACTGTGATCTTTAGATTTCAGATTGGATTAAAGGTATGCGTCTATATTTTAAAAACTCATTGACTCTTTTCTTCTTCACATACATTCACTTGTTTATTTGTTGGTTCTCTGGCTTGTTTTGAGGGCCTCACCAATCTTGCTGAAGGATAGCATGCTCGAAAACAGTTGCACTTTGGTTGAGTTTTTGGTTTTGGTGTTTAGCTGGAAGTAAGTATAGAGATTAACATAGGGTCCTGAATTGTGCGGATTGTGATTCAACGTCAGGAGCAAGGAAAGTGCATGAGTCTGTTATCTCAAATTAACCTCCAAAAGATCAGACATGGTCAAACAAATACTTTTAGTTCATATCCCAGAAAGGCACAGACACACTCATGCACACACACACACACACACACACACACACACACACACACACACACACACACACACACACACAATGGTCTTTCCTGTCCTGGCTGGCTTGGAATGGTGATCCTCAATTTCAGTGTTTTGAGTAGGTAGAATTACAAGTGTGATCCACCAGTTTCTTGGTCATTTTATCATTTTTAATAGACTCTTTGTGCTCTCTTCCACTTTTTTAAAAATTTATTTTGTGATTTTTTAGTGCTAGATCTGTTTTTCACTTAGCTTTTTTTATGCTCAAGGTTGCTGCTGTACCACTTCAGCCACAGCTCCACTTCTGACTTTTTGCTGATTAGTTGGAGATAAGACGCTCATAAATTTTCCTGCCCAGGCTGACTGTGAACTGCCGTCCTCAGATTTAAGGATACTGTGTAGTTCCCTTGGCTTCCTGTGGGACACTGTCCTATTTACCACCAAAAGAAAAGAAAGTGGGGCAGAAGTTGATCTGTGGTTCAAATAAGAGAGCCTGCTATCCCTGAATTAAAAAAAAAATACTTGTAAGTCTAATTCTGCTACTAATCGTACACACTGCTTGTTCTATTCAAATAAAAATGAAACAGAAACAACTCATGCACAGTGACCAGGTAATAAGGATTCCTGACTGATAACCAGAAACGAATTCCTAAACTCATCTCCTATAGCCTTTTTTAGATAAAATTAGTCATTTGTGTAAGCTGAGGAGAGATTAAAGAACAAGATTTTACAGGCCAGTTACACAGGACTTGGAAATCAGGATCCATTGGTAAAGCTTTTCAGAGAATGACTAAAAACACACTCTTCACCATTCCAAATGGTTCTTCCCTCTGTGCAAGGGAAAGAGAGATGAGAAGGATTAAATATGGGAAAAGTAAGAAGCATCAAACAAGGTAAGTAATGTTAACTGTATTAGATAAAGTAAAACATAGGTGTACAGTATGCAATCCAGAAAAGGACATGTCACCTCTGTGTGGATCCCAGTTAATTTAGTTAATAAAATTAATCGATGGTAAGGAGTAAAACCTTATATTGATTTACGGAAAGGAGGTACATGGTGGGCAAGTCAGTTCAATAACCTCAAGGATTTTGAACATAAAGAGTGAAAGTTTTTGACTCTGCTTGAGCAACAGGAAAGAACATCTGAGGAGGACTGAGATGTGCAGACATTCCCCAAGAATGATCTCACTGATATCAAGTGTTCTGATGCATGCTGGTTGCCAGGGGCCCATGCCTGTAATCCTAGCTACTCAGAAGGCTTAGATCTGAGGATTGTGGTTTGAAGCCATTTGGGATAAGAAAGTTTGCAAGCTTTTTATGTTTTACAGTTCAAGAATATTCTTATTTGACGCTAATTGTAACCCAAGGCAGTGCAATTGGATACCAAGCTGAAGAATATTAGAAAATACACAGACAAGTGTAGACAAAAAGAACAAAATCAATGAGGACCCGGGGTACCAAGGCTCAATGGCACCTGGGCTCCAGGTCACACAAGCAATCATATTTATTTGAATTCACACTGGGAAGGTTACCATGGATACATGCAAAAATGAAGCATCAATATTACAATCAGAGCCACCACAGTGAGTAACACTGTTTCCCTTATTGTTTTGAGAAAGGAGACTTCTCTTTTATCCCCCAGGTTTCAAGGCCTTTAAAGCACTATGGAAGGGGCAATAGTTTAACCCTCTCCAGAGCTGTGTTTTAACCCTTCCATGGCCAGCTGTCACCTTTCAGAGTACTATTGAGGTGATGTTCAACCTCTCAAAACTTTTCTAGATTCAACAGCTCAGCTTGAGTCCAATACACCTATTAATATTAATAGCATGTATTACAAACACAGTAAAAAGAGAAAAATAATATTAGACATTTAAACAGAAATAACTGACTGCATTCTTTTATCCGGTACAAGAAATTTAGCACTGTTGTTTAAGTCTCTAATAACACTTTTTTAGATATAACTTCACGGCTTTCATAAAACCTCCTACATAGTCCTTAGAGTGTCTTTTTGACTCCCATTTTTATTTGTTACATTTGCATAGTAGTATAGTATATCATCTTTAAAATCATATCACCTCATAATTAAAGTTTATCTTGTAAGTAAGTACTTGTGAAACTCCAATAAAATATCACAATAGTTGGAAGTGGAGCTATGGCTTAAGAGCTATAGTGCAAGTCTTGAGCCAAAGAAGCTCAGGGCCCAAAGTTTAAGCCCTAGTTTCCACACATACACATCTCCCCATCCGTCACCCAGACACACAATCAGATGATAATGCCTATCAAGTTCTTCCTTAGGATGATCTTGATGATGTCAGCAACTGTATCAAGTTTCTATCTCTCTTCCATGCATTTGTGGTAGTAGACAACAGAGTCGCTGTAGTATAACATGTGTCTAAGACTTGTCCATGAGCAAAAGCAATTATGTAACATATCCATCACAATGTCCAGCTGTCTTGATAGTAGATCTGCCCATCTTGGGACTTGATGGGACCCATGTACTCTTCAACTGGCTTTCCCATCCTCTGTCCCAACTGCTTCAATGTTTCACCATCCACACCAAAGAGGCTTTCATTACCTCCCCAAAATTATCTGAATCCTGGATGCCTGAGATGTCGTGAAGACACTCTGTGGGTATTCCCCTCTCTGACAGGCCATTTTAACTCCTATGCTCTCCTCACAGATGTAGGCAATGGTCTCTGTGGGACTTCAGTGCCAGATCTTCGAGAGATTTAGTTTCATTGTTTCCATAAGCTCTGGGAAATCATGCAGTGAAGGGTCCAGTTTAGAAACATAGGGGTATACATACCTCCTCATTTTCATGTATGTTCTCTTGGCCATTGAACAGAAGTGGGGTCTCTGAAAGGAAACTTGTATGGTGATCTGTCTGCTTTGGTCCATACAACATAGAAGCACTTTCCCATCCCTTCAATGATTTTGACAAGCTCCATGTGATTCATGCTGAACTGCTTTCAATGCTGTAACAATGTAGAGGTCACAACTTGATGTGTGGATAGCTGTCCATGCTTGATCCTGAGTTCCCTTGACACGCAGGGACCAAAACTCCATGTTGGGAAAGTGAGAGCATTATTAGCTGGCTTATATCTGTGTAGTTTGAATGACACCAGTAGGCATTGAGGCCTCCTCTTCATGTCCAAGTATCCTCAGCATATTGATAAAGATTGACACACCATGGCAAGTCGTCACAAAAAAATTCTGACCTGGTCCTGGGCATTATCTCAAGCATCTCACCCACTTCTAGCAACTTCTCTTCTTTCAAGGTCTTGCCAATTCTCCTCCTTGTGTTCTCAGGTAAAATAATGCTGTCAGTGAGTAAAGAGCAGAGGACAAGGAAGCAGGTATTCTAGAGAAAGTAAATACTGAAGCCTCTTCCATGGTGAGAAGATAATGAAACCTGCAACTATAGGATAGCGAAGGAGTTAAGATGGTTATGCACACATTTTGTGCACAAAAATTCCAGACCTAGTATGCCGTGTTCAGAGTTTCAGTCCATAATGGTCTGTAACAAAGGCATCACAGTTACAGATAAACCAAGTTCATAATGTCTTTTCTTCTTTTCTTCTGTGCCATTCTGGGGCTTGCACTCAGGAAATGGACACTATCCCTGAAGTTTATTTTTTCCCCTCAAGGCTACTACTTCACCACTGGAACCACAATTCTACTTCTAGTTTTTTGGACATAATTGGAAATAGAATTCGTACAGGCTTTCCTGCCCAAGTTGGCTTCAATCACTTATCCTCAACCTCATGAATAGCTAGGATTAGAAGATTGGCCATTGAGCATGGTAGCAACTCTCTTCCTTTTTAGTTCTTTTTCTTTGTTCCTTTTTTCCAGTTATGGGCCTGAATTCTAGGCTTGGGCACTGTCCCTCATCTCTTCAGCTGAAGGCTAGTCTCAACCACTTGAGCCACAGCGTGATTTCCAGCATTGTTTCTGCTTAAGTAGTAATGAGCAATTGAATCCAGGGCCTCATGCATGCAAGGCAAACACTCTACCACTGAGCCACCTTCCCAGCCCCATCTTTCCTTTTCTTTAAAAAAATATTATTAGGAAGATGATGTTCAGAGGGATAACAGTTAAGTCAGTTAAACAGTTGTCAGGTAAAGAATCCATTTTTGGGGGACAATTACACCCCTTTCCTTTTTCTCAATTTATACCTCTCACTGTGGCTTTTTTGTGGTTAACTGGAGATAAGAATCTTGCAGACTTTGCTGCCTAGGGTGATTTTGAACCGTGATCCTCAGGTATCAGTCTGCTGATGAGTTAGGATTACAGGCTTGAATCTGAAAGACAAGATGACTGTTCTGAAGATTGTCCTATATTGGTTATAGGGCTGTGGGCCTGAATGGACTTATGCAGTTAATGCTAGGCAGATCAGTCATCTGGAAGCATGTGTCCCTTCTTAACCCTGATTGTCCCTCAGAACAGATAGGTGATGCTTTCAGAGCAAGAACCAGTTTGTACCAGCTCAACAGACGTCCTCACTATATATGTCTTATTCAACAACTATTGGGTTGCTTATATTATCAAGACATTTTCTTTCTTAAGAACTTTTTTATTGTAAGATTGCAATAAATACAGATTCATCATGGTCTAGGAATACATGTCTGCTATCAGCTTTAATATCAAAGCCACATAGCTGTTCCAAATCATGTTTTATTGATCTTAAAGTAGTTCTTGAATATTAGTCTTTATTAGTAATGATATTATTAATGTAAGTATTAAAGTTCTTCAAACATATTTCTCTTATTAAATGAATCCTTACAGTAACATTGAAAGCATCTTCTGGAGCAGCATTGGAAAAGATACTTGGATAATACTAAGAATGAAGGATGAGAAGTGTGAAAAACAGAACTAAGAATTACCAGTGTGACTGGGAAACATCTTCTACAGAGCAGAATCCCAGATTTCTGGAAACATATCATGTGAGAACAGGGCTTCAAAAAGTACATGTGACCACATGGGTGAGCCTCAATGTTGCCACATAGATGTTATTCCTATATGAAAGTCTCATGTTCGATGGGCTTTCACAACCCCAGATTTATGAAAGTTTGTTGTCTTCTTTCCTTCAATATTACTTCATACTTTGCTATTGAGTGTAATTATTCTTTTAAAACATGAAAACTCAACACCATCTCTTGGACTGAGGCATTTACTGTCTCCCTATGAATAGATCTGTTATTTAAGAGGCTTCCTTGGGCTGGGTAGGTGGCTCAGTGGTGGAGCAATTGCTTTGCATGTTTGAGGCCCTGGGTTCGATTCCTCAGCACCACATAAGCAGAAAAAATGCCAGAAGTGGCGCTATGGTTCAAGTGGTATAGTGCTAGCCTTGAGCTGAAGAACTGCGGGACAGCATCCAGGCCCAGAGTTCAGGCCCCACGAACGGACAACCCCCCCCCAAAAAGAGGCTTCTTTACAGGTGCCAGTGCCTCCCTCCTTTAATACTAGCTTCTCAGGAGGCTGGGATCTGAAGGTCACAGTTGAAGCCTGCCTGGGTGGGAAAGTCCATCAGATTCTCATCTCTAATCAACTACCAAAAAAGCCAGAAGTGGAGCTGTGGCTGAGGTGGTAGAACACTCGGCTGGAGCAAAAAACGCATAAGGATAGGCAGCACCCAGCCTGATCCTGAGCCCCAGACCCGCCTTCAGGCACACACACACACACACACACACACACACACACACAAACACACACACACACACACACACACACACACACAAGTGGCTTTCTGCCAGACATGTCATGTGGGCCCATGAAATGGTTGGAGACCCCTCTTCAAATGGACTTGCCCTTGTATTTACTCCAGTAATGTGGAAATTGACTCTCAGTCACCTATAGGTCCATTGGTTTAGGATTTGTACTTTGCATCCCACTTCCTCTGCTTGTTTTTTGAGGTGAGTCTTGTAGCTCAACACAGATGTCAATACACTTCAAGATACTGCTTACGGTCTCAAGGCCTGCATTCACACTACACATGGAAAAATAAAACATGACCTGAGAGCCTCTGCTTACTCTGAGGGCCAGCTATCCAAGCAACGGCAGCTTCCTATGAATGGCAAACTGGAATCCAGGCTCAGGTTGTTCACAACAGACAGATGTGAGTTGTGTAAGGCTTGAATTGTTCTAAGGAAAAGCAGAGAATGGACGAAGGCAGAGGAACTGGGAAAAGACAATCTACCCTCCCATGTTTCCTTGCAGTTCCTGGTCCACATTATATCCTTTGCTAATTGCTCTGCTGTGTGTGTGTGTGTGTGTGTGTGTGTGTATGTGTGTGTGTGTGTGTGTGTTTGAGAGTGTCAGTGAATGTTTGCATGTGTACAGTGGTTCTTGGCCTTGAATTAAGGGGCTGGACACTGGGAAGGTAGGGTGAATATGAGCAAGTACATCATATGCGTGTGTGGAAGTAACTCCATCAAACCTCTGAGTGTGCAACTAGTATATACTAATAAAAGTGAAAAAATGATTAAGCAATGCTCAAAATCCTCCATAAGCTATTTAGAGATAACTTTAAAAAAGGATCAGGAAGCATAGTTGGTAGGGCATATGAAAAATCTGTAGTTAAAACTGTGGGATCATTCAAGCAAGGTGCTGGTGGCTCATGCTTGTACTCGTAGATATTCAAGAGGCTGAGATCTAAGGATCATTATTTGAAACCTGACCAGGCTGAAAAGTAATCACACTCTATATAAGATATACTACTCAGAAAAAGCTCAAAGTGGCACTCTGAGGCTTAAGCAGTAGAGTGCCCAAATTCAAACCACAGGACTGGCAGAAAATAAAAGAAATAGTCCAAACTTAAGATGTCTAAGGAGTTTTAGACTAAATGTTGTATATAAACAAGTTACTATATTTTGGGGCTCATTTGTTGTTGTTGTTTTAAATATATTATGTATATTCTTCCCCCTATGATATATCCCCATTTGACTTTGAATTGACTTTGATACCGTGCACCTTGTATATACATTTTTCTAATTTGGGGAGGGGAACCAAAATAACAAATTGCTGAAACAAGGACACAGGATGACCCATTGCAACAATGATATCCATAGGACAGTATGTTAGAAATGAACTTTACAACATTGGGTAGGGAAGGGTGGAGGGGAAGGTAAGGGATAGTAGAAAAAAACAAGGGAAGGGGTAACAATGCTTGACTAGAAATGTACTCATTGCCTTATTCATGTATCTGTAGCATTTCTATAGAATCTTCACAATAAAATAAGATTTAGAAAATGAAAAATATCTAGTTACAGCTAAAGTACGAAAGGAAAAATCCGTTCATTCATTTGCCTGTGGCAACAGAAATTAGAAATACACAGTCAATAGATATTTATTGCAAATCCCACACGGATTCATGCCCATGGCTACTTCACCCTCCTTGTCTTCAGGGGAAAGTCAGGAGGAATCAGTACAAGCTTCCTATCCAATAGCAGTCTACTCAATTCCTGTACCAAGACTGCCATCTGTAGTACATCAGATGGAAAAAGTTAACATTCCGTCTAAAAGGGTCTCAAATGAGCCCTATAAACCATAGCCTCCAACTGTCCTGATTTAACTCTTATTTCCTTTCCCAAGCTACAAATACATATAAACTTGTGGAGGGCTCTACAGAGATGGACAAAGACTTATAAAACATATATTGTTTCACACCTGTAGAAAATTAAAACTAGACCCTTATAAAGCACACTGAACAAGAATCAACTCCAAAGGGATCAAAGACCTCAGAGCCAAAGCAGATACCCTGAAAACATTACAGGAAGGAAAAGGAGAAACTCCAGGGCTCCTTGGCACTTGTCAAAAGTTTCTTAATAAAGACCCAGACACACATAAAATCAAAGAAAGGTTGGACAAATGAGATTGCATGAAACTGCAGACCGTCTGCACGACAAAGGACATAGCTATCAAGATCAAGAGAAAGCCCAAGGATTTGGAGAAGATCTTCACTAGGCTTACAATGGACAAGGATCTCATATCTAACATATAATTAGACCTCAAATAATTAAACCCTCCAAAAACAAATCCTCAAAGAAAAACTGCCCGATAAATAAGTGGGCTAAAGACTTAAAGAAAAAGGTCTGAAGAGGAAATAGGAATGGCCAATAGATACATGAAGAAATGATCAAATTCTTTAGCCATAAAAGAAATGAAAATCAAGACAACGTTGAGATTCCACCTCACCCAAGTTTGAATGGCTATAATCAACAAATTTAATAATAACTGATACTGGAGGGGATGTGGTTAAAGGGAACGTCCTGCATTGTTGGGGGGAGTGTAAACTTGTTCAACCACTTTGGAAGGCAGCACAACCATGTTTATTGCAGCATTATTTAGCAAAACTAAGATATGGAACCAACCAGATGCCCCTCAGTATATGAATGGATCAAGAAAATATACACAATGGAATTCTATGCCTCCATCAGAAAGAATTAGGCAGGTACCTGAGGAGCAGCAGGGATGCTGCTGATCAGAGCCGCTTGAGACTAGGGCTGCACCTTCTCTGCCCTGATAGGCATCCTACTCTTGCAGGATTAGTGCAGCTGCTGACATACGAGGTTATGTTGGAGAAAATGTCAAGTTGAGATGTACCTTCAAGTCATCTTCATATGTCACTGACAAACTGACCATAGACTGTAAGTACCGTCCTCCCAGCAGCAGTTGCACCAAATCTATTTTTCACTATCAGTCTTTCCATTACCCAACCACAGCAGGCACTTTTCTGGATCAGATCTCCTGGGATGGAAATGCATACAAAGGGGATGCATCCATAAGCATAAGCAACCCTAACCTGATGGACAATAGGACATTCAGCTGTGCTGTGAAGAATCTCCCAGATGTGCACCATGACATCCCCCTGACGGAACTAACAATCACAGAAAGGGGTTTTGGTACCATGCTGTCCTCTGTGGCCCTTCTTTCTATTCTTGTTTTCATTCCCTCAGCAGTAGTTATTGTTCTGCTGCTTGTGAGAATATCAAGGAAGGCTGCAGGGATGAAAAAGCGGAGGGCTATAAGACGAAGTCTTGGAGTTCCAGGAAGATAGCAGAGGAGAAAGTGGAGGTTAAACAACTCTCGCATAGAAAGCAGTTTTAGTGTTCCAGTGAACAGTCCTAAGTCAGAGAATCACAAGTGTTCCATCACAGTACAGAGAGTTAGGCCAGAGAGGGAAAATCCTGTCAAGGAGACAGATCTGAGCACTTGCCAGTAGTCGCGGCTGTGGCTGTGGCTGCAGCGGTGGCAGCCGTAGCCGCCATACCTGCAACACAGAGAGTCCGGGACGAAAGAGCCAGATTCGGCAGGTGAGCAAATTCTATTCAACACCAGCAAGAACCGACAAGGAGCAATCATCTTCATCCAGCAGTTAGCAGACCAGAGACAACCCAGGAACCAAGACTCGGCGTGAGTAGAAGCCTGACGTCCTCACTCCTTCTCAGAGAGAAGAGGAGGGAAGACACCTCTCATCCCCCACTACCAGAGATCTCCATCTTTGATACTGACAAGGGCCTGGCTGCGCTGCTAGCTCCAACTCAGGCCTTGGAAGAAAACTAGAGTCATTTAGGAGCTCACAAGGACCTAACCTGATGTGCCAGACTCAGCTCAACCCAGGGAAAAGTCACCCAGCTCAGGCTGTCAGACCCAGGAGTGGCTTTCTTCACTAGGAAACAGAGCGACAGGCTGTCCATCCCTTTAGCAGACTCTACAATCAATTGAAATTCAGTAAACATAAATCCTGAGAATGGCTCCAGGCTGGGCTCTGTGAGTGTCTCAGGAGCTAACCCTTCAGGGAAAATCTAATTTTTACTGAAAGGCCTCCACTCTACCCAGAACCTAGCCTCATCACAGCATCTCCAAAGTAGAGGAAACATCCATCTCCCTCTTGTGATACTCAAAACAGATTTCCCTCCCATTGAACTATACTGGGAGGAGGATCACAAAATCCTGGGTAAAGCAGAGCATTTTTGTGCCTTCTCAAACAAACTGACTTAAGAAACCAACCAAGCCACAGGAAAATCAAACACCACAAGTAGACCAGAGACTCCAACAAGAGGCTAGTAATGGACACAAGGGTAATACAGGACTTTCCTAACCCTGCCCAAAAAATCAAAGAATTTTTTTTTTTACCTTTCATAAATTTTTTTTCTAAAACTTCTTTTAATTTTTACCTTTAAAAAAATTGTTTTCTAGTAACTTTTTTTTCTCCCTCTTATAATTTTTATTTTAGGGGTATATGTGTGTGTGCATGTTTTCTTTCTTTTTTTTTGCTTTTTAAAAAATTATATTTTTTTGTTTAGCTCTACTGAACTTTTAATCTTTTTTCTTCCTCATTCTTTTCACCTTTTCTTCTCTTTCATTCTTCTTTGTGAGACTTAATTGCTGTTCTGCACATCCTCAGATTACCCGTAGTCGATTATTAGACCTTATCCCCCACAGAGTACACAATTAATCAAGAAATATATTAATCAATTCAAAACCTCTTAGACTTACATTCTTTAGTAGCAGTACTAACTCTTTATACCTATATAATATTTTAATTATTTTTATTGTTAAGTTTTTCAGGTCTCCTTCATATCCGTCCACTTCTCTAATTATATCCTCATTCTTTTTGTATTGTCTGATATATTTATTCATTCATTTCAGTAATCAATAGCACCAGATAGTTAGTTTAAATATATGAGTGCCATTTTACCAATCACAGTTTTTCCTCTTGAAATGGAATTAATCATGGAAAAATAGTCATGTCCTCTTCTGTGAGAAACCTGAGACCTTTTATACCCCAGCTTAAGAATGTAAAACAATAAAAATCACACATAATTTTTTCCTCTCTAAGAAGACCAAAAGCCAGGAATGTGCTTTTTATAAGACAGTGACATGAACAAAACATTATGTCAAAAAACAAACTTTACAACTTTGGCCATTGGGGGAGTGAGATGGGAAGGGAGGGAGAGGGGAAAGGATGGGAAGGTGAAACAAAGGAGGAGGCAACAATGCTTGATAAGAAATGTATTCATTACCTTGCCCAGGTAATTGTAACTCTTCTGTATGGTATTTTCACAATAAAAGAAGAAAAAGAGAACAAAAGGCAAAACAAAAAAAGCAGTGACACTTGTCAGTTCCTTGTGGAGTGGTAATTCCCAAGGCCACCATTTATAAGGAACAATGGTTTCATATAGATGGGCTGAAGATGTCACACAGCTAAGACTATTCCCATGAAGAGATTATGTAGACACTATCTTTTTTTTTTGGGGGGGGGGTCCGGTCGTGGGGCCTGAACTCTGGGCCTGGGCGCTGTCCCTCAGCTCTTCAGCTCAAGGCTAGCGCTCTACCTCTTGAGCCACAGTGCCACTTCCGGCTTTTTTCTTTTTGCTTATGTGGTGCTAAGGAATCAAACCCAGGGCCTCAGGCATACAAGGCAAGCGCTCTACCACTGAGCCACCTTCCCAGCCCCCTGTAGACACTATCTTTATTGCACCTTTTCCCATGGTCTTACTCTTCCCAACTCTTTTGTTGTTGTTTTAACAGAACATCACTATTTCCATTTCAACCATCCACCAAATCTCCTTTAACACGCTGAGTATTTATTTTAGAGAAATAAAGCTTTAAGAAAAATTAATATGATTTCCAAAAAGCATGAAAGACACGAGCTAAGTTAAGAAGTTGTCAAATCAGACAGGGAAGATTGAGAAGATTGAGTAAGCACTTAGCTTGGTTTCCTAACCATGACAAAATCTTTAGACTCAGTGAGTGGACACATGATTCTGCACATAATCACTGAAGTGAGACCACAGAATGACAATGGTTCCTGGGCTACTTCTTTACTCTTCTGGTCTGACACCCTATTCTCTGCGGGTACTAAGTTATTTATGCTCTCTTCAATCCCTTCAAGTGACTACCCGTTTATAGGCATGCACAAGGTAGGCTTGTTCTTCTTTTTGAAATTTGTTTTAGGTTCAGAGAGACATATTTTTATTCTGTAATTCAATACTTTTTGCCTACAAACAAAAATCACAAGAAAAAGTCATCTAAAAGAGGCATTCTTGGTTAAAGGCATCCTAGATGGTAATCTCCAAACTCTGATAACATATTTCACTCTTTGTTTTGACATCCTTTTGCGTTCTTCCCCAACATTTTTTTAAAAATTTGAACTCAGGGCTTGGGAATCTGTCTCTGTTTCCTTTTTCCCCTCTCAAAGTTAATGCTTTACCACCTGAACCACAGCTTCTCTTGTAGATTTTTTGGTTGTTAAATGGAGACAATTGAACCATGATCCTCAGATCTCACCCTCTGAGTAGCTAGGATTTCCCAATGAAGTTTTAGTCAAAGCCATGGCAGTGTCAATACCCTTGAAGACATAACATACATCTTATGAACAAAGACATTCTCAACACCATCACAGCACAACAACTGATGTCAGGGACTTTACAAAGCAATACATTACTACTATCCATATCTCCTTCAAACTACAGTATCACATACTGCAGCTGGCTATTCAGGCTCACTGGTTGCCTAGAACTGCCTACAGCAGTTTCTGCTTTCCTATTAATTTGACTTGAAACATGAAGATAAGGACTTACTTTGTTCAATATCCCTCAATTTGAATCTCTTAGATGTTTTGCCTAATTTGCTGTTTATCGATTTTTAACTTGAAGTGATAGTGTGCTCATGTCAGAGCAACCTTTTTATTTCTCCCTTTGATTGGTTTACTTTAACCATTTGATTAAGAGAGCTATTATATGGCTATCAGGGGGTAGCAGAGAGAGGGGAAGGCCAAGTAGACAGGCTAAATATAGGTCAAAGTACATTATATGCACATATAAAAATGAACAATGAGACAGGGTTTGGTGGTCAAAGCTTATAAACTTAGCTACTCACTAGGCTGAGAGCTAAGAATCATGATTCAAAGCCAGTCAAGGCAGGAAAGTCCATAAGACATTTCTCTCCCTTTAACCACCAGAAAACTGGAAGTGGCACAGTGGCTCAAGCGATAGAGCACTGGCCTTGGGCTGAAGAGATCAGGGACAATGCCCAGGCCCATATCTCAAGCCTCAGGACTGACAAAAAATGAAGCTGGAAAAATTGGATGACAAGTGTAATTCTTGTTAAGTGGGAGGCTGAGATTTGAGGATCCTATTTCAAGGCAATTCGAGCAGGAAATGTCCACGAGTGTCTTACCTCCAGTACACTACCACTAAAAAAGGAAGTGGAGCTTTGGCTTATTTGGTCACAAGCTAGCCTTGAGCAAAAGAAGCATAGGCATAGTTCCCAGGCACTGATTTCAAGATCCAGGACCTGCAAAAAAAAAATAAAACCAAGTAAAATTTACTAAAATTGCCTTAAGAAGGGATAGAAAAAAATGAATACTTTTGATTTGAGTACATTTTATTCTGCATGAAAATGTCTCTATATATGCTAATAAAAACTCAAAAGAAGTTGTTGTAGGTTACCTCTGAAAATGTATTCCTGATTAGATTCTGAAATATTTGCATTCATTGTATCAGTGTGTACTGATGTTTCTCCTCTAATAATATTAATGAGAAAGCTGGCAATGGTGGCTCATACTTATAATCCTAGCTACTGGGAAGGCCGAGATCTGGGGATTGCTGTTTTGAAGCCAGCCTGGGAATGGAAATCCGTGACACTTATCTGCAAAAATTATTCAAGAATTGCCGGAAGTTGTTCTATGGCTCCATTAGTAGAGCACTACGTTTGAGAAAAAGGAGCTCAGGGTCAGTGCCTAAGCCCGCAGATCAAGCCCCAGGATTGGCATACACACACAAATAAGGCATACACACACAAATAAGTCTTATGACTTGTAAATAAGGACTTGTACATATTTCCCATAAATTCAATTTCAGACATCACTATGTACTGTGTGAGGTTTGAGTGCTCTGGGATGTAAAACATATCTATTAGATTATGTGAAAGGGGCATCTACACTAAATTCTCTCATTCAATTTATATTGATCAGTTAGCATTCTATCATGAGAAAGAACAGCATTTCGTATTTATTAAATATTCACTTACTTGTCAGTATATACATGGACTCCTATCTGAATTATTTACTATTTTTAATAACTTAATTGTTCTTTTAAAGTTCCTATCATTTGCCTAATTTTAAATCACGTTAGTAAATTATGACTTAATGCTATAGCTATATAGCATTTCAATATTCTCATGAATTCACACATCCACAGCCACCATAAAGTATAAAGGTTTTCCTTGACCCCCTAAAAGATCTCGTGTCTTTCTGTAGTAAAATTCAACTCCATACTGAGTCACAGGTTGTATGATTGATAGACCATCACTACAATTAATCTTTCATGTAAAAAGAATTATAAAGTAATATGTCATTTTTATGACTGGCTTCTTCTGTTCAGTTTATTTTTTGAGACAAAATTTTATTGTGTTTATTAATATTTACTTTTACATGTGGCGTGCTCGACTATAGTCTTTTTCCTTTATCTAATTTCTGGTTCTATACATTCAAACAAGCACCTTACTAGAGTACCTACACACAAACTTGCATGCACGAACACACACACACACACACACACACACACAATCTATATATGTATAACACATATTAATATATAATATATTATTATATAATATATATTATGTAATACAATATATAAAATATACTATAGTGTATATACTATATATGCACTGTTATATAATATACCATATTATATATACATTGCATATAATATATATACATACTATAAAACATTATGTACACTGTTATATATTGAATATCATATAACAGTGCATATTATGTCATTATGTATTACATATAATTTATTGCATGTTATATAATATATAATTATACAATATATCATATGAGTAATATATGATATAATAGGCATTATATAATATGCTTATACAATTTATGTTATGTATTATATATCGTGTATAGTATGTATAGTATATTGTATATAGTTCATATAATATATTATATATTATGTATTATATACAATATATTATATATTTTAAATCATATATATTTTATATTATATAATTATGCATTTTATACAAGTGGACACTATATGGTCCATATGTAGTATACACAATATATTTCTCATAATACATAATATGATATATTTACTATACACTATATTATATATCATATACCATATAATAATAATTTATAATAATACACAGTAAATATAAAATTTAATACATATTATAATATGTAATATAAATACATATATACAATATTGTTACAATGCCTTGTACTGGTGGCTCACTCCTGTGGCCATAGATACCCAGGAGGCTAAGATCTGAGGATTGTGGTTCAACGTCAGCCTGGGGAGGAAATCCATGAGATTCTTATTTCCAATTAACCACTAGAAAAATTGGAGTGAAGCTGTGGCTCAAAGGTACAGTGTACATTGGGAAAATGTGTCTAGGAACAGTGCCAAGGCCCAGAGTTCAAGACCAATAACCAAGGAGAGGACAAATATCTCACAGTCTTTGCTGCCTGGGTTAGTTTCAAATCACAATCCTCTGTTCTCAGTCGCCTGAGTAATTGGTTTTACTAGATTGAGCCACCAAGTCTGGATTCTGGTTGTTTTTCATTATATTCCAATTATCTCCTGTTATTATGCCTGTATTCAGGTTAGCTATCAGTGTTCTGCAGTCAGAAATAAGTTTTTTCTATATCTTATTTTCAACTCCAAATAGTAACAGATCCATCAGTAGCAGCAGCCCCTTCCAGCTAGCTACGGTATCCTTAGTTCTGCTTGGATCTTTGATGATGTCTTTCCTTTCTGATTTAACAAAACATCCCTGATCCTGTCATTTCCCAAAATAGCCCTGGATCTTTTCAGTGAAGAATGACACGTAGGAATCAACCTCTGGATGATAGGCAGTGTTTTCCTATAGACCTGCCTCCCTTTCTGGGGCTCTGCGTGAACATTTCTTGCATTGTTCTGCTTACCTAATAAAAACAAGAGAAAGGGTATTCAGCACACATTTTAGTGGCTCCATGTTTTAAGTACCCTTGAGGAGGCCTGGAGTGATTTTGCCTGGACATCAGCCATTTGTACATACACAGTTTATCTATTCCTAAGTAGATGCAATCTAGACCCAATGGGGGCCTTGCTACACAGAGCACTCAACCTCGATGTACTCAGGAGTTGCACAGAGGCTATTTCCAGATATTATCCTACACATGCATCTTATACTAGGCGACAGAATATCCATTGACAAGGTGTAGTTACTCTGTTATTCTCAGAGGATAAAATGCTATTCAAAACAACTCTGGACCTTTATTTTCTTATTTCACATTGTGGGGAGCTAAGTGCCAGACATCACTATTTCCTGTACACTGCAATATGCTACAAGATGGGCAGGCATTCCCACAGCAAATTTCTGTTGGGGGGGGCAGTGATTGTACTAGGGCTTCAATTAAGGGACTGGGAAATAAACTTTAATTTTTTCCAAGGCTGGCAATCTACCACTCGAGCTCCCCCTCCAAATCTGGCTTCTATTGGATTAATGGAGATAAAACTGGGTAGGAAGAAAAGGAGGGGATGGAGGATGTGAGATTGTGATCCATTTGTATCCTCCTCTGGAAAGGTCAAAACCTCCCTGTTGTACAACTAATATGTGCTATTATATCGAAAGGCAACTAGAGGTCTAATAACCCAATAATATTCTCTTGTTTTTGAGTTCCTGGGAAATTTACCATGTCTCTTGCTTTGTCCCCCCACCTTTTTGGTGCTAGGACTGGGACTTAAACTCAGGGCTTGGTTGCTGACCCTTAACTCTCCCTTATGACTAGTTCTCTACTGCTTGAGACACAGCTTCACTTCTAGCTTTTCACTAGTTAACTGGAAGAAAGAGTCTCTCCAATTTTCCTACCCAGGCTGAATATGAACCCCAATACTCATATTTCAGCATCCTGAGTATCAAGGATTATGAATGTGCACCACTCAGATCCTTGTTATCTCCCAATAACAAGTGTTATCTTTCAGTATGAAGGGTTTCAGAGAATTCAGCATTTCTTCATGGTGCCCAGATTTGTGCACAAATCTCAATTAAAATTCAACACCAAGCCACACATCCACCACAGATGCTACTCCCTAATCTGCTAAAAACAATCTGGCTCTGACATCTAGAACTTCTACATGACAGCCATAGCTTGGCATGTCATTTTTTATTTTTGAGAAAGTGGAGGTTTCTGATTTACCAATTTATTATTTAAAAAATGTTTCTGAAAGTAGCGCTGTGGGTCAATTGGTAAAATGCTCTCCTTGAGCTGAAGAACTCAGGGGAAGTTCACAATTCAAGACCCACGACTGACAGAAAATATAAAAAAAAAATAGCTGAGACAACATTTGTTTCTGTGCCAGGCATAATAATACATGCTCATAATCAAAGCATGCAGAAATATGAAAACAGGAAGATCTATAGTTTGATGCCTAAGGAACAGAGTAATAGGTTATGTAAAAAAAGAACCAACAATAAAACATAACTCCCCAAACAAAAACAATAATTTTTGCAATCAACCAACATTTCTGAGTTGAAGTTAAGATAAGTGCTTTGTGTCAGTATATGTGGTTCATGCCATAATCCTAGCTACTCAGGAGACTGAGATCTGAAGACCAATATTGCAAACCATTTGGGGAAGAAAAGCCCGTCAGACACTTATCTCCAATTAATCACCAAAGTGTGAATGCCAGCCTTCTGTGAAAAAGCCAAGTTAGAGCATAAGTTCATAAGTTTAAGCTCTTCTAATGGCACAAAAAGCAAAGTTAAAACCAAGGCAATACAAAAACAAAGACAACTGTTCACATGAATCCTGGCCAGCTCACTCCCAGAATGAGCGCTAAGATTGTGGATTAGTGGTAGAGTGCATGTTTAACATGTATGAAGCCCTGGATTCTATTCCTCAGTACCACATAATCAGAAAAAACTGGAAATTGTTCTGGGGCTCTTGTGGTAGAGTGCTAGCTTCGAGTAAAAGAAGCTGAGGGACAGTGCCCAGGCCCTGAGTTCAAGCCCCAAGACTGACAAAAAAGAAAGAATGAAATATGTAAAAATGTTTTATCATTGAATTTCTGTTTATGAGAATATTTAAAAAAGAAACAAAGTTTATGTATCCATGTGATTTGAGGCATCTGTACCTGGTAGTGGTGTGTAAATTACACAATGTTATCACCATATTGAAAGACTGATTTATATCTCTTTGTAGATGAAAAAAAAGTTCTCTGCATCCACATTGAATAGCCAAGAAGTACAATGTTTATCCTCTTAGCTCTCACAGTCATCAGATTTTTATTGAAATTCCAACTCTGGAATTTTTAAAAAATTTAATTGTGAAGGTGATTTACAGAGGGGTATTAGTTATCACTATATTTCTTCTTGTCTAAGTTTAAAATCCAGACAAAATGGCTTCTAGAGCTCACATCTGATGACATCAGGGAATGAAGAACATGTCCATAACTTCAAGAAAAAAGACAGAATTTTATGTCTCCTTAGATTTTAGGTTTTTGAATGCACAGGGAGGAACCCTCAAGATTGAGGACAGGTTAAGGACAAAACAGTTCCTGTGATATTCCATCAAATGAAGCTGATTATTCTCTTACATTACTACACAGAAATGCAAAATTACATATTATCATATATATATATATATATATATATATATATATATTTAGGTTAATACCTGCAAAACTTGGAGAAAATGGGTGCTGAGTTTATAGCATTGATTACTACTAAAGGATGCGATTATAAGAGAAATGTATTTTGTGTGTTTCTGTAAGGGCGAGTGTGTGTGTGTGTTTGTTTGTGTGTGTGTGTGTGTGTGTGTGTGTGTGTGTGTGTGTGTGTGTGTGTGTGTGTCACAAGTGAGTAATGGAGTTTGAACTAGACCTCTCAGTCATTTGTAGTGTCTTTCCTCAATGTTGTTACTCTACCCCTTGAGTCACATTTCCTCTTCTGGATTTTGATTGTTTAATCAGAGATAAGTGTGTCTCAGATTTTTTTCTGCTGGCTTTAAATCAAGATCTACAAATTTCAGCCTCCCCTGCAGCTAGGATTAAAAAACAGAGCCACTGGTGACTAGCGACTATTTTCTACATTAACCACTTTAGAATACTTGAATATTAAATGTAAACAAGTGTTCTATTTGAAAAACGGAGAAAAAATAATGCTTAAAAAAACTAAAAACCAAATCTCAGAATTGCAAGTGGCTGAACACAGCATGAAATACAGGTTTTAGATTGTGCACAGAAACAACTATATTGTTGGAACCTGAGGCCATCAGTCTCCTAAACAAACATTATAGATAGCAATTGCCAGATTGTGATTTTAAAAAGGGTAATGATAGTTTGTTTTTTAAAAAATAATTTTAGGCTAGCACTGGTGGCTCAGGGCTATAATCCCAGCCACTCAGGAGACTGAGATCTGAAGATCATGGTTCAGAGCCAGCCCCAGCAGGAAAGTCTATGAGATTCTTATCTCCAGTTAACCATCAGAAAACCAGAAGCGGCACTATGCCTCAACTGGTAGAGTGTTTGCCTTTTACAGAAGAGTGCTGCGACAGCATCCCGGTCCAGAGTTCAAGCCCCATGACAAAATAATAATGATAATAATGATAATAATAATAACAATAATGATAACAATAATAATGCCTTTATGATGTTATTAAGGTGTTGTATAGAAAGGCTACCATTTCATAAGTTTTTTTTTTTTATTTTCTAAAGGTTACAAACAAGCCCATCTTCATTGCCAAGAGCCATTATTTTGTCATCTGCATTCCAGCGAATCTGTCTGTACACGCAATTTGAACTAGAAAGCAAAGCAAACTAATTTTGACAATAAATATGTTTTTCTCTATACATCTTATAACTTAATTCTGATAACACAAATTTAAAAAAAATCCCTATTACTCATCCTAATTACATGGCAGCCATTCTTGTCTGCAAGTTGAATTAATAAAACAAACATTCTAAGAATAATTTATTTAATGAGACAGAGGCCAGTTAGTATTAAATATCAGTCATGGTTAACTTTGTAAAATACACTACTTTCTATAATAGAAAATAAAATACGCCCACTTGCAGCTGGGAAGTTCTCAGTGGTAGACTGCTTGCCTTGTAGGCATGAGGCCCTGGTTTCTATCCCTCAGCACCACATAAGCAGAAAATCCCAGATGTGGCGATGTGGCTCAAGTAGTAGGGCACTAGCCTTGAGATGAAGAGCTGAAACCCAGGCCCAGAGTTCAGGCCACTCGACTGACCATGTATATATATACACAACATATATATATATATATATATATATATATATATATATATATATATATATACATACATATATATATATATATACATACATATATACCCACTTACAATAAGAACATATATATTTCAAGGTCGTTAAAAATAGGTACACATTTTTCTTGTTTTCCATTCTTCCGGAGTTTTTATTTTCCAGAATCACCTCTTTGCTAATATTTTATTATTCCCCAAGTCTGTGTGGCCCTATTCTTTTGGGTTTCTTTAGCCTACTTCGTACATGCCAAGCTTATTCAACTATTATATATGTATATGAATAACTTGAAAATGCCTATTTCCAATCAAATCTCTTTGTATACATTTCTGATGCTTAACTGCCATTAAAAACTTGTTAAACAGGAATTATTTCCTTATATTATGATATTAGTATATAAATAACTTTAGGAAAGTAAAGGAATATCACCAATAAGTAAAATTTATGATTGCTATATTAATGTTAACCATTAATTAATACAATGTTTATCCTTTTAACTTATTAGAGTGCTGAAGTGAAAGTGTCAATGTATAAGGGGTTGGGGTCCCTGGGTAAAGGTCACGAAATCACCAGGACACAGGGCATGGAGAGTGCAAACAGCAATTTCCACTGCATGCTTTGCTTTATTGCTAGTGGGTATTTAAAGACAAGCAAGCATTATCTTTGCCAAGATTTAGTCAGAAGACTTTCCCACAAAGAATTTCAACAGATACAATTTTGCTCAAACTATGAGACATATCTTTATATATTTTTATCTAAACTATTTTAGAGCAAGTTCAAACCACTTCCCAGTACTCAGGAAAATGATTGACTAGATGTTCGTCTATGCTTAAGTAAGCAGAAAAGCTACTTCGTCAGCTCCCAGGAATCTGTGACATGTGTTTTGAGATAGGGAGAGAGAACATGTAACCTCTCTAGCCCTGCATGCCAAGAGCTTTGCACATACACAAATACAGTCCTCACATAATCCTGAGGCTGGAGCCTGCATCATTCATCCCTCCAACACAGACCCTAAGTCTTCACAGGAAAGGAGATTAACTTTTTGTGTGCTACTTGACCTCAGGACCTTACTTCTCATTCTACCTTTGCGCTGAAGGCTTGGGCTCTACTATTTTTCACAGCTCCACTTTCCTACTCATTTACGGGATTAATTATAGATAAGAGTCTCACAGACTTTCTTGCCTGGGCTGGATTAGAAACTTGATGCTCAACCTCAGTCTCTGAGGCAGCCAATATTATAGACATGAACCGTAAATGCCTAGTTTCTGTAAGAGTGAAAGGTACTGATTTGAAGCCCAGTAAACAAAAACAAAACCAAAAAGACAGCATATAAGTATATTGAGAGACTATTAAATCAAACATAATTATATGTGGGCTTCTGGGAGAAGAAAATCAGAGAACAATTATCACTATTATCTTTTCTGAATCTTTAAAATCAGAAATTAGTGTTGAAGGCATGGCTCAGTTGGTAGAACTTAGTGAGCTGAAAACAGTCAGATATTAAATTTGAGTCCCAGTGTTGGATCTTAAATAAACAAATTTGGAAAATAAATAAGAAATTGTTTCTTAAGAGTAAAATGCCTAAAGGTGACTCCTGTATGAGTTTATGGTTCAATGTGACTGCTACTTAGGAAAAACTGAAAATGCTCAGGAAGACAGAATTTTAGAATTAAGCAATGACCATATGCATAGCAGATCTTAGCACCTGTAATTCGATACTACATGAAGTGTATTATATTAATGACATAAAAACTGTTGTACACATTAATACTGCTCATAAAATATATTTTGCTTCATGCTCTATCTCTGAATAGTTGATTCATTTCTTTCCAAAATGCTACTAAATATATACAGTCTTTCAACAACAACTCCAAAAAATATACTTTATCACTTAAATTTAGAATATTATGTATTTTTGTCTATTTCGGAGAATCACAATAACTTTTATTTTGTTCTTTAACTATTTATTTTGGTGAGGCATATTGTTACAAAAAACGATGGGAGAACCCTTAGAAGATTACATGATTTAAATACAAGTAACATAGCTGGGCACCAGTGGCTCATTCCTATAATCCTAAAGAGGCTAAGATCTGAGAATTGTGGCTAATCAGACTGGGCAGGAAGGAACTTGCTTTCCTTAGCTCTAACTAATAACCAACAAAGATGAAAGTAGAGCTATGGCAAGTGGTAGAGCACTAGCCTCATGTAAAAACAAATCAAAACAAACAAAAAGAGGACTGGCACACACAAGAAAATCTAAGTGACAGGAATAGAGTTCTGAGAGCTTCTGGGTATCACCTCAACTTCCTAATGGGATATGCACATGGGAATTTAAAATATTTTTCATTTTTAAAAATAAATTAAAAATTTTAGTCACAATGAAGAATTTTCATATGGTCAAACAAGTACTAAATTGGGCAATGAGGATAGCTCATTTTATGTTTTCATGAGCAGAAATACTTTGCAGTTGGATTTGAAAACACTATTATATTTTAATTTTGCCATGTCATCATTTTGATTCAAGTTAAAGTACTTGGCCTATGGAACATTAATGGATAAGATATGAAATCTCATCACAAATCTCCACAATTGAGAACTGATTCCTATTATGTGTAAATTCTTCATGCATGTCACTAAATGATAAAGTCCTGTAAGATACCTTCATTCACTCATAGACTTTCAAAAAAAACTAAGCAGTCTGCCTAGCATGGTGGACATCTCTAGTTTGGAATGTAACTTGCAAGATGGGAACAGAGCAACCGGAGGGGAGACTTCAGACCATGGCAACTCATTTTGGTTGAACTGATGTCCCTGATGAGAATGTTTATGTCAAAAGTTTCACCACCAAGGTTTCAAAGGTGATGCTGTAGGACAATCCCTTCCCCTCCACAGCTATATAAAATGAAGCAAGTTCTGTCTCCTCCTTGTCCTATGGCAGAAAGAAAGCTCATCAGTTTTCAATAACTTAAGGATTTGTTTTCAGAGTATGACTATCAGATTAGGAGAATCAAAAAAATCTGAAGTATTCTAATACATTGGAATAAACTATTTTTTCATCCTATACACAGTTAGAGTGAGATTAAAAGAGATATTCTTAATTCTATAATAATGTCTAAGATACAACACAATTAGTTTAAACATTTTTCTGGATCATCAAAGCTGTAATCTGAAAAGAAAATGTTCCTGAGGCAAAAGTTGAGAATTCTCACTCGTACCACACCCCCACCGCCAAAATTATTTTTTTGGTCATTCAAATTTATCAGTAGGTGGATGAGACGCTTATAGGTTTAAAATTAAAGCCATTTGTTTTCAATTTTTTTTTATTTTGGGAAAAGGGACTAGGATATTAGAGGTATTCAGTATTAAGACAGATAAATCATATCTAATATAGTAGAACATAGACTAATCATCACTGCTTTTGGAAAGCCTTGCTTTATTTCTAGAGATTCCTATACTTTCCTTCAAGGTATCTGTCTAGTATACTCTTTTTTTCTGGTACTTGGTTCTGAGCTGCTTTTATTCAAAGTTAGTGGTCCACCACTTGAATCACAACGCCACTTCCAGATTTTTCTGTGATTAGTAGGAGATAAGTGTCTCATGCACGGCAGGTGTGAGCCATCGGTGCTCAGGCATTCTCAGAAGTGGGGCTGTGAATATAAGTAGTAGAGCAGTAGCTTTGAGCAAAAGACCTCAGGTACAGGATCCAGGCCCTGAGTTCTAGCCATATATCTAGCAAAAATAAGAAAAAAGAAAAGAAAAAAGAGGTAGAATCTTTAAGACATGATCATGAAGGAGAACTCTGCCTTCATATACAGATGATTTCATTGTGCAAATAAACTTGTTGCAAAGTCAGTATAGTGTTACCCTCTCAGTCTCTCATTCATGCTTTTTTGCCTTTCTAATATTCTTCATGGGGAGACACAGCAAAAAGACCTCAGTTACATATTTGAACACCATGCTCCGGTGCTCTGTTTGACTCATTTCTTTGAGATAAGAATAACAGGTGGACCCATTGCAACAATGAGATGTACAAGTTGTTATGTCGAAAAACGAATTTATCAACTTTGGTAAGGGGTAGGGAGAGGATCGAGGGGGAAGGGAGAAGTATGGGAAGGGATGGGAAGGGAAAAAACGAGGAGGCAACAATGCTTGATAAGGAATGTACTCGTTATCTTGCCCATGTAATTGTAACCCCTCTGTATGGTATTTTCACAATAAAAACAAAAAACAAATATATATATATATATATATATATATATATATGAATAAAAAATAATAACAAAGACAAGGTTTGTGGAGGGGAAGGGAAGAAACAAATGGTTTAAATAGGGATACAGCTGGACCCATTGCAACAATGAGATGTACAAGACATTACGTCGATAAACGAACTTTACAACTTTGGCGGGGGTGGGGGAGGTGATGGGACGGGAAACAAAGGAGGAGGCAAAAATGTCTGATAAGAAATATACTCATTACCTTGCCCATGTAAATGCAACCCCTCTGTATGGCATTTTCACAATTAAAAAAAATAACAAAGACAAGGTTGATTTTGGCTACAAGTGCAAAAGGAACAGAATGTATTAATCAACGGTCAGAACACTGAACAAGAAACCTGTGTACAATGAAAAATACTTGCTCTCTCAGTGTTTTAGAGGTTAGGGGAGCTTATAGGTAAATAATTTCTCCTAGATACTTCAATTTAACACTTACTACTACTGCTTTCATGGATCTTTTTGTACACAGCAAACCACAAGTGCAGTCACTGACTTAGAACTTTTCTAACTCCTTCTATTTTTAATTCATTAGGATTAAAGTGAAAGAAAATCCCCAGATATTTGTTAAAGAGTGGTTCATAGCCTTACCTAATAACATGGGAGGCACTGGTGGACCCCAGAATAATGTGTACAGTCTTCTTATGATACACTCTGGAAACGTGTGGAAGTGGAAGGTGGTGCAGAACAAAGAGGAAGATTTAAACGATAAAAAGGAATA
The DNA here is from genome assembly GCF_024711535.1 of Dipodomys merriami. Taxonomy (NCBI): domain Eukaryota; kingdom Metazoa; phylum Chordata; class Mammalia; order Rodentia; family Heteromyidae; genus Dipodomys; species Dipodomys merriami. Next base: position 402,692 of record NW_027206366.1, read on the forward strand.
ATGGAAAATAGACAATCTTTTACAAAATTACTTTATTACAAACTCAATTATTCATAGAAAAAAAGTAGCTTAAGAACCTTCAATTCATTGCAAAAAATCACAACGTATGAGGTAAGACAAAATATAGAAAAACTAGCCCTAAATATACTTCATCGAGAAAATGTACTCAATTTGCATCCATCTGTCCAGTTAGGAACATTTTTTTTTTGTCGGTTGTGGGACTCGGGATTCTGGGTCTGATTTGAGCTTTTCAGCTCAAGGCTAGCGCTCTACCACTTAAGCCACTGCACCACTTCCAGTTTTCTTACAGGTTTATTGCAGATAAGAGTCTCATGAACTTTCCTGCCTGAGATAGCTTTTAACTGCAATCCTCAGATCTCAGCCTCCTGAGGAGTTAGAATTACAACCAAGAGCCACTAGCGCTGGCTTGAGATTGTTTTTCTTATCTGTCCTTTCGAAATTGTCAAGATTCTAACACTGTTGTAGCATTACTTAAGTATAAATATTATAACAACTAGAAATCGAAGAAGCTACTAATCCTACCTGTCAAGATAGATAGTGATAATTATTTCAAGTTATTGCTTAGCCATGTATCATCACTATTCAAATCTATTCTTAATTTGAAAAGATTTGAGTATAGACTGATTTTCCAAATTCACTATATTTTTAAGAAAATTTTTCTAGTGATATGTGTCAGTAAAGCATGCTTTAGATAAAATCGCTATACTGTATGGCTTAAAATACAAAGTAATTTGTAAATATGGTTTTAGAACTCTAAAATCAATGACTGAACCAGGTCTGTCATTATTTTTATGTACCTCAGAAATTCATAGGAATTATTCTATACAATGTATCAGATTTCTCAAGCTAAGATATAGAATAAAGTATATGACTTGGATACCTAAAATTAAAGCAATATCATTTCTCCAAATACTTTGTTAGTGTTAGTCCTGAAAATTCACCTTATAATATCTTATTAATAGAAATACTTGTTGGGTGCTGGTGGCTCACGCCTGTCATCCTAGCAACTCAGGAGGCTGAGATCTGAGGATCGCGGTTCAAAGCCAGCCAGGGCAGGAGAGACCGTGAGACTCCTATCTCCAATAAACCACCAGAAAACCGGAAGTGGTGCTGTTACTCAAGTGGTAGAGCGCTCGCCTAGTGCTGAAGAGCTGAGGGATAGCGCCCAGGCCCAGAGTTCAAGCCCTACGACCGACAAAAAAAAAATACTTATCAATTTTGTGATGATACAGAGATATTTAAATCTATACAGTTTTCAGTTGTTTACTTCTCTGAAAGGTTCCCACACTTGTTCTCTTTTACATTTAAAGAAGATATATGTCATTTGGATATAGGTTCTAATTGAAAACTTAAGAAAATGTAAGGTAGATGCCAATGTCTCATTCCTGTAATCATAAGCTGATGAGATCATGGTTCTAATTCAGCCCAAGAAGGAAAGCTAATGAGACCTTATCTCTAATTAACCACCAAAAAGACAGAAGTGGGGCTGTGGCTCAAGTGGCAGAGAACTAGCCTTGAGCACAAAAGTTCACAGACATTGTCCAGGACCAAAATTCAAGCCCCGAAAATCTACCCCGTCATCAAACAGGGCTGGAATTCAGCTTAGCAGCTTAGCATGCATGAGTTTTGATCCTTAACACAAGAAAAGGAAGGGATTGGGTGAGAGAAGAGAGAAGGAGAGAGAAAAGAAGAGGGAGAATAACTGTATATGGAAAAGAGGGTAGCTCTGCATAATAAATGATGTTCACTAGGGAACATGGTCAGACAAACATTTTCTGTAAAGAAACAGAGTAAGTAAGTATGTCCAGGCCTTGGGAGCCACATGATATCCCATACGTTTTACATTCTTCTGTGGCAGTGTGACAGAGGACACAGATAGAAATAATATATTAAAACTTTACTAACATTAGCTGAAACTTGAATTCTATTTTTATTTAAAATATGGCTAGGTAAACTGACTGTCTGAATTTTTAATTTCATGTAATTTTGCTTACGTTAAGTGTTGTCACTTACAGGTTTGTGGCTGGCTACTCAACTGAGTAGAACAAGTTTGGCCTCTGATGAAGTTTCTAGAGCACCTCCAAAGTCATCCAGGAACAGAAGCCATGGAACTCATTCAGTTTTTCAGTAGTCACATAAGAAACAGTAAAATAGGAAAATAAATAAAACCTATAATAAAAACCACCAAAAGAGCTTTAATCAAAATTCAGCATAATTATCAGATGTCATCATTCTGAGTATTACAGATGTGAACTACTCTCAGCTGTTTGTTAGTTTTTTTTAAATACCAAGACAGCAGTGTATTTTATATTAGACGCATCTCCTTCCTGCATTCAGCAGTCATTTATACCCAAGGACTACTGTAATGGATGAGGTACAACTAGCCCTACTTTGTAGTTTGCTAGGAACTACAAGGAGTCAGCTAGAATTCACCATAGGAAAACAAATCAATTAAATAGGGATATAGGTGGACCCATTGCAATAATGAGATGTACAAGTCGTCATGTCGAAAACCAACTTTACAACTTTGGTGTGGGGGGGGGGGAAGGGGGGGAGAGGATGGGAAGGCATGAGAAGGGGAAACAAAGGATGAGGCTACAATGCTTGATAAGAAATGTACTCATTATCTTGCCCATGTAATTGTAACCCCTCTGTACCTTATTTTCACAATAAAAAATTAAAAAAATAAAATAAATGAGGAAGCTGGGTACAGGTGGCTCACACATGTAATCCTAACTACTCATGAGACTGAGATGTGAGGATTGCAGTTCAAAGCCAGCCCAGGTAGGAAAGTTCATGAGATTCTTTTTATATTTTTAGTTTCTTTTTCATTGTAAAAATACAATACAGAGAGTTTACAATTACATGGGCAATGTAATGAGTACATTTCTGATCAATTATTTTTGCATCCTCCTTTATTTCCCTTTACCATCTCTTCCCATCCACCCCAACCCAATACACCCCTCGCCCACTGCCAAAATTGTAAAGTTTTTTTTTTGACATAAAGACTTGTAACATCTTATTGTTGCAATGGGTCCACCTGGATCCCTACTGAAACAATTTGTTTTTTCCCTTCCCCTCCACTAAGTATACCAGTATCAAATACAGTGAAAAAAGGGTTATACTGTGAGGGAAGAACATACAAAGCAAAAAAGAAATAATCTTATGAATATGTTAGGAACAATCGCAAGAAACAAAAAAAATAAACATTTGAATCCTTATCTTCGGGTTCATTTCATCTAATATCAACTTATCTGTTTCTGCTTGTCTCAGATATATACTAGTTATTGCAAATAGGGGAAGCTTGGAACCAGTGTTTCCTTGGTCCTGGCTTACTTCAATTAATATAATTTTTTCCAAGACTTTCAATTTCCTAGCAAATGGGGCAATATCCTTCTTTTGATAGAGCAAAGAAATGTGGTATATGTACCACATTTTCTTGCTCCATTCATCTAGTGAGGAGCATCAGGGTTGGTTATACTTCTTAGCTATGGTAAAGAATGCTGCAATAAACATTGTTGTGCTGGTAGCTTTAGTGTGGTCTTGTTTGTGATCATTTGGGTAAATGCCCAAAAGTGGGATTGCTGGGTCATGGGGAAGCTCTATGTGGAGTCTGTTGTAGACCCTCCATACTGCTTTCCAAAGTGGTTGAACAAGTTTACACTCCCACCAACAATGCAGTAAGGTTCCCTTCTGTCCACATCCCCTCCAGCATCTGTTGTTATTAGAGTTCTTGATTATAGCCATTCTAACTGGAGTGAGGTGGTATCTCAATGTTCTTTTGATTTGCATATCTTTTATGGCTAGGGAGGTGAACAATTCTTCATGTGTCTACTGGCCATCCTTCTTTCTTCTTCAGAGAAGTTCTCACTTCAAGATTTTAGTCCACTTATTAATTGGGCAGTTGATGCTTTGAGGATTTGTTGGAGGATTTAATTTTTTGAGTTCTAAGTATATTTTAGATAGGAGATCCTTGTCCGTTGTATGGCTAGTGTGGGCCTTCTATTGATCTTGCTAGCTAAGTCCTTTGCCAAGCAGAAGCTCTGCAATTTCATGCAATCCCATCTGTCCAACCTTTCTTTGATTTGTTTTGTTTCTGGGTCTCTATTAAGAAAATATTTTCCTGCACCAAGGAAACCTAGGGTTCCTCCTGTTCCATACTGTAATGTTTTCATTGTTTGCTTTGATACTGAGATCTTTGATCCATTTGGAGTTGATTCTGGTACAGGGTGACATATAAGAATCTAGCTTTAATTTTCTACAAATGATTAACCAATTTTGCTGGCACCATTTACAAAAGAGTCTGGCTTTCTTCCATTCTATTTTTTAGCTCCCTCATTAAAGGCTATAGTTCTGTCGGAACACTTCTGTGTTCTCATTTCTATTCCATTGGTCCTGATGTCTTTCCTTGTGCCTGGACCAAGCTGTATTGATTACTATGGCTTTGTAGTAGAGTTTCAAATTTGTTATTGATATTCTTACAACACTGTTCTTTCTATTCAGGATCGTTTTTGCTATTCGAGGTCTTTTATTGTTGTGTATGAATTTTTTGATTGTCTTTTCTATTTCCTTGAGAAATTAGGTTGGAATATTGATAGGAATCCTGTTGAATTGGAAGATAGCCTTGGGAAATATTGCCATTTTCACGATATTGCTTCTGCCAATCCAGGAGCATGGGAGTTTTTTATCACTTTCTAAGTTCTATGTTGATTTCCTTCTACAGGTTTGTAAAGTTTTCATCATAGAGGTCCTTCAGTTCTTTGTTTATAGTTAAGTTCTAGGTATTTTATTATTTGTGGAGCTATTATGAACAGAGTTTCTTTCCTGATTTCAGCCACGCTTTTTTCAAGGTTAGCATACAGAAAAGCCATTGATTTTTGAGAGTAAATATTATACACTGTTACTTTGCCAAAGTTTTGAATCAGCTCGAGTAATTTGACAATGGAGTTGGTGGGATTCATTAAATACAAGATCATGTCATCTGCAAAGAGGGAGAGTTTTACTTCTTCTTTCCCTATTGGGATCTCTTTTATGTTTCCATCTTGTTTTATTGCTGAAGCTACGCATTCTAATATTAGATTGAAGAGATATGGAGAGGGTGGACATCCTTGTCTCATTTCTGAGTTAAGAGGAAATGGCTTGAGGTTTTCTCCATTAAGAATAATGCTGGGTATTTTATTTTTTGTGGGGCTATTACAAATGGAGTTGCATTCCTAATTTCAGCCCCACTTTTCTCATTGTTGGCATACAGAAAAGTCATTGATTTTTTAGGGTTAATTTTATACCCTGCTACTTGCCAAAGTTTTGAATCAGTTTGAGTAATTTGGGAGTGGAATCTATGGGATGCTTTAAGTACAAGATCATGTCATCTGCAAAGAGGGAGAGTTTTATTTCTTTTTTCCCTATTTGGAACTCATTTATGTCTGCAACTTGTCTTATTGCTGTAGCTAGGCATTCTAATGCAAGGTTGAAGAGAAGGGAAGAGTGTGGACATGCTTGTATTGTTCCTGAGTTAAGAGGAAATTGCTTTAGTTTTTCACCATTAAGTATAATGCTGGCTGTAGGTTTGTCATATACAGACTATTGTATTGAGGAATGTTCCATGGATTCCTAATTTTTCCAAAACCTTCATCATAAAGGGGTGTTGGATCTTGTCGAATGCTTTTTCTGCATCTATTGAGATAACCATGTGGTTCTTATCCTTGCTCCTGTTGATGAGATGAATAATATTAATTGATTTACGTATATTGAACCAGCTTGGCATCCCTGAAATGAATTCTGTTTGATCATGGTGTATGATTTTTTGGATAAATTGTTGAAGTTGATTGGCCAAAATTTTGTTGAGAAGTTTTGTATCAATGTTCATCAAAGAAATGGGTCTATAGTTCTCTTTCTTTGATGAGTCCCTGCCTGGTTTTGGGATGAACGTTATGATGGCTTCATAGAATGTGTTCGGTAGTGAACTTTCTCTTACAATTTCATTGAAGATTTGGAGGAGTATTGGTGTGAGCTCAGCTTTGAAGGCCTTGTAGAATTCCGTTTTAGAACCATCTGGTCCTGGACTTTTCTTAGCTGAGAGGTCTCTTATTGCTGTTTCTATTTCAATGCTTGATATGGGCCTGTTAAGATGGTTTGACTCATCTTGGTTTAGTTTGGGCATGTCAATATTTTCTAAGAAAAGGTCCATTTCTGCCAAGTTCTCAAACTTATTAGCATAAAGTTTTGAGAAGTATTCCTTAAAATGTTCTGAATCTTGGTTGTTTCCGTGGTGATGTTTTCATTCTCCTCTCTGAGTTTATTTATTTAGGTGTGTTCTCTTCTTTTTCTGATAACATTTGCTAAGGGCCTGTCAATTTTTTTGATTTTTCGAAGAACCAACTCTTTGTTTTATTGATTCTTTCTATCGTTTTTTGGATTCTAATACACTTAATTCTGATTTAATTTTAATTATTTCTTTCCGTCTACTGGATTGGGGTTTATTTTGTTGCTCTTGTTCAAGGAGGTTCAGATGTCTCATTAAATTGTTGGTTTCAGTTCTCTCCAATTTGTTGTTGTAGGAACTCAGAACTCATTTTTGTTGAACAGCATGAACTTTTGAATTTCCTTTCTAATCTCTTCCTGGACCCACTTGTGATTCAGCAGTGTGTTTTCAGCCTCCATGGGTTACCAGACATTTTTTGGTGGCTTTTGGAGTTGAGATCTAATTTTATTCCCTTGTGGTCAGAGAGAACGCAAGGTATAGCTTCAATGTTTCTGAATTTGGACAAGTTTGCTTTGTGGCCTACAACTGGGTCTATTTTGTAAAATGTTCCATGTGCTGCTGAGAAAAAATGTGTATTCTGCTACTGGGTGAATATTCAGTAGATGACTGTTAAATCTAGTTGATTTATGCAGTTGTTTAGATCTTCAATAGCCATATAATGGACAAGGGTCTCATATCTAAAATATATTTGGAACTCAAAAAATTAAATCCCCCAACAACAAATGCTCAAAGAAACAACTGCCCAATAAATAAGTCGGCTAATGACTTAAAGAGAAACTTCTCTGATGAAGAATGAAGAATGGCCAATATACACATGAAGAAATGCTCAACCTCCCTAGTCATAAAAGAAATGCAAATCAAAATAACATTGAGATACTACCTCACCCCAGTTAGAATGGCAAAAATCTAGAACTCTAATAACAACAGATGCTGGAAGTGATGTGGACAGTAGGAAACCTTACTTCGTTGTTGGGGGGAGTGTAAACTTGTTCAAACACTTTGGAAACTAGTATGGAGGTTCCTCAAAAACTCCACATAGGGTTCCCCTATGATCCAGCAGTCCCACTTTTGGGCATTTACCCAAATGTTTACAAACAAGACCACACTAAAGCTACCAGCACAAGTATGTTCATTGCAGCATTATTTACTATAGCTAAGCTATGAAACCAACCCAGATGCCCCTCAGTAGATGAATGGATCAAGAAAATGTGGTATATATACACAAAGGAATTCTATGCCTCCATCAGAAAGAATGACATTGCCCCATTTTTAGGATATGGAAAGACTTGGAACAAATTATATTAAGTGAAGTAAGCCAAGCCCAAAGAAACATAGGTCCCATGATTTCCGTTATTTGCAATATCTAGTATATGTCTGAGTCAAGCAGAATAGGCCAGATAATGGGATGCTAGGAAAATGAACCCTAAGATATGTATTTTAAATATTTTTTTCCTTTCATGCATTTGTTTCTAACGCAATTATAAGATTATTTCTTTTTTGCTTTGTATGTCCCTCCCCCACAGTATAACCCCTGCTTTCACTGTATTTGATGACGGTATAATTTGTGGAGGGGAAGGGGAAAACAAGTCGTTTAAATAAGGATATAGGTGGACCTTTTGCAATAATGAGAAGTACAAGTTGTCATGTCGAAAACGAACTTTACAACTTGGGGGGTGCAGGATTGGATGGGGAGGGAGGGAGGATGGGAAGAGATGGGAAGGGTAAGCAAAGTAGAAGGCTACAATGCTTGATAAGAAATGTACTCACTATCTTGCCCATGTAATTGTAACCCCTCTGTACAGTATTTTCACAATAAAAAATACAAATTAAAAGAAAGAATAATGCTGGCTGTAGATTTGTCATATACTGCCTTTATTGTTTTGAGGAATGTTCCTTATATTCCTATGTTTTCCAGAACCCTCATCATAAAGGGGTGTTGGACCTTGTCGAATGCTATTTTCTGCATCTATTGAGATAACCATGTGCCTCTTATCCTTTCTTTGTTGATGTGAAGCTTTATATTGATTTGCATATATTGAACATGGTTTGCATCCCTGAAATCAATCCTGTTTGATCATGGTGTGTGTTTTTTTGGATTAATGGTTGAAGTTGATTGTCAAAAATTTTGTTGAGAATTTTTGCATCAATGTTCATCAAAGAAATGGGTCTATAATTCTCTTTCTTTGATGAGTCCCTGCCTGGTTTGGGGATGTAGGTTACGATGGCTTCATAGAATGTGTTCGGTAGTGAACTTTCTCTTTCAATTTTATTGAAGATTTGGAGGAATATTAGTGTGTGCTCTGCCTTCATGGCCTTGTAGAATTCTGCTGTAAGTTCATCTGGTCCTGGGCTTTTCTTAAATGGGAGGTCTAATATTTTTGTTTCTATTTCAATGCTTGATATGGTTCTGTTAAGATGGTTTACCTCATCTTGGTTTAGTTTTGGCATTTCAATATTTGTGCCATGTTCTCAAACTTATTTCATAAAGGTTTGAAATATATTCCTTTATAATGTTCTGAATATTGGTGTTTCTGTGGTGATGTTCCCATTCTCATCTCTGAGTTTATTTATTTGGGTGTGTTTTCTTCTTTTCTTCTCTGAGTTTATTTATTTAGGTGTGTTTTCTTCTTTTCCTGATAAGATTTGCTAAGGGTCTGTAAATCATATTAATTTTTTCAAAGAATCAACTCTTTTTTATTCTTTTTCTGGTTTATTTGGAGTATAATTCTTGTAATTATTATTTAAATTAATTCTTTCTGTCTTCTGGATTGAGGTTTATATTGCTGATCTTTTTCAAGGAGGTTCTGATGTCTCATTAAGTTGTTGATTTCAGATGTCTCCAATTTGTTGATTTAGAAAATCAGCGCTGTAAACTTGCCTCTGAGCACTGCCATTGCTGTGTTCCAGAGGGGGTGGTAATTTGTGTGTTAATTTGTTTTGATTACCATAAACATTTAAATTTCCTTTCTAATCTCTTCCATGAACAACTGGTGATTCAACAGTGTGTTGTTCAGCCTCCATATGCTACAGGACTTTCTTTGGTGGCTTTTCATGTTGAGTTCTAATTTTATTCCCTTGTGGTCTGAAAGAATGCAAGGTATATCTTCAATGTTTCTGAATTTTGACGTTTGCTTTGTGACCTAAAATGTGACCTATTTTTGAAAATGTTCCATGTGCTGCTGAGAAAAACATGTATTCTGGTGCTGTTTGGTGAAATATTCTGTAGATATTTGTTAAATCTAGTGTTTTTCTCTTTGATTGTTCTCAGCCTGATCACACAATTCCTTTATTGCTCTTTTTCTCTTCTCAACCTGCTCATACAATTCCTGTATCAATCTTTTAGTAACCTCCTCACACTGTCGAGATTCCGGTATTAATCATGGGTTTCCCTTCTCTCTCTCCCTATCACGCTCAAACTGAGTCCTTTTCAGGATTTCAGTCTTTTAATTCACCATGTTTACCAGTATTGTTCATAAAACTTTCTTTGAAACCTCCTCTGTATTATACATTCACTATTCTCACCTGATTGTCATAAGAGGGTGTAAAGATACATTGAATTGCCATTTTCTTGTGTTTTTCCAGCTTGTTCTGCCCACTTGGTATGAAAGTAACACCAATTTTGTGCTAGAACATTATTTTAAGGCAAGCATCAACCAAAGTCCTGTAGTTGCACAGTCAACATGGCTGCAAATACATTCTAGTTCAACAGACACAATCTATTCAACATCAAACAACTATGAATTAAGTAGATAAGAACAGCAAAGAAGAATTTGGCAAACCAGAAATTATTAGTTTTAGGGAGAATATGTGAAAAAATAGTATTAGAGGGATGTGGAAAGGTAAAAAGAGAGTGAATTTTACCAAGTCCTAATCTCAGAGAGGGAAATGGATTGGACAGAATGATAGGAGAGAGATTGTTTTTTAAAAAGGAAAAAAATGGAAAAACAAAAATTTAAATTTAAAAAGTGAAATACAATAATTATTTAAGTTAAAAGAAGTTATATTGAGAGAAGAAAAGGTTAGAATGAGAGGAATGGAGGGATAGAAAGGAGATATGAAAAACTAAAAATAAAAATTCTTAAAATTATTTACTTGAAAATTATATAGCTATAAAGATATAATACTGCCGTTAAAATTTTAAGCCTAAGAGGTTGTGAATTGAGTAATAAATTTATATATTAAGTATGTACACAATGGGAGAAATGGTCTAATAATCAGCGATGGTTATATATCTGGGGATGAGCAGAACAGCAATTAGTTCGCACAAAAAAAAGAAGAAGGAAAAAAATTGAAAAGAATAAAAAGGACCAAATGTTCAAAAGGGGTAAAAAAAATGTACACACACACACATACACCTAAAATAAAAATTAGAGGGGGAAATAAAGATTCATAGAAAAAAATTTTAAAAATTAAAAAATTAAAAAAGGTACAAAAAGAGTTTTTTGATTTTTTTTTGGGGGGGGGAGTGGGAAGGTCCTGTATCTCCCTTGTGTCCATGACCAGTCTTTTGGTTTAGTCTTTGGTCTACTTGTGCTTTTTGCTTTTCCTGTGGCTTGAGTGGTTTGTCAAGTCAGTTTGTTTGAGCAGACAGAAAAATGCTCTGATTGATCAATCTAGTTGATTAATCTAGTGGTGAGAGTGGTGTGTTAAAATCCCCTACAATTACTGTCTTGGATTTATATGGGATTTGAGGGAAAGTAGAGTTTCTTTGATAAATTTGGGTGCTCCATTGTTTAGCGAATAGATATTTAGAATTGTAATATCCTCCTGAAGGAGAGATCCCTTAATTAGTATGTATCGACCTTCTTTATCTCTTTCACGAATTTTAATTTGAAGTCTATTTTATCTGATATTAGGATTGCATCTCCCGTCTGTTTATGCGGGCCGTTTGCTTGGTAGAGTTTGTTCCAGCCTTTAACATTGTAAATGTGTTTGTTTTTATGGGCAAGATGTGAGTCCTGAAGGCAGAAGACAGAAGGATCTTCTTTTTTAATCCAACTAGACAGTCTATGTCTCTTAATTGGAGAGTTAAGTCCGTTAATGTTGAGAGAAAGGACTGAGAGGTATTTGGGAGTTACTGCCATCTTATCCACCTTCTTCAGGGCTGTGAAAACTAGGTTCTTCCTATGGTTCTTTGATTCTCAGTTTGGGTGCAGTTTCTTGGCCTTTATTGTGGTCTTGTTGGTTTTCTATGTGTAGGACGTCTTTAAGAATCTTTGGAGGGTTGGTTTGGTGGAGATACATTGTTTCAATTTTTCCTTGCTATGGAAGGTTTTTATTTGAGCTTCAGTTATGAAGGAGAGATTAGGTGGGTACAGTATTCTTGGTTGATAGTTGTTTGTTTTTAGGGCATGGCATACATCATTCCAGGCTCTTCTTGCTTTGTCTATGCTGAGAAATCTGTGGTGATTCCAATTGTTTTCCCTATATAGGCAATTGATCTTTTCTCCTTGACAGCTTTAATGATCTTTTCCTTCCTCTGAATTGCTCCTGTGTGGATTATAATGTGATGGTGGGATGTCCTATTCTGGTCTGGTCTATTTGGAGTTCTAAAGACATCTTGTATCTGGTTAGGCCTATCTTTTTGCATTTTTGGGATGTTCTCTGCTAGGATCCTGTTAAACAAATATCTTAGACCATTAACTTCTGTTTCTAGGAGCTCCTCTACAAACATTATCCTCACATTAGGCCTTCTGATGGTGTCTTGGACTTGTCTTGGATGGTTGTATGTTCTTTCTCTGTAATATTAGGCTGTATTCAATTTCAAGATTCGATCTTCTGCATGGTCTAACCTGCTGTCAAGAGTTTCAACTTTCTTTTTTTATTTCTTTTCCTTCTAATTGTCAGCTTTGATGGTTTCAAATTCTTTGTTGAACCTTTGTTTTAGATCTTGTATGAACTTCTTTCCTTCCTTAATTTGGTGTTGTGTTTATTCTCAAATCTCTTAGTTGATTGGTTTTTGTTTCCTTGTACTCCCATTCCTTCTGTTGGTTTCCATTCAGCATTCCCTTTTTGATCTCCCTGACTTCCTTCAGCTGTTTGTTAATGGATTACATGAATGCCTTTAGTGATCTTTGTGTATTCTCATCCTGTTCTCTCAGTTCCTGTATTAGTCTTTGCTTAGCTTCCTCACGCTCATGCCATTCCTGTAGTTCTCCTTGAGTGTTTTCAGCCTGCTCATGCTATTCCTGCCTTTTCTCTTTGAGTATTCTCAAACTGTTCCAAAAATCCTGTATCAGTTTTTGAGTAGTTTCCTCACGCTCATGATATTCCTGTATATACCTTTGGATTGCCTCCTCTCTCTCCCTATCATGCTCATACAGAGTCCTTTGTAGGTTTTCAATCTTTTCCTGCATTGACCTTTTTTTTTGCCTCCTCTCTCTCCCTATCACGCTCATACAGATTCCTTTGTATGTTTAAGATCTTTTCATTTATCATGTTTGCCAGCAGTGTTTGTAGAGCTATTTGGGAATTCTCCTCTGGATTATTCATTATCTGTTCTGTTCCGTGATTATCATGAGTGGGAATTGAGATACAAGGACTTGCCATTTTTCTTGTGTTTTTCCGGCTTACTCTGCCCATTTGGGATGAAAATATCACGTTTTTTGAAAGAACACTACCTTAAGGCAAACATCAACCAGAGTCTGTATTTGCACAGTCAATATTCTGCAGATACAATCTAGTTCAACAGATACATCTATTCAACATCAAACAACGATATATTAATGTGCTACAATCAACAAAGAATTTGGTAAACCAGAAATTATTAGGGTTAGGGCGAGATGTGGGTAAAAAATAGGAATAGAATGATGTGGGAAGGCACAGGGAGAGTTAACTAAGTCCTAATCTCAAAGCAGGAAATAGTTTGGATAGGATGACAGTAGAGAGAGAGAAAAAAGAATAAAGAGAAAGGGAAAATATAGAGACCAGAAAAAAAACGAAAGTTAAAATTAAAAATATTATGCATATAGGAAAACAAAATATTCAATGAAGAACATGAATATAATGAGAGAAGGGGAGGGATATAAAGGAGATGTGAAAAACTTAAAAATAAAAATACTTAAAATATTATATAGGTATAAAGAGGTAGTACTGCTATTAAAGAATTTAAGTCTAAGATGTTTCGAATTGAGTAATAAATTTGTAGATTAAGTGTGTACACAATGGGGGATAAGGTCTAATAATCAACTACCGGTTTATCTGAGGATATGCAGAACAACAATTAAGTCACATAAAGAAGAAAGAAAGAGAAGAAAAGGTGAAAAGGATAAGAAAGAAAGAAAAAAGATCAGAAGTTCAGTAGAGGTAAACAAAAAAAAAATTTTAAAGAAAAAAACAAATGTACACACACAAATACCCCTAAAATAAAAATTATAAGAGGAAAAAAAGTTACTAGAAAACAATGTTTTTCAAAAAATTAAAAATTTAAAAAAAGTTTTGAAAAAAAAATTTTATAAAAGGTACAAAAAAACAAGAAAAAAAAAGTTATTTGATTTTTTTGGGAGGGGTGGGGGAAATCCTGTATCTCCCTTGTATCCATAGCCAGCCTCTTGTTGGAGTCTCTGGTCAGCTTGTGATATTTGATTTTCCTGTGGCTTGGTTGGTTTCTTGAGTCAGTTTGTTTGAACACGCAGAAAAATGCTTTGATTTACCCAGGATTTTGTGATCATACTCCTAGGTTATTTCAATGGGAGGGAGATCTGCTTTGAGTATCATTAAATAAAGAGATGGCTTTTTCCTCAAGTTTGGAGATGCTGTGTTGAGGCTAGGTTCTGGGTAGAGTTGAGGCCTTTCAGCAAACAGTAGCTTTTCCTGGGGGCTAGTTTGTGAGAAACTCACAGAGCCCAGCCTGTAGCTCTCAGGGTATATGTTTACAGAATTTCAATGGATTGTCAAGGCTGCTAAAGGGAGGGGTAGCCTCTGGTTCTGATTACCCAGTGAAGAAAGCCACTCCTGGGGCTGGCGCCCGAGCTGGGTGACTTTTCCCTGGGTGGAGCTGAGTCTAGCAGGTCACATTAGGTTCTTGTGACCTGCTAAATGACTCTAGTTTTCTTCCAAGGCCTCAGTTAGAGCTAGCAGCTCCGCCGAGCTTTGTCAGTATCCAAGATGAAGATCTCCGGTACTGGGGGGGGGGTGGCATCCCTCCTCTGTTCTCTGAGAAGGGGTGAGGACGTTAGGCTTCTACTCACGCCCGAGTCATGGTTCCTGGGTCGTCTCTGACCTGGGAACTGCAGGATGAAGATGTCTGTTCCTGTCGGTTCTTGCTGGTGTTGAGTAGAATCCACTCACCACCGCGACTCGCTCCTTTGTCCCAGACTCTCTGTGTTTCAGGTATGGCGGGTACAGACGCCACTGCCACCACTGCTGCTGCAGTGGTGGCTGACGGCAAATGCTCAGATCTGTCTCCTTGCCTGGATTTTCCCTCTCTGGCCTAACTATCTGTCCTGTGATAGCACACTTGGTGTGATTCTCTGGCTTAGGACTGTTCACTGGAACTCTAAAACTGCTATGTGAATGCTTTTTTAGCCTCCAGCTTCTCCTCCACCATCTTCCTGGAACTCCTCCCTGAGTCTATATTCTTAACTACGGGTTGTATGTTATTTGATCTTTGCACAAGTTTGTTAGTAGATACAGAACACAGGTCATGGTTTTTCTATTTCAAATGGGCCATGAGAGATAGCTGGGCATGGTATGATAAACCTGTAATTCCATCACTTGCCATGCTGAATCAGAAGCATATTAAGTACAAGGCCGTCCTGGCTATGTAGTGAGATGCCACCTCAGAAGAGCAGAAAGTAAATAGCTCCTGACTATATAAGCCTTGGCAATTACTTTCTCATCTTCTGTGTCTACAAAGAGAAGCCTAAGACTCTTCAAGGCCAAAGAGAACGTATGACCCAAAAGACTTATCCAAAATAACTGGATACCAACTGTGTCAACTCATTCTTGGGCCAATATAGTGTCACCCTGAGGCACTCTTGAATAGTTGGGTCCATGTTCCCTCACCTTCTTTTCAGAAAGCGCCAGTTCAAAATCATCATTCCTAGAAATTAAAAGACATCAGTGATATTAGGATTTCCATTCCAGTGTATTTACAAGTCAGTGAATGCTTAGACATTGGCAACTATAAAATTAATTGACTAGCAATTGGTGCACAGTACCTGAAGACACTAATAGTTCATAGTATATATTCTGTGAATTAGAACTTATTGTTTGCTACCATCGCTGCAGCAGGTGCAGAACTAGTTGGGGGATGGCAGCAGCATCCTTGGCTCTAGCCCCTTGACCTCCGGAGTGCATCATGGAACCCAGCAGCCCTTCACAAAGGATGGGAGAAAATGGGGCCACCATAGAATTCTAGGCACCTCTGGTGTGGCATGAGACCGTCACCTCACTTCTGCATCCTGGCTGGATTAGTTGGAACCGCCTACCTGTGTCACTACACTACTGCTTCCAGTCTTGGTGGGTAGGGGCCATGTGCCTGTACTAACTCACTCCTGCTTCTGTTCTGGGTGAGTGGGGGCTTCATGCCCAGGTCACCTCACTCCTGCTTCCAGTCTAGGTGATGGGGGTCTTTGTGCCTGTGTTACCTCTCTCCTGTTTCCAGTCTGGGGGAGTGAGGGCCCAGTGTCTGTGTGACATCACTCTTGCTTCTTGTCTGCATGAGTAGGGGAGTAGGGGCTGTGGTGCGTGTGTCACCTCACCGCTGATTCTGGTCTAGGTGGGTAGGGGCCATGTGCCTGTACCACATCATTACTGCTTCCTGGCTGGATAAGTCGGGCCAGTGCCCTTCTCACCTCAATCGCGCTTCTGGTCTGTGTGAGTGGGAACCATGTGCCTACATTTCCTCAATCCTGCTTCAGGTCTAGGTGTGTGGGAATTGCGTGCCTGTCACCTCACTGCTGCTTTCAGTCTGGGTGAGTTGGGGAGTAGGGGCCATGTGTCTGCACCACCTCACTCCTTCTTCTGGTCTGGGCCAGTCCCACGGGCTCTGAGCTAATTACTCTCTCTAGATGTTGTTTACCAGCATGGACTGCAACCCATGCCAGAGGCTAGACTTTTCTAATTCTCATAGCAAAGCATGACATTAAGGGATGAGGATGGCACCTTGCTAGGTTTTAGAACTATGTTATAAAATTGTGTTTGTGTGAATGTGCACTGGTCTTGAGCCTTGAACTCAGGGTCTGATATTTATTGCTGAGTTATTTGATCAAGGTAGAGCTCTACTGCTTTAGCCACAGCTCAACATATGTCATTTCTTGTGGCTAATTGGGGATAAATGTCTCCCAGATTCTCCTGTCTGGGCTGGCTTTGAACACTGGCCTCGAATCTCAGTAGTTAGGATTTACAGGTGTGAGCTACTGGTGCCTCTATATTTACTTGATTGCCGTACAGAGAGAACTGTGCTTGGCAAGTGTTCTGAAGTAAAAAGAATTGAACTCTTCCAATAAGCAGTGGTGAAAATGTTCAGGTTCTAGCCCAACATTTATCTAATTCTACCAATTCAGGAAGGTGAAATATAAGAATTGCAAATAGCAATCAGTGTGTGGAGGACAGAGACCTTGAGACTATCTTTAACGAACTACCACAAACCCAGAAGTGGCACAGTAGATAAGTGGTAGAGCACCAAACTTGAGCAAAAACGCTCAGGTACAGCACTCAGGCTGTGACTTCAAGTCCGATAACCACAAAAACAAAACAAAACAAGAAAAAAGACCTGGGTTCATCAGTAGAAGTTTATCATTATAAATACCGCTTTCCCATTATATTTAGCTCTGTCATAGGTACATGAATCTTAGGGTATTTAGAAACTTGGTTAAAAATAGAGGAAGCATTGTTTGTGTGTGTGTGTGTGTGTGTGTGTGTGTGTGTGTGTGTGTGTGTGTGTGTGTGCGCGAGCGCGCGCGCGCGCGTGCATGTGCGGGTGCGTGTGTGCGTGTGTTTGCCATTTCTGAGGCTTGAACCTAAGGCCTTAATCTCTTGATTGGATTTTTTCCATCAAGGCTGGTACTCTGCCACTTGGTCCACAGTTCTACTCCCAGATTTTTTAATTGTTATTTGGAGATAAGGGTTTTGCATACTTTTCTGCCTATGGAGGCCAATTCTGGAATGTGATTATTTTGAATCATGAAATCAAAAATGTATGTGCAGATAGCTCTACTATAAGGCTGACTTACATTTCTTCAGGTATATATGTAGGATTCCTTGGGTGGAACTTCCACACTGGTTTCTGTTGGGCCAGCACTGATTCACTTAATTGCCAACATTGTGTAGGGTATCTTTCCCTACGTCCTTGCAAGTATTTCTGTTTTCTTTTTTAATAAGCATTCTGATTATGCAGACATGGAACTTCAACATAGATTTGATTTGCATTTCCTTGATTAGTAAAATGTATTACATAGACACCTATCTGTTTTTGGGAACGATCTAGTGAATTCACTTGCCTATTTATTTATAAGATTATTTGTTCATAGGATATTTCATTTTTTAGTCTATACATTCTAGATATTAAGATTTCTTCTGTTACTCAAAAGGCAAGAGTTTAGGCTTATTTTACTTAATCTTAATAAAAGAAAATTTGTGAGCTTCAAATTATTTAATGATGGATTAAAAAATGATCAGAAGGATGTGGCTCACATAGGAGAGTGCCTGCCAACAAGTATAAGTTCTGAACTCAGACTTCAGTGTCTACAAAAAATTTAATATATTTTATTATTTTAAAACAGTAAAAGCTAATCAGCTACAATTTCTCAAATATGTAAAGTTAAATATTTCACTATCCTGCATGATAAAACTATTGCAATTTTTACCACATACTAACAATTTTAGTTTTTATTTTTTCCTTGATAATCATTCAAGCTAGCAAAACTGAAAAAACATACAACTTTGGCCAGGTGCTGGTGGCTCATGTGTCTATTTCTAGCTACTCAGGAGGCTGAGATCTGAGGACTGCAGTTCAAAGTCAGCCTGGGCAGCAAACTCCGTGAGGCTTATCTCTAAATAGCCATCAGAACAATAGAAGTAGTGCTGTGGCTCAAGTGTAGAGTGTTTCCTTGTGCTGAATAGCTGAGGGACTGCCCTCAGGCCCAGAGTTCAATCCCCACAACCAACAAAAAACAAAACAAAACAAAACAAAAATCCAAATGTGTTTAAAGAGGAAGAAGCTCCAAGTTTTTATTCAACTTTTTTTTAATGTTTGTGGCATTTCATTGGGTAGAAAGTGAACAGCTTATATATATCATTTTGATAAACTTGCTACTACGTGGTTGCTTTTCTCCCATTTATAATTTCATTCATCTAACATTGTTGAAGATGAAAAACCCATCAAGGACAAGACATTTGGCAAAACTGGTAAGTTCAAATGACTATTAATTTCTACTTTGGCAAAGAAGCTGTGATTTTCCTTCCCTCCCCAGGATTTGAACAATGAAAACAACTGTCTTGATTTTTCCCAAAAGTGAGGAAGACAGCTCATATTCAAATAATTAGAAGATAATGAAAAGAACGTTTAGGACACACAATATATTTAATTTTGAACCTTCCTTTCAAAAATCTTCCAAGAAACTTAGAAAACTTTGATTATAGATATTTATATCAAAGAGCTGACTGCAGGTGCCTCATACCTATAATTTGCTACTCAGAAGAATGAGATCTGGGATTGAGATTGGAGACAGAGTGGAAAAGCAGTAATTGCATGGATGTTCCCTACTGTTAGATCATATGTCTCTTCCTCCCATCCTCAATGTGAAGCTGTCTCCCCACATCACCATCCTTCTGATTCATTGACATCATCATTGTGATTTCTGGTTTTCTCCTTCAGCATGAAATTTGCATGGAGTAGGCCATTTGCAGCTGTATTCTCATCTGTTTCTCCAGTTGCCTACAACAGTGCCTGGTCCTTTGTGCTTAGTAGCCTTGTGAGGAGATGAACCTGCTCTGCTCATGTAATCTCAGAATTCAGTTAGGAAAGCTCATCCAGCTGTGGTCTTGTGGTTAATAGTAATATTTTTCTAATTATTTTTTTCCTCCTTGTGTATCTAAGTCCACATAAAGGTGAGATCAGTGGCTGACACCTATCCGTTGTGATGGCAAAGTTGGCTGTAACATCATAGAAGTTTATTGTGAAGCTGTAGGAAGACCCATCCACCAAAGCACCTAAAATGGCAGGCTTCCCAGTCCAGGAATACATTTAACAGCTCTATAATCAAACTTTCATTCACTCTCTGCTGGATTGAGACTTAGCATTTCCCTTTCCTATTTAAAATAAAGAAAAATTCAAGACATGCCTTTTCTGATATGTCATTGAATTATTGAATTGTGTCTCCAAACAAAAAATAAGAATGCCATTAGTGGAATGTAAATATAAGGCAAGGAAAAAAACAAGCATAAAAGTTCCTAGGGAAAAGATCAAAAGTGGCAGCTGTGCAAAATTTGGTTCTTAAAACAAGGATGGTCTTCTCACACCAGTAATCCTAGTATAATATAAGCTAATGAAAGTTTTCTTTTTGTGCCAGTCCAGGGGATGTAACTTGAAGCCAGAGCTCTGAGTTCTTTTGCTCAATGCAAGCAATTTACTACTTGATTCATACCTCTACTTCTACTATATTTAGTAATGTAGTGGAAATAAGAACTTCCTAGACTTTTCTGCCTGTGCTGGCTTCAAACTGTGATCCTTGCTGTCAGCCTCCTGAGTCAGATTACAGGTATGAGCCACCAGTACAAAGATAAAGTTATTTTTGTGAGATATAAAAATTTACTTATATGAGATATATAAAGGAACATAAACAAATGAAACATTAGAACAACAGAACTGAAACAAGTTATAAAAAGGACATAAAAAGATGAACACCAAGGCCCCAAGTTCAAGCCTCAGTACCAGCACAAAAGATATAAAGAAGTGTAGAAGAAGAGAAGGAATAGACAATGACAGAGTTTTAAATTAATCAATCACTGGTGGCTAACACATGTTGTATTAACTACATAGGAGGCTAAAGTCAGAAAATACCTTTTAAAGGCAAGCCCAAGAAGGATAGTCCATTGGCCATTTTTGTGTGAGCCAGTCATGAGGATTGAATTTGTTTTACTTTACTCAAGGCTGGAGTTCTATCAATCTCAGCTTATTGGTGGAATCACTATCAGCTAATTGGAGGTAAAGAGTCTCATGGAATTTTCTGTGTAGGCTGGCTTCAAACTGTGATCCACAGATTTCAGCTTCCTGATACATTCTGTGCTTTGCATGAGACTCTTATTTCCAATGAACCACCAAAAAGTAGAGAAAAAATCCTGGAGGTTGAGCTGTGGCTCTAATGGCAGAAATGAGACAATGATTTCTGGGACAGCACCCACACCTTGAGATCAAACTCCAGAACCAGCACACACAAGAATAAAATAAATAAATGAAAACAAAGGTATAAGAAGAAAAGGGAGAGCCAATTGCAGAGTTGAAAATGAACAAAACTGAGGTAGCTTACACTTGTTATTGTACTTACACAAGCGTCTCACATCTGAGGATCAGTGTTCAAGGCCAGCCAAGGCAGGGGAGCCCATGGACTTAACTCTAATTAGGCAACTACAGTTTTATTTAAAAAGCTCCAAATTGTGCTGTGGCTTACACATTAGAGGGCTAGTATTAAAAATGTACTTGGATGGGGCTGGGAAGGTGACTGAGTGGGAGAGTGCTTGTCTTGCATGCACGAGGCCTGGGTTTAATTCCATAGCACCACATAAGCATGAAAAGCCGGAAGTGGCACTGTAGCACAAGTGGTACGTCTTTAGCTTCAAGCTGAAGAGCTGAAGGAAAGTTCCCAGGCCCAGAGTTCAGGCCCCACAACTGGCAATAAATAAATAAATATAAAAATAAGGATACAGCTGAACCCATTGCAACAATCAATGAGATGAATAAGACATTATGTTGAAAAAATTTTTACCACTTTGGTGCAGGGTGTCAGGGGGACAGTGGTGGGTTGGAGAGATGGAAAGGGATGGCAAGAGCAAACAAAGGAGGCAAAAATGCTTGATAAGAATATACTCATTACCTTGCTTATGTAATTAATTGTAAGCCCTCCATACCGTATTTTCAAAATAAAAAGAAGAAAATAAAATAAGATAGACGAGAAAAAAATTACTGGGACAATACCTAGGCTCTGATTTATAGCCCCAAGCTGAGCATACCTATGGAAATAAAAAATAGAAATTAAAAATATATCGGAAAAATCCAATTAAATTTTCAAAATGAGCCATGAGATTTTGTTTCATGTGTGTAATCCTACATTCTAAGATAGATGAAATTTGAGGGTTATGGTGTCTCATCTTCAAATCACCAGCAAAAAACAAAACAGAAAAAACAGAAGTGAAGCTGTGATTGGAGTTGTAAAGCACCAGCCTTGAGGGAGACAGCTATGAAACAGTGCCGTGGCTCAGAGATCCAGCCTCAGGATCACAAAAAATGGTAATAAGCAGAGAATCTGGGGCTGGTGACCCATGCCTGTAATTCTAGAACCTCAGGAGGCTGAAATATGGGGATCCAGTGCAAAGGCCAACCCCAGCAGTAAAGTCTAGCAAACAGTTTTTTCTGGGCCATCCTGGTGCTAGAACTATACTATGCCCAGGTTTTTGGCACTTAATTGGAGGTAAGGCTCTTAGACTTTCCATCTCAGGATGGCTTAGAACCATGATGATCAGACTTCAGCCTTCTGAAACAGGACAGTCCTTGCATGAGTTCTAGCTCCAACACCAGCATACACAAAACAATGAAATGAATAAAGGTAAAGAAAGGTAGAAGAAGAGAAGAACCAATAACCGTGGCTTCAATTAGCCAATCAACCAATCATTGGTGGCTCATAACTGTAATTCTAGTTACTCAGGAAGCTAAAATCTGAGGATAATATTTAAAGGCCCAACGAACTAGGAAAGTTCATAAGACGTGTGTGTGTGTGTGTGTGTGTGTGTGTGTGTGTGTGTGTGTGTGTGTGTGTGTGTGTGAGTCCTGCTGCTTGAACTTGTACTTTTTTTTTTCAAGGCTCTACTAATCTCAGCTTTTAAGTGGTTATAATTGGAGATATCAGGGACTTTCCTGCCCAGACTGGTATAAACTTTGCTCCTGTTTGTAGCCTCATGAATCTGGTCTGGCTCTACATGATACTCATTTCTAATGAAAAACAAAAACAAAAAAATAAAAACCTGGAATTTACTTGTAGTTCAACTGGCAGAACTGGGAAAAAACACCCAGACCCTGAGTTCTAGCTGCAGGACAAGCAGAGAAGAAATAAAAGAAAAGGAGGATACAAGTACAAAAAAAAAGTCAGTGACATTGGTTGAAATGAATCTAAAATTGTTTGCTCACACATGGTATAAGAGGTACTCAGGAGCATGAAATCTAAGGATCACGCTTCATGACCAGCCCACGTAGGAGAGTTCATTAGACTCATAGATCTAATTTGCACCAAAAATAAGCTACAATTTGTACTTTGGCTCGTGCAGTTGAGTGGTAGTTTAAAACAGAAAGCTTGGAACAGTATCTAATCCCTAAGTTGAAATCCTATACACACATTTCAAAAAAACAAAAAAGCACAAACTAAAAATGATGGGTAAAGAGAAATGTAAAGTTTCAAGATGAGCATGCATTTTGGTTCATATGTTTATTCCTAGATATTCAAGGTTCAAAGAAAGACTGGCCAAAAAAGTACATGAAACTCATTCCCAACTACCCAGTGTAGATATGATTGTAATTGTAAAGCATTGTATTTGGTTAAAAAGCTAAAAATTAACCTGAATGTTGTCCCAGAGATCAATTTCTAGTGCTAAAAAATTTGTAGGAGAAGAAAGGGCAACTGTATATTTAAACATAAGCCTGGTGCTTGGTGATAATGGCTGTACTCCTTCTCAAGAGGCAGAAATCTGAGGATCAAGTTTCAAGGTCAGCCAAGAAGCAAAGTCCCGGCAAGCTTGTGTATAGGTGTGTATATTTGTGTGTGTGTGTGTGTGTGTGTGTGTGTGTGTGTGTGTTTGTATGTGTGATGTGTGTGTTTCTGTACAATCCTTTGCTTAATGCCCTAGCATTCCCAGATTTTGGGTGTTGACTTGGAGATGAAAGTGTCATGGACTTTCCTGCCCATGCTGGCTTTGAAACATGGGCCTCAGATTTTAGCCACCTGATTTAGCTGGAAGTTGAGCTATGGCTTAAGTTGCAGAACTGGGGAAATATTTTCTGGGACGGCACCTAGATCCTGAATTCAAGCACCGGGACATGCACAGAAGAAAAAAGAAGAGTAGAAGTAACCAAGGAAGAGCGAGTGACAAAGGCTTAAATGAGTCAAGCATTGGTGGTTCATACATGTTCTAGTAGCTATTCAAGAGGCTGAACTCTGAGGATGATGGTTCAGGCCAGCACAGGCAGGAGAGTCCATGAAACTATTGTGTGTAATTAATCACCTCCCAAAAAAGGGCCAAAAATTATGGTGTGACTCATGTAATAGAGGATAGCATTGAATAAAAACTTCTGGGACAGAATAAGAGCCCAATTTGTAGACCAGGAACAGCACACACATGCAAAAAAAAAAGAATAAAGCAAAGCAGGTAGAGGCAAGCAAATATTAAAATTTTTAAATGACACAAGGTTTGTTGGTCCTCTGAGGATTGTGGTATCAAGTAAGCCTGGGCATGAACATGCTTGAGATGCTTATTCCAGCTATCTAGCACAAAGCCCTGAGCTGGACTCAAGGTGGTAAAGCAGCAGCCTTTATTTAAAAAGCTCAGAAACAGTCTCCAGTGCCAGAGGTCAAGCTGCAGGACCACTAAAATTTACAAATAAAACACAATAAATAAAAAGGAGAGTGGAAAAAGAGAGACTGAAATCTGAGGATCACAGTACAAAGCTAACACAAGTAAGAAAATCCATAAGATTTTCTCTGTGTGTGTGCATCTCTGTGCCATCCGGTGGCTTGTATGTGCCATCCTTGAACTTGTGCTGGTTTGGTCAAGGCTAGAGCTCTACCACTCCCAGCTTTTCAGTGGTTAATTGGAGGTCATAATCTCATGGATTTCTTTCCAAGGCTGGCTTGATTCATGATAGGCTTTGAATCAGACTATTATGTCCAATTAATTGTCAAAAAGAAAAGAAAGAAACCTTGGAATTGAGTTATGGCTCAAGTGGCAGAATTGGGCAATCACATTCTGGGATAGCAACCAGGTCATGAATTCAAGCCCCAGGACAATCACAGAATAATTAAACAATAGGAGGGTAGAAGTGCAGAGGGAAGATCAAATGACAGAGGTTTAAATAAATCAAGCATTGGTAGCTCACTGATGTTCTATCAGCTACTCAGGAGGATGAAATCTTAGGACAGTTGAAGATCAGCCCAGGTAGAAGAATCCATGATATTCTTATGTCTCATTTGCCACCAAAAATATGCCACGAGCTGTGCTCTGGCACATGTGGTAGAATGCTAGTCTTAAACAGAAAGCTCTGGGACAACACACATGCCCTGGTGCTGAAGCCCTAGCATAGACACCTACAAAAAGAAAGAAAAAAAGAGCACAAATTATAAAAGATGGGAGAAAGTGAAAATAATTTCAAAATGAGCCACGGTTGTTGGTTTATTTGTGTATTCCTAGCTACTCAGAAAGTTGAAAAATGAGGATCACAGCTCAAAGCCAGCCTGGGGAGGAACATGCTGAAATTCTTTTCTCCAACTACCCAGCAAAAGCTGGAAATGAAGGTGTGATAGTAGTTGTAAATTACTGAAATTCCATGAAAAACCTGGGAAACAGTACCCAGGTATATAATTCAGCCCAAAGTTGGCCAAAACAAAACTGAAAGAAGAGCAGAAATGACCATTTGAGATTTAAATATAAGCTTGGGTTTGATGGTTCCTGCTTATCATTTTAGCTCTTCAAGAGGCTGAAGTCTGAAGATACCACTTAAAGGCCAGCCCAATCAGGAAAGTTCATGGGGCTTTTTTTCTTTGTGTGCCAACCTGTGGCTTGAATTCATGTAGGAGCTCTACCACTCCCAGCATCTTGGTAGTTGATGAAAAGAGTCTCATGGACTTTCCTGCCCAGGATGGCTTCAACTTAAATCCTCAGGTTTCAGCCTTCTATGTCTTTCTGGGCTTTACATGAGATTCTTATCTCCAATTAACCATCAAAAGGAAGAAAAATATAACCTGGTGATTGAGCTGTAGCTCCAATGGCAGAAATGAGAAAATAATTTATGGGACAGCACCCAGACCTTGATATTAACTTCAGGACCCACACACACAAAGAATAAAATAAATAAATGTAGAGAATATAGGAGAAGAAAGAGCCAATTTCAGAGTTTAAAATGAGCTAAGCATAGGTGGCAAACACCTTTGATGGTATCCACTTGGGAGACTCAAATCTGAGGATCACATTTGAAAGCCAGCCCAGGTAGGAGAATTCCTGGAATCAAATCTAAGTAGCTACTTATAACAAAACAAAACAAAATAGCCACAAGTTGTGCTGTAGCTCATGTCTTGGTGTGCTAGTCTTCAATTAAAACCTCTGGGGCTGCACCTGGGCTGATTTGTAGACCCAGGACCAGCATACATAGAAACAAAAATACAAATAAAAAGTTGTAAGAATTGCTGGGAATGTGGCTTAGTGATACAGTGCTTGCCTAGCATGCTTAAATACCTGGCTTTGTTTCCTCAGTACCTCATAAATAGAAAAGACTGGAAGTGGCACTGTGGCTCAAGTAGTACAATTCTCACCTGGAGTAACAGAAGTTCAGGGACAGTGCCCAAGGCCTGGGCTAGGACTAGGAAAAATAACGGTGTGAGAAAATCCAATTAAAATTTCAAAATGAGCCATGCATGAGTTTTTGCTCAATATGTGTAATCTTAGTGACTCACAAGCCTGAAATCTGAAGGAAGGTGGTTGTTTACAGCCAGCCTGGACAGGGAAGTGCCTAAGTCTCCAAATAGCCAGCAACAAACAGCAGAAATGAAGCTGTGGTTGTAGTTATAAAGCACCAGCCTTGAGAAAAACCTGTGAAACAGTGCCCTGGATCACAGATCAAGCCTCAGGATCACAATAAAAAATTAACTGGTTGGAAGTAGAGAACTTAAGACTGTCGGCTCATGTCTGTAATTCTAGAAATGCAAGTCGCTAAAATTTAAGATCCTGTGTAAAGGCAAACCTAATCATGAAATTTCAGGAGACTGTTTTGTGTGTGGCGCCATACTGGGTATAGGTTTTTGTTGGTTGATTGGAAATAAGAGTTTCATGGATTTTCCTGTGCAGGCCGCTTTCAAACCATGAAGGACAGATTTCAGCCTCCTGAATCAGGCCAGGCCTTGCATGAGTTCGATCTCCAAGACCAATAAACACAAAAATAATGAAATAAATGAAAAGAAGGATAGAAGAAGAGAAGAAAGAACAAGTAACAGAGGTGTCAATCAGCCAATCATTGGTGGCTCATATCTTTCATTCTACATACTCAGGCTGAAATTTAAGGATACTGTTTAAAGCTCAGTTCAGGTATAGGTGTTCATAAGATGTGTGTGTGTGTGTGTGTGTATGTGTGTGTGTGTGTGTGTGTGTGTGTGTGTGTGTGTGTGTGTGTGTGTGTGTGACTACTCTCAGATTGTAGTGGTTAATTGGAGAAAAGAGTGTCATGGACTCTCCTCAATTTTCAGCCTCCTGAATCTGGCCTAGCTCTACATGATTCTCTTCTCTCCATTTAACCTCCCCCCAAAAGCAAAATGTTATGGTTGGTCCCATGTATGTCGTGAGACAGCATCTGAGCTTCAATTTCTACTCCCCGGACAAGCAAAAATGAAAAAAGAATAAGAAAAGAAGGTGGAAGCAAGCACATATTAAAGATTTAAAATGACCCAAATGTTGCTGGTCATATGTGTAATCCTCACTACACAAGAGGCTGACAACTGAGGATTGCAGTGTCAAGTCAGCCTGGGAAAGAATGTGCTTGAGATTCTTATCTCCAGCTACACAGCACAAAGCCTTGAGCTGTTGCAGAGATGGTAAAGCACCACCCTTGAGTGTAAAATGTAAGATATAGGCCCCAGAATCAGAGGTCAAACCACAGAACCAATAAAATTTTCAGAAAGAGGATGAAGAGATATTGAAATATGAGAATCATTGTTCAACGCTAGCCCATGCAAGAAAGTCCATGAGGCTTTGTTTTCGCATCTGTGTACCATCCTGAGGCTTGAACTTATTCTGTTTTGTTCGAGGATAGAGCTCTACTACTCTCAGCTTTTCAGTGATTGATTGGAGCTAAGAGTCTCATGGGCTTTTCTGCCCTAGTAGGTTTGAACCATGATCCTCAGATTTTAGCCAAATAATTCGTGCTGGGCTTTGCATAAGACTCATCTATTAACTATCAAGAATTGAAGAAAACCTGGAATTGAGCTGTGACCCGAATGCAAACTGGAAAATCACTTTCTAGGACAGCACCCAGAGCTTTAGTTCAAGCACTAAGACAAAACAAGTATAGCCACATGGTACACTTTGGCTCATGTGGTAAGCCACTAGTCTTGAAGAGAAAGCTCTTGCATTGTATCCAGGCCCTGATTTGTAGCCCCAGGGCTAGCACATATACAAAAATTAAAAACAAGAAAAAATTTAAAAAGACAAAAGGGGGAAAACATATTAATATTTTCAAATACCGATGGGTTTGTGGTTAATGTGTATAATTGGAGCACCTCAGAAAGCTGAAATTTGAGGATCATGGTTTGAAGCCATTCTACCCAGAAATATATATTAGAAGTTTATGTCCAATAAGCAAAACTAAGCTAGAAGTGGAGCTGTGGTTGAAGTTGTATAACATCATCCTTGGGTCAAAAAGCTAAGAAACAGAAGGGCACTGGTGGCACTAGCCTGTAATCCTAGCTACTCAGGAAGCTGAGATATGAAGATCATAGTTCAAAGTCAACCGGAGTAGGAAAGTTCATGAGACTCTTATCTCCAGTAAACCACCAGAAAACTGGAAGTGGTTCTGTGGCTCCAGTGGTAGAGTGCTTGCTTTGAGCTGAAGAGCACAGGGACAGCACCCAAAGCCCAGAGCTTAAGCCCCAGGAACAACAAAAAGAAAAACAAAAACAGCAATATTAAAATAAGTCAGTGGTTGGTTGCTCATGTCTGTAAATCCTAACTACCCAGGAGACTGAAATCTAAGGGCTGCAGTGCAAAGCCAGCCCAAGGAAAAAAGTCCATGAGACTTGTTCATGTAATTACCAGTACTAGAGCTTGAATTGCCCTGTTTTACTCAAGGCTATAGCTCTACTACCCACAGTTTTTTGGTGATTAATTGGAGATAAGAATCTCAGACTTTGCTGCTCAGACTGGCTTCAAACCAGGATCCTCAGATTTCAGCCTCCTTAGTTGTGCTGAGCATTGCATGAGACTTTTCAAATGAATGAAGCTGGAAGTTGAGCTGTGGCTCAATTGGCAGAACTAGGCAAAACCTCTGAGACAGTGGCCAGTCCTTACAGGCAGAAAAAAAAAACTTTTAAAAATAAATAATAGTAGGTGTAATATAGAAAAAAATCAAAAACCATGTTTAATATGATGCTAAGGAAAATTATGTTTCTTTGTAAATGTGGCAAATGAGAAAGTACGAAGTTTCAAAATGACATACTGAGTAAAGGAAATAGGAAAAATTTTAAAGTTCATGTAAATATTAACTACAAGCTGACATGACCATATTATAATGTGATCAGAAACTTATCTCTCACTTGTAATTGCTTACAAATAATTGTCCCTGCACTTTCAGCATCTACCATGGGGATTTAGACATGACCTACCTATGCATCCTTGACTGTGTAAGGATCTTCCTGCTTTAGCCTCTTGAGTTAGAACTGCAGGCATTTCCCTCATTTTAATATACGAGGTTTCCTTTAAAACTCAAAATTAATATTCAAATAATGGATTTCCTGTAAAGAATAACTAAACATCAGAGATCCACGAGAGATCCTCAGAGGAATATAATCAAAACAGTAGAAAAGGACCTACCAGTGAAGGTAGGTAACAGAAGGAAGATTTAGCATTTTTTGGATGTGTTGGAGGTTGAACACAGGGCCTCATACTTGATAGGTAAGTATAAAATTCAGTGAGATTAATTATATCCACACTGCATTGTAACAATTACCTCTATTTGTGAACTGTCTTTTAGATACTGATGGAATCCACACAATCATAGAGTAATGATAATTCCAATGTCCTGTCCCAGAAATTTTAATCTTACATTTTCTCTTATGAAATAGTTTAATCAATATGTTTCACATAAATAGTAGATTATTTTTGTATCCATCTGTGACAGATATATATTAATTGCAGCCTTTTTGTGGATAAGTCATAATCCATTTATGTATACCTAATATTTTATAAACTTGTTCATCTTATAGACACGCCAGGTATTTCCAACTTCTGACTATTCTGAACTTTGCTGTTATCATTGGTATATGAGCTATTAGTTTTTTTTTCTTTTGTTGTTTTGGTTATGCAATGAGAAATGGAATTGCTGTGTAATGTGGAATTCTATGTTACGTTAGAAGAATGTGTCAAATTCTACCAAAATTTCTACATCACTTTTCATCAGCACAGAAATGTACAAATGGTCAATAAAATGTACAAAAGTATTTCAAATCTTCCACAACTGTGCCCTAAAGGATCATTTTTGTTTTTTACTTTTTACTTGTTTTTATTTAGGCCATGCAGCCCTGGAACTATGTAGCATTGTCTAGAGCTGAAGTGAGAACAATACCAAATGCTACTGACCCAGCCTCCAAAAACATTTAATCTGGTAGTCATTTTTTTCTAGAGATAACTTTTAGTGATTTTATGCATTTTTACTCTTTTAAAATAAGGCTTTGAATTTTAAAATGACTTATATAAAGTAACACCTATGTGTAGCTTCATTTTAATAAGATAAAAAGTTATTTTTGATTTTATTTTATTTTTTGTCGGTCGTGGGGCTTGAACTCTGGGCTTGTGCGCTGTCCCTGTGCTCTTCATCTCAAGGCGAGTGCTATACTGCTTGAGCCACAGTGCTACTTCCTGTTTTCTAGTGGTTTATTGGAGATAAGAGTCTCACGAATGTTCCTCCGTGGGCTGGCTTTGAACCACAATCCTCAGATCTCAGCCTCCTGACTAGCTAGGATTATAGGTGTGAGCCACTGGCCCTAGGCTGAAAAATTATATTTACAAAATATATGAAAGCACAAAAAAAGGTTCCCAGCAGGAAAAATCTTACAATCACAGTCTGATGCTGACCCAAGCAAAATCGTACAATAAGAGCTTATTTAAATAAAATGAAGAGCAAGGGCTGGGGGCAGGGGTCAAGGGGTAGAGCACTTGCTTGCCCAGCACCAGCCTCTCAATCAAAACTGTAGTCCTGCCAAGGAATAAAATAAAGTATTAAAACTTAAGGAAATGTACAGACAATAGGATGATGCATGACATAGAGGTACACAGCTGTTAACCCAAAACTTGGGAGACTAGGCAGCAGAATTATGAAATTGACTTGGCTACATGATGAGACTGCATCTTAAAGAATAACGGAATAAAATTAAACAAACTATATTTTTAAAGACTAGGGTGTAGTTCAAGAGTAATTCAAGTAGTTTTGTATATGGAAGGAATTGATACAATCCACAAAAATTAAATGCTTTGATAACTACAACATTCAGTTTACACTGCAGTACAAGATGTCCCTTGGCTGGAATCCCTCCTGAGGAAACCTAAGGCAGTTGATTTACCTGTCTTCTTGGGGTTTTCTGGGCAAATAGAGTTTTCATTTCCATTTGTGGATCCCATTTACAACTCTTTCTTTTAGTAGACCACCTACAAATCTCTCCCATCTCAATAAGAGGCTTTCTGGCTTTCAAGTGAAGTTATCTTTGATATCTCTCAGCCCTCTCCTCCCCTTTGTCTTGAACTGCTCTGTTCCTGGGTCCACATTCAGCAGCTTGTTCTGACAAGAGTGGTAACTATTTTGCTAGCCACCTCTATCCACTGCCATCTCCTCCTCAAATTAGTCTTTGGTATCAGTATGAGTTTGATCAGAGGGTAAAGCCAGCCACGGCTGGCTTTGAACCATGATCATCAGATCTCAGACTCCTGAATAGTTAGGCTTACAAGTGTAAGCCAGCTACACCCAGCAATCATTTCTTTCTTCCAGGAAAATTTAGGTGGTGGAATAGCTCAGCAGCAAATACATTCGATAGCAACTGCCCCAGGGTGAACCAGATGCTCAGATCAAACCACTGACCTTGATATTGCCTTTGGTATCCAACAGGATGTTGTTGTACTTAATGTTTCAGTTTGTGATTCTGTTCTGGTATGGGCAGTGAACAGCACTTTCAATTTGTGTGAAGAGCCTCTTGGTTTCATCCTCATATAGGTGACAGGATCTTCAGATCCACCCCAGGAGGTATCCCCTACTGGCCAATTCCATGATGAAATACACATACTCTTCCTTCTCCATCACCTGGTACAACCTGTTGATGTGTTTGTGCCATACCGTCTTAAAAATGACCACCTCATTCTTTAACTGATGACTGGAGGACTCTCCCTTCAGGAATATTTTAACTGCCACTTTCATGTGTGTGAGGCACGGATGGGATAGCCTCACTTGTCCATTGGTACCATGGTTGATGAGCTCTTTCATCTTTTATTGTTTGATGATATCCTTCTTCAAGGATCTGGAGGAGGATTCTTTGTATTCTTCCATCCTTCTGCTATGATGGCAGGTAGCAAGTCTATCTAAAATTAACTAAATAAAATAATGGAAACCTCAGAAAAAATAAAAAGAAACACCAAAATCCAAACGACAACTCACCTCCCCAACCAAAAAAATCACGAATTTAGCTTTGAGTCAGTCCAGCGGGTCACCAATCAAGAGCTCCTAGAGGTGTTAAAAGACATAGGTTGGAGTACATTGCCTTCATATATACCTTCCATGACATCTCAAAATGGAGCTATCACAGCCAGGCATAGTGACATCATAGAGGAAATGGACCAATCAAAGTCTGAGCCAGTGAGGTCAGAGAAAAAGTGGACCAATCATAGCTTGCCAGCATTGATACTCTAGCTTATAGTCTTCAAAGACTGTTGCTAAGACTCCATGTGGGCTTGTGGTTGCTCTGGTCACTATTATGCCATTCCTGAAACCACTACATCAGTGGTCAAAATCCTCTGACCTTCTGGAAAACTCCTGAGTCTCATAAATTGCATCCGTGGAGACACTAGACAATAGCCTCCATTCTTCATGGTCACCTTATCTTATATCTTGTTCCAGCAATGACAAAGCAAAAAGGACTCCATCCAACTCAAGGGTAGCTTTCCTACAACTTGCTCTTGAGGGGACAAGGTCCAGCCTGGCTTTGAGCCACAATCTTCACCTTCCTGAGGAGCTAAGATTATATTCCTGAACCATCGTTAGGTACTTAACTCATCTCTCACATTTGGAGAAAGGATATATATTTGTTAGAAAGGTTAATAGGGATATAGGTGGAACCATTGCAACAATGAGATATACAAGTCATTATGTCAAAAAATGAACTTTAAAACTTTGGTGCGGGGTGGGGGGTAAGCAGGGAGAATTGGGTGGGGGGCAGGGGGAGGATGGGAAGGGATGGGAAGGGGAAACAAAGGAGGAGGCTACAATGCTTGATAAGAAATGTACTCATCTTGCCCATGTAATTGGAACCACTCTGTACAGTATTTTCACACTAAAAAAATAAAATAAAATAAGAAAGGTGGCTATTAGATATGTCCTCTTAGCACCTTAAATTTGTTGCCCTTGCTAATAGTTAATCTAGTTTCTGATAAGAAATTGTCATAATATTGTTGAAGATCACTTGTGTGTGATGAGTTGTGTGTCTGTGCTTTGGGAGGTATTCTGTCTTTGACTGTTTAATTAGAATGGCTTAGTGTGGACCTGTGTACTTACATTAATTGACTTCTTTAAGCTGCTAGATTCCTGCATAGAAGGGTTCATTCTTTCAATCAAATTTGGGAAGGTTTTGGTCATTATTCTGTCAAACAATATGTATTTCTTTTTTTCTCCCTGTACGTTATACATATATACATAATAAATTATACATACATTACATATTCACATTATATATGTGAATATACATATATGTCTACATATTTATTTTATATATACATATATTTATTTTTCACATAACTTCCACTTCTGTGATTGTTTATGTTAGGAAGTCTAGATTGATCCCAGCTACTCTGTCAGAGTTAGAGTTAGCAGTTTTCCTTTTTATTTCATGGTGAAAATATGCATTTCTCGGCAAGGATATTGAAACCCAAATCAGAGATAGCCTAGAGTCTCTCTCTCTCTCTCTCTCTCTCTCTCTCTCTCTCTCTCTCTCTCTCTCTCTCTCTCTCTCTCTCTCTCTCTGTCTCTCTGTCTCTCTGTCTGTCTCCCTCTCTATCTCTCTCTGATTTCCTGCCTCTGTCAGGTCTCTGAGCACAGGGCCATTGCTTACCAAGCTTTTAGAGTGTGTACTGTGATCTTCAAGTGTGTGAACTGTCATGTTCCGCTTCAAAGGCCACCATGCCTGCACCAGGAAGAGGAGCTGCTCCAACGTCAGCCTGCTTGGGTGTGCCTGCCTCTGTCTTGATGTCAGAGCCCCCATAGCTACTGGGGTGGCCTCAGTAGATGCCCATGTGCCAGGACTGCTGACTGCTGACTGTGGGCGATACAAGCACAGGGTCTTATTTTACCCAAGTACGAGGTCTGCGTTGGATCATGGGGGCACTGCTCCATTGGTGACTGTGCTAGGAGCAAGACTGGGAGATGCAGAAGTCTCCCTGTGATCTGACTTCTGGAGACCAATAGATGGGTTATCAGTGAATGCGAAGAGGCCAAACAGAAGTTAGTAGATGACTTCATGGCCTCCACAAATAAAAAGATAAAGGAACTCCAGCAGAGGGAGAAAGAATCTAATTAAAAGGTAGGAACTCAGATTAAGGAGTGGAAAAAGAAGTCAGATAATCAACTCCAGGAGCTAAGGTAATCTATTCAAGGCTTGAAAGAAAATCTTAATTAGAAGCTGGGCACCATTAAGAAAGACCAGCAAGAAGGAAAGTAGTTAAACACCAAAGTAAAATGTCTTCAACATAGAATGGAAGAGGACAAAGAAAGAACATCAGTAGCTGAAGACAGTTTGGACTCCATAGAGAAAGAGCACACAATTATTCATAACAAAATTAAGAATCCTGACAGATCACTGCAGGAAATACAGGATACATTCAGAAAGCCTAATATGATAATAATAGGATTACAAGAGGGCTTGGAGAGGCCGATGGATTAGGAAATGCATTCAGCAGTATCCTAGCAGATAACTTCGAAAATATAAAAAGGACAGGCCTGTCCACATACAAGAAGCTTTTAGAAAACCAAATAGACCAGAACAGAACAAGTCATCCCACCCCCACATTATAATCCATAACCGCTCAATAGCCACTAAAGAAAGAATTCTTAAAGCTGCCAGGGAGAAGAGAACAATCACATATAAAGGTAACCCAATCAGAATTACCTCAGATTTCACAGAAGATACTATAAAAGCAAGAATGTCCTGGAAAGAGGTCTACCATGCGTTAAAGTCAAATAACTACCAACCAAGAATAATCTACACAGCTAACCTCTCATTCACAACAGGACAAATAAAAACCTTCCACAGCAAGGAATATCTGACGCAATATATCGCTACCAAACCAGCTCTTCAAAAATCCTCAAAGACATTCTAAATATAGAAAACCAACAAGAACAGAATATATGCAATGAAGCAGTCCACAGAGAAATATGAAATCACAACAAGACCAGCCAAGGCACAGCTTCCCCCCACCAAATGAATAAAATGGTAAGGACAAACACCTCTCAGTCCTAACCCTCAATACTAATGAATGGTCTTAACTCTAATGAAGCAACATATATTGTCCAGTTGGATTAAAAAGCAAGATCCTTCTATCTGCTGTCTTCAAGAGACACACCTGGCCCACAAAAATAAACATATTCAGAAACTGAAAGCCTGGAATAAAATATATCAAGCAAATGGACCCCATAAACAGGCAGGACTTGCAAACCTAATATCAGATAAATAGACTTCAAATTAAAATCAATGAGAACTGATAAAGAAGGTCACTCCATACTAATTAAGGGATCTCTCCTTCAGGAGGATATTATGATCCTAAATATCTACTCACCAAATAACAGAGCACCAAAACGTATCCAAGAAACACTAGTTTTATTCCAATCTCACATAGATCCAAAGACATTAATTTTGGGGGACTTTATCTCTCCTCACTAGAGAGATCAACCCGTCAAAAACTCAAGAGAAGAACATCGGATCTTAAAATCTGTATAGATCAACAAGACTTAACAGATATTTAACAAATATGTCACCCAGCAGCATCAGATTAAACCTTCTTCTCAGCAGCACATGGGACATTCTCCAAAATAGACCATATTCTAGGCCAAAAAGCAAATCTGTCCAAATTTAAAAACATTGAAATTATGCCCTGCGTTCTATCAGACCACAAGGGAATAAAATTAGAATTCAACATCAAAAGCCACCAAAGGAAAAACAGTAAAAACTGAAGGCTGAACGACACACTCTTGAACCACCAGAGGGTATTGGAAGAGATTAGAAAGGAAACTCAACTGTTCATGATATTCAACAAAAATGAACACACATATTACCAGCTCCTCTGGGACACAGCAAAGGCAGTACTCAGAGGCAAGTTTATAGCTCTGAGTTCCTGCATTAACAAATTGAAAAGATCTGAAACTAACAACTTAATGAGGCACCTAAAGCTCCTTGAAAAATAAAAACAAGAAGCTAAACCCAAATCCAGTAGATGGGAACAAATAATTAAAATTAAATCCAAATTAAATAAATTATATTTTAAAAAACTATAGAAAGAATTGACAAAACAAAGATTTGGTTCTTCAAAAAAATTAAGAGAATTGACAGACCCTTAGCAATTCTTATGAGAAAAAAGGAGCACACACCCAAATAAACAAACTCAAAGATGAGAATGGAAACACCACTACAGAAACAGCCAAGATTCAGAATATACTAAGGGCATATTTCTCAAAATTTTAGGCTAGTAAGTTTGAGAATCTGAAAGGTATGGACAAATTTCTAGCAAATATTGACATGCCCTAACTAAACCAAGATGATTTAAGCCAACATAACAGACCCATATCAAGCATCGAAATAGAAGCAGCAATAAAAGACCCCCAACCTTTGCCAGGCACCAGTGGCTCACACCTATAATCCTAGCTACTCAGGAGGCTGAGACCTGAGGATCACAGTTCAAAGTCAGCCCCTCCATAAAAGTCCGTGAGACTTTTATCTCCAATAAAACACTAGAAAAAAAACAGAAGTGGCACTGTGGCTCAAGTGGTAGAACTCTTGCCTTGAGCTGAAGAGGGCAGGGACAGCGCCCAGGCCCAGAGTTCAAGCCCCATGACCGACAAGAAAAAGACCTCCATCCAAAGAAAAGTCCAGGACTGGATGTATTTACATCTGGATTCTACAAGGCCTTCAAAGGAGAACTCACACCAATACTCCTCCATCTCTTCAATGACATTAAAAGCAAAACATCCCTATCACACTCTTTTTATGAATTCAGCATAATCCTCATCCCAAAACCAGGCAGGGACTCATCAAAGAAAGAGCACTATAGACCCCTTTCTTTGATGAATTTCAATGCAAAACTTCTCAATAAAATCTTGGCCAATCGATTTCAACAACTCATCAAAAAGTCATACACCAAGATCAAACAGAATTCATTTCAGTGATGCAAAGCTGGTTCAATATAAACAAAACAATTAATATAATTCATCATATCAACAAGAGCAAGAATAAGAACCACATGATTATCTCAATAGATAAGGAAAATACTTTGACAAGATCCAACACACATTTATGATGAAGGCTCTGGTAAAACTAGGAATTCATGGAACATTCCGCAATACAATAAAGGCTGTATTTGACAAACCGACAGCCAGAATTACACTTAATGGTGAAAGGTTAAAACCATTTCCTCTAAATTCAGGGAACAATACAAGGATGTCTACTTTCTCCAGTCCTCTTCAACCTAGTATTAGAATGCTTAGCTAGGGCAATAAGAGAAGATGCTGATATAAAGGGGATCCAAATAGGGAAAAATGAAATAAAACTCTCCCTCTTTGCAGAAGACATGATCTTCTATTTAAAGAAACTAATAGAAAAAAAACTAATAGATTCAACTTCCAATTACTTGAGCTGATCGGAAATGTTTGCAAAAAAGCAAGGTATAAAATTAACCCTCAGAAGTCAATAGCTTTCCTGTATTACAATAATGAGAATAGCACAGCTGAAATTAGGTAAACAACCGCTTTTGCAATAGCCCCACAAAAAAAAATACTTAGGAGTTAAGTTAACAAAAGAGATGAAGGATCTGTATGAGAAAAACTTTAAAAACCTGAAAAAAGAAATTAAATGAGAACTAAGCAAGTGGGAAAACCTCCCGTGCTCCTGGATTGGGAGGATTAACATCGTGAAAATGGCAATACTGCCAAAGGCTATCTACAAATTCAATGCGATACCTATCAATATCCCAGCTTTATTCTTCAATGAAATAGAAGAAGAAACCCAAAAATTGTTTCCCTTATTTGCAATATCTAGTATATGTATGAGTCAAGCGGAAAAGGTCAGATAATGTGATGTTAGGAAAATGAACCCTTAGATATGTATTTTAATGCTTTTTTATTTCATGCATTTGTTTCTAATGCATTTATAAGATTATCTCTTTGTTGCTTTGTATGTCCCTCTCCCACAGTATAACCCCTGCTTTCACTATATTTGATGTCAGTATAACTAGTGGAGGAGATGGGGAAAAACAAGTCGTTTAAGGATACAGGTGGACCTGTTGCAACAATGAGAAGTACAAGTTGTCATGTCGAAATGAGTTTTAAAACGTTGGTGGGGGGGAGGGGAGGGAAAGGATTTTGTGGAGGGGTAGGGGGGAGGCTGGGAAGGGATGTGAAGGGTAAACAAAGGAGGCTGCAATGCTTGATAAGAAATGTACGCATTATCCTGCCCAAGTAATTGTAACCCCTCTGTACAGTATGTTCACACAAAAAAATTAAATTAAATTAAAAAAATAAATAAATTCTAAGCTAAAAAAAAAAAAAAAGACACTGAATAGCAAAAACAATCCTTAGTTGAAAAAGCAGCACTGGAGGAATATCAATTCCAAATTTCAAAACTCTACTACAAAGCTATAGTAATCAAAACAGCTTGGTACTGGCACAAGAACAGAACCGAGGACGTATAGTTTAGGACTAAAGTCCCAGAAATGAACCCACATACCGATGGCTACCTAATTTTTGATAAGGTGCTAAAGAAATGCAATGGAAAGAAAAAAGAGACTTCAGTAAATGGTGTTTGCAAAATTGTTTAAAAACTTGCAGAAAACTAAAGCTAGGACTGTATATAACACCCTGCACCAGAATCAACTCCAAATGGATCAAAGACCTTGAAAGAAAAGCAGATTCCATGGAAACATGACAGGAAGGAATAGGAGAAACTCTAGGGTTCCTTGGCACAGGCCAAATGTTTCTTAATAGAGACCCAGAAGCAAAACAAATCAAAGAAAGGTTGGGAAAATGGTATTGCATGAAACAGCAGAGCTTCTGCAAAGCAAAGGACATAGCTAGCAAGATCAACAGAAAGCCAATGGATTGGGGGAAAATCTTCACTAACCAAACAATAGACAAGGGTCTCATGTCTAAAATATACTTAGAACTAAAAAACTAAATCTCCTAATGACAAATCCTCAATTAACAAATTAGCCCAATTAACAAATGGGCTAAAGACTTACAGAGAGACTTCTCTGAAGAAGAAATAAGAATAGCCAATAGACACATGATGAAATGCTCAGCTTCCCTAGCCATAAATGAATTGCAAATCAAGACAAAGCTGAGATTCCACTTCACACCAGTTAGAATGGCTATAATCAGAAAATCTAGTCACAGATGCTGGAGGCAATATGGCTTGAAGGGAACCCTACTGTATAATTGGTGGGAGTGTAATCTTGTTGAACCACGCTGGAAAGCAGTATGGAGGTTCCTCAAATGACTCCACATTGCCACGAGCTGGTGGCTCACGCCTGTAATACAAGCTACTCAGGAGGCTGAGATCTGAGTATCGCGGTTCAAAGCCAGACTAGGCAGGAAAGAACATGAGACTCCTACCTCCAATAAACCATTAGAAAACTGGAAGTGGCACTGTAGCTCAAGTGGTAGAGCGCTCACCTGGAGCTGAATAGCTGAGGGACAGCGTCCAGGCCCAGAGTTCAAGCCCCACAACCGAAAAAATAAAACAAAAAAAACAAAAAACAAAAAAAACAACTCCACCTAGAGCTCCATTATGACCCAGCAATACCACTTTTGGGCATTTACCCAAATGATCACAGACAAGATAATACCAAATCTACCAGCACAATCATGTTTATCACAGCATTATTTACCACATCTAAAATAGGGAACCAACCCAGATGCCCCTCAGTAGATGAATATATCAAGAAAATATGGTGGGCTGGGAAGGTGGCTCAGTGGTAGAGCGCTTGCCTTGCATGCATGAGGCCTTGGGTTTGATTCCTCAGTCCCACATAAGCAGAAAGAAAAAAAGCCAGAAGTGGCGCTGTGGCTCAAGTAGTAGAGCGAGCACTAGCCTGGAGCTGAAGAGCTGAGGGAGAGCACCCAGGCTCAGAGTTCAGGCCCCACGCCGGACCCAAAAAAGAAAAAAAGAAAAAGAAAATGCCGTATAAATATATATAATTGAATTCAATGCCTCCCTCAGAGAGAATGACATTGTCTCAGTTGTTACGAACTGGAAAAACTTGCAAAAAATTATCTCAACTGAAGTAAGCCAGGCCCAATGAAACATTGTTCCCATGCTTTCCTTTGTTTACAATGACTAGTACATGTCCATTAAAAGCAGAGAAGTTCAAAGGCTATGTACATAAGACCACATAAGAAAATGTTAAGCAAAATGTACCCCAAGACAGGAACACAGTGTTTTTTAAAATCTTTCTTGCTAGTGTTTTTTAATGTACTTAAAATGCACTATGTGAAACTTTTGTTTCTTTTGTATGTTCTTGCCCCATGGCATAACCCCTTTTTTCACTGGATTTGATGCTGGTGTTCTGGGGGAGTGGAAGTGATATTGGGGAATGCGGAAATGAGGATGCAGGCTGACCCATTGTGCTGACAAGTTGTACAAGACAATATGTTAAAAATGAACTTTACAATGTGTGGGGGGGGTAGGCAAGAGGTGTTGGGGAGGTGGGGAGGGAAGTGATAGTAGAGGGAAAACAAAGGAGGAGGTAACAATGCTTGCTAGGGAATGTACACATTACCCTATTTATGTAATTGTAACACCTCTGTACATTTTTACCATATATATGCATATGCATATATATACATATATATATATATATATATATTAAAGAAAATGAACCTCACAACTTTGATGGGGGAGGGGGTGTAGTTGTGAAGGTTGGAGGGAAGAGGTGGTAGGGGGAAAACAAAGGATGAGGCAACAATGCTCAATAGGAAATGTAGTCACTACCTTGCTCATGTAACTGTACCCTCTATGTACAGCATTTTTGCAATAAAAAACTTACAAAAAATAACTCATGTTCCAAAGCAAGCCCTAGCAGGGAAGTCTTTCAGACACTGATGTCCAACTAATCACCAAAAAACAGGAAAGTGGCACTGTGGCTCAAGTGGTTGAGAGCTTGGCTTGAGCTGAAGTTCAAGTCCAAAGACCAATAAAAAGAAAAAAAAAACTGAAAGTATCAAACAACCTGAAGATGTTGTCAAGAATAATGAGTGCAGCATTATGCAATTACATGGTTTAGTCACTTGCAGCCTAGTTTACCAGGGGAGATGGTGGGTGGTTTGTGTGTGTATCAAAAGCTGCAAAATTATTTTGTTTTTTCTCAAGGAGGGAGGAAGGTAGGAATGGAGGAGGGGAGAAAGAGTTTGGTGGCCTTTTGGTTCAGTGATTGCATTCTGGAGTCAAATTCACAGAAATTCCACTTGTAATCCTACTTGCACGGCCAACAAAGAAGTCATGCCATGCAAGTGGCCTGTGTCCTGTTTTTGGCCAGGTCACAACCACCACTGGGTAATCCAAGTGCAACTTTAGGAACAAGATGCCTTGAAGACACCTGAACCACTGGGCAGGTGGACCTAACCACAGCCAGAAAAGACAGAAAGTGCCATGCTGAGGGAAGGACCGGAGATATAGACTGGGCAGAGATGTTTTTGTGATTCTCATTTTGTAATATCACTTTGATTCTATAAAATAAACAATAGATTTTAACTTTCTTCCCTCCCTTTGGATAAAGCTTACAAAAACACTGTCTCTAGCTCCTAAGACACTTAGCTCTCAGGTCTGGCCAATCATTTCCAGGATAGTGAATTACTTAATTGAATTTTGAACACATAAAACATGCATATAAAACTAGCATATTTTGATCTTATGAGAAAACAGCCTTGTTCCTCTCTGGTGTTATGACTAGTGTGATAATGCTCACTCAGGTTTATATCACTGTGCAATTATTGTTCCATTTGTTTAGTAAACAGTTTTTCAGGACAGGAGAACTGTGAAGGGAGAATATGGGATACAAATTTTATCTGTACTTCTTGTGGCCTAGCAATAGCTTCTCAGACTGTTTGCAAGAGGAAACATGACTTCATATAGGCCAAATAAAGAAAAAGATACACATCTGCCACAGAAGCAGTGCCACAGAAGGACAAATGAGAAAACTCATCCAGGCTCAGAGCAAAGCAACAGGATGGGTTCTTCAGGTGTGTGAAAATTTATGAACATTGTCTTTCTTACCATGGAGAGATCATTCAATGCTGGCATTTACAATATGTTCCAGGACTCATATCTGTTTATGTCTGTTTCCTCTGAAGCATCTTTGATAATGACAGAAAGGAGAATGTTACAATGGCACCTAGTTATGTTTTCTGCACAAGATTTCATCTCTCTCCCGAAATAAGTTAGGGTTGTAACGAATGACTTGGATTTCCTGAGAGAAATTCATGTTTATTTCTTGTTTCTATTAAGGTTATTAAATGAATAGATTAAATTTGTAAGATGTTATTATAACAAATATGAAATAATGATTTTTAGGTTACTAGTCGGCACCCAGTTTCCTTTTAGATAGAAAATATTTGGCTGGCTTCCAACTAAAATCTTTACATCTCAGCCTCCAGAGTACCTAGGATTGTAGGAATCAGTCACCTTTCCTGGCTGAGACAAATATTTTGGTAAGGAAAATCACTGTGATATGGAACATGAGTCATGAAGAATGTAGACTAAAATGGAATATTTTGAAAACATTAACAAAACTGAACTTACAAATTTGCCGGCTTCAGTGAGGAGAAAAATGAGAAAGAAGTTATAGAGGCAGACAATCAGAGACTAAAGAGAAGTTAGTGAATATTTCTTTGTTAGCATAGCTGCGGAAGATTTCGTTTAAAAAATTCAGCTTGATGTAGTGGTACATGCCTACAATTTTAACTACTTAAGAGCTAGAAACTGGAAAATATCAGAGGTTTGCTGTTGGTATGGTAAAAATATAATACTGGGACTTCAATATTTAAAACAAACTGGTGCCACAGAAGTTGGGGGATCAAGGTTTGAGGCCAGTCTAGATAGTTAACATGAAACTATCTGAAAAGCAATCTAAAACTCAACGAAGTGCTAGGTGTATGGATCAAGAGCAATTATCCAGGAAGTTTGAGGTCCTGAGTTCAATCCCTTCTCCTGAGAAAAAGAGACAAGAAAAAGGAAAAAGATTATGATACAATTTTCAAGATATTTTCTATGCAATTTTCAGCTACAATTTCCTTCTTCAATTGCCTTAAAGCTTTTGTGAAGTCATTTACACAAATGAATACCATCATTTGGGGAAATCACAGGAAATTCTTTGCAACGAGTTTTGTAACAGAACAACTCTCTAAATCTAAGTTCAATGACCTGAAAATGAGAGGTAATGGTTTCATGAAAATGCACTTCATAGCTGTGTCAGAATGTGAAGAAGGATTTTGTTGATTTTATATTCATTTTTAAAATTAGGGTAAAATACTTTGGTATTTGGGATACACTTTTAAGCAAGGTTTTCAGCAAATAAAATTATGGTTGAGATTTTTATAAAAGCTATAAGACAACTGTTTCATAGCTTTTTATAGAAGCTATTCAACAATTGTTGGATAAATCCCAAGAATGCCAATGTATATTCTGTATCATCTGATGGTGTTACATATTTCATCATGTAGGGTTAGAAGAATATTATCTTCATTTTCCAAATACAGAAATGAAGGCAAGAGGAGACTTGATGTGTTTCTGAAGGCTGATGTGTAGATGACAATTAAGACTAAGCAGAAACCAGAATCCATGGCTCAAATTCAATTCATGACTTACAAACCCCGTGACTATACTAATACCTAAAACTTTTGTGCTAACTAGGTGACATTGGACATATTTTTTAGAGTTGTCATGTGTTGCTTTTTTTCTGTGAACAGCTAATAATATTGGTGTTTTCTAGAATTAAAGAATATACCTTTTGTAAGGTGTTATTCAATAGAACATGAAACAAGAATTCCATGAATTCTGAAGTTCATTATTCATTTTTCTTAAAACTATTATTGGAAGCATCATGATAGTGAAATTATTTACATTCCTTCCATTCCAGAAAGCATTATCTGAACACATTTGAGAAGAATTTCTACAACAGTCTTTTAATGTATGAGTTTTGGATGTGCTTATTTGCCTTCTATCTGTTTCTTCTTAATTGGGTTATTTATTGGCATATTCGTGTGTTAAAGAGTTCTTTATATATTATGAATAAAAGCTATTTGTCAAGAACTTTATATTTTTTTCATTATATTAGCAAATATGCCTGCTATATGTTTGAATACAAATGGATGACTTCTTTACCTGATTTCAGAGCAACTGGGATAACTTTCATTCTTATGCAGTACTCTTTATCAGGTCGAGAAAGTTCCCATATAATAATTTTGACAAATTTTTACCATTCTGCTATTTTGAAAAGGGTAGATTTATTTTAGGGTCTCAGCATGGAATTGCCCTGTGACCTGTCTCCTCTACAGCATCGAACCCCTGTTTGCAAATTGCCGATGATACTAGAAGCAAATTTTTGCTTGTTAGGACTATCAAATTTTTGGCCTAGGTACTCATGATGCTTTGCCAGGAAACAAATCCACACATAGAAATTAGATCATCACAACTCTTTGAATTGGCATTAGCAATACATAGTTGTATTCTTGATATGAAATATCTTAATATAAAATAGTTTGTCACAAAGCATAGTTTGTGACAGAATAAACATAAGTATATCACCTAGAATCTCGGTATGATTAGTAAACTCTAGAGAATTTTCTCATACTTTCAGACTTTTCATAAACATAAATAATAGAAGCCAAATGAAGTGGTTTATACCTATACTCCTAGCTACTCTGAAAATGACAGTGTGCATAGTCACAGTTCAACGTCAAGCTGGAAATCATACAAGAGACCTCCATTTCAATCAATAAAAGCTGGGTGTGCCAAT
Source organism: Dipodomys merriami (assembly GCF_024711535.1). Lineage (NCBI taxonomy): Eukaryota > Metazoa > Chordata > Mammalia > Rodentia > Heteromyidae > Dipodomys > Dipodomys merriami. Next base: position 447,624 of record NW_027206366.1, read on the forward strand.
GTGTGGCTGTCATCCTACCTACGTTGGACATAAAACTATGAAGTTCACTATCCAGGTATCCTGGGAATAAACCAATGCAAAATTCTGTCTCAAAAACAATCAAAGCAAAGATTGCTGGATGTACCGTGATTCAAGTGGTAAGGTGCCTCCCTGGCAAATGCCAGGGTCTGAATTTGAATCCAAGTACTTACCAAAAAAAAATAAAAGTAAACAATCTGAAATAATTCTCAAAATAACTACTCACTTAGTGTAATTATCATATGTATTCTCCAAATAATCTTGTAGTGAAGGCAGAGAATTAAATAAGCCAGATCAATATAAAACTCGAGAATCATAGAATGGCTAAGACGTCAGCTTTCCGATCATTCAATGTCTGGATCTTACTGTTCTTAGATCCACAATCTTATGGAAAAAGAAAAAAGAATGTATAAGTACAATACATTTATTTACACCCTTCATCCAGTTTCACATATCGAAATTCTATCTCAAATGTAATGTTACAGAAGTTGTGTGTACGTGGATGGTAATTAAGTCATGGAAGCAAAACTTCATGAATGGGAATTAAATAAACAAAACCAAATAAATTTCACTCCTGATCTTTAATATAAGGCATTACTCAGAAATAAAATATCCTGACTATGCTGGCATTGTAATCTTGGACCTACAGGCTCCAGAATGCAGAAATAAATTTGTTGTTTATAAGCAATTCAGTTTCTGGAAATTTGTCAACATAGTCAAAAGGACTGACAGTAAGCCAGCTGAAAAGGACTGTTGTGGCTTCTTTCTTTTCTTTTCTTTTCTTCCTTCCTTCCTTCCTTTCTTTCCTTCCTTCCTTCCTCCTTTCCTCCCTCCCTCTCTCCCTCCCTCCCTTCTTTCCTTCTTTCTTTCTTTCCTTCTTTCTTTCTTTCCTTCTTTCTTTCTTTCTTTCTTTCTTTCTTTCTTTCTTTCTTTCTTTCTTTCTTTCTTTCTTTCTTTCTTTCTTTCTTTCTTTCTTTCTTTTGTTCTGGGGCCTAAAATCTGGACCTGGACACTGTCCCCCAGTTCTTCATCTGTAGACCAACGCTTTAACACTTGAGCCTAAGCCCCACTTCCGGCTTTTTCTGCTTATGTTGTGCTGAGGTATCGAACCCAGGGCCTCATGCATGCAGGGCAAGCACTCTACCACTGAGCCACCTTCCCAGCGCCAGTTTTTCTATTTTATTTTTCCATCTTTCCAGAGTTTCTCTGATATTGAAAAACGTTAAAGCTCCATAGAGAAATGTTTTAAAACTGCCCTTTTGTCCAACTGTGACTTCACAAATTTTGGAGTGTAAGGAATGACATCAAGTACCCTAGAGAACTAAGACAGGATATTTCATCATCTTACACTTTGCTCATCAGCACCTAGTGCAAATTTACACTATATAAACAAATCAACTAATGGTAGTTAAAATAAATTTGAAAATGCGTAGCCAGAAAACACGTTATGAACATTCTTTCACTGTAGTCTCATGGGATGCCATGTCCAAAATAGGAAACTGAGGATAAAAGAGAGATTGCAAAACTGGTATATTGGTTCATTGAAATTCAGACTAATCTATATCCATACTTAGGCTAACATACCATGCGCATTTATTTTTCTGCAGAAATAAAAGGGTCACAGAACTTTGTTTAAATTTCTAGACTCTTATATGCTACCATGATATCTCTATCCTGATTACTTTACTGCTGCCTCCAAGTCATATCAGCTGAAGTTGATACATCTGTACCCACTCAACTAAAAACAGCTGACACTTTGGCAAATGTACTTTTAAAATCTCCCATGCAGTTATAATGTGTAATTAACATTATGAAATCCTGGGCTAGAAAATAAAACTTCTAGCCGGGCACCAGTGGCTCAAGACAGTAATACTAGCTATTCAGGAGGCTGAGATCTGAGGATCATGAATCAAAGCCAGCCTGAGCAGGCAAGTCCATGAGATTCTTATCTCCAATAAGCCACTAGAAAACAGAAGTGGCACTGTGGCTCAAGCGGTACAGCACTTGCCTTGAGCTGAAGAGCTCAGGGACAGCGCCCAAGCCCAGAGTTCAACTCCATGACCGACCAAAAAAGAAAAGAAAGAGAGAGAGAATAAAACTTCTATGATGATGCTAAGACCACCTAACAAATCTTTCTTGGTCTCTTTCCTTCCTTCATTTTTAGTGCTGGGGATGAACCGAGAGCCCTATGCATATTAAGAAAGTGCCATAATACCAAGCTATATGGCCATTTCCATCTCTACAATTTCACTCTCCAACTCACTTCTACTTTGTTCCTGATACTTTACATTCCTTAGTCATAGTATTTCGAGATTACCGAAATTCCCAAGCTTTTCATCATTTTACAGAATATTTGTTTTCTCCCTTCCTATGTATCAAGACACTGTGCAAGAAGGATTTTTTTCAACTCCCCAGGCAAAGTTCATGGTTCATCAACAGGTTTTATTTTACCATGCATATCATTATAATATTACATTTATAATAACAATTCACTTAAATAATTGTTTCTCTTCTTCAGACTATTAGTAGAACCATGTTCAATCCTAGCTTTCATATAAACAGGAATAGACTTTTTCTTGTCTTATTTTACTCTTTTGGACTCGGTTCAAATTTTCCAGATTTTGTAGACTTGTTTTTTCTGCATGAATAATTTTCAGGACATTTCTGCATATTTTGTATAATAAAATCAAGAGATTTCCAGCCAAAGAAAAGAACTCAGAATTCTAGAGGTTAATGACTGTACTCTGGGTTCCTGTGCACTTGGTACTGTATTTGGAACCTTGGTGCTACAAAAATAGACAATCTATATTGAAAGTTGCTTTCTTTTAGGTCTCCCATTTTCAGCCCTATGAAACATTTAAGGTGTATAGCAAGTTCACTGTGGTAGTGTGAGCTTGTTATCATTAAAAAATATTTTTATTGTAAAAATACTGTATAAAGGGGTTACAGTTAAATGAGGAAGGTAATTAGTACATTTCCTGTTGAGCATTGTTACCCCATCCTTGGTTTTCCTACTACATTTCCTTCCCTCCTTAATTCCCCAACTCTTTCTTCTCCATACCCAAAAGTTGTGAAGTTCATTTTCAACATAGTGTAATGTACATTTCATTGTTACAGTTGGTCAACTACTATCGTTGTTTCACCTTTTTGTTAGCCTTCCCCTCCCCAAATTAGAAAAATGTTTTTAGAAGATGCAGGAACCTGCAATCAAATACAATAACAACAGAGGATATATGCGTTGGTAATCTTTAGTCTTCAAATTCCAAAACAAAAATAAGCAATGAAAGAAAAAATTTGTTCATAAGGGTAATCGCAGCCTCCCGATTGATGCTCTGATTCTACCATTAAAATAAAATCCTGTTAGAATCAAGTTCTGTTCCAGGCTAAAATGCAAATACCCGTGGAAATGATGTCATTAAGTTAGTATTATTTACATATGCCTTCCTATTAATGAAATACCATGGAAAAGGTTTTTACAAAAACTGTATGATAGCAAGAGGGATTTCTGACAAAGGCATTATAGTGGGTAAGGTGTGTAAAAGTTTCACAACTGGAACTGAATGCTGGAAAAAGAATAACTTCACAGGGAGGAGTAACTTACTGTTTTAGATGAGCCACATTAAGATGGATCATTATGTAAGAAGAAATTTTTCTTTAGTTCTAACTAGCAGATACTTATCTATTTATAAAAAAAATGAATACCATAATGAAAAATCCAAAAGAACTTTGATGATACATTTAATATTTTGGAGACAACAAATATTTTCAGTGATAGAGATAGTTCAATTAATTATGGAATTTATAAGCATTGGATTCCCCTATAATCATTATAAGTGATGTTCTTAGAACAGTATGAAATTTCAAAGATGATATTGGTTAGAAAATATATGTATGATACAATGAGATGAAAAGTCAAAGTATAAAGTAGGCTCACACCTGTAATCATACCTACTCTCAAGGGTGAGATTTGAGGATCATGGTTCAAAGTCAGCCCCTGGGGGAAAATCCATTTAACCACCAAAATTCCGGAAATGGAGATGTTAATAGCATTGAAGGACAAAAAGCAGAGAATAATGTGCAAGCCCTGAATTCAAACTCCAATTTTGGCAATAAACAAATCAATAATCATACAAATATATGTACCCAAATTGTAGGCAAATATATATATAAATATATATATGCATATATATGCATATATGCAAGGCAGAGGGATATAACCGTGGTGTTTCAATATTCACATTGTGGAGCTCTAGGATGGGAACTGCGCAAACATTTACTTAAAGGAAATCAAAAGTGACAATATGTTGGAAATGATCTGTACAACTTGGGCAGCTGGATTGGGAGAGCCAGGGAAAGAAGAAGAAAAATGAGGGAGGGTGTAACCAGTTACACAAGAAATGTTATCACTGCCTTACTTATGTAACTGGAACCCCTCTGTACATAACCTGGAAAATAATACTAAAATTACAGAAAACAATGGTTTTATTTATGATGTTATATTTAAAAGTATATTTAAAAAATTATAATCATGTTTTAAATTTCTAATGCATTGTCCCACTCTACTGGATTATATTGGAATATAGGAAGAATTACTTAGACATGAGTCCATGAGCAAGGACACCAATAAAAATTCCACAAATAAATGTCAACATGAACCAAAGGGTCCTAACCATAATACCTTACTTCTACAGCAAATCACACAATACCCCAAATCCAAATAACTTAATCATTTAAAGGCAAATGGTGAATCAACTTCTCCATTTGTAGAAATACATACTTGCAACAAGGATGGAAAAGGCACCGAGACCCAAAGTTAATGACACACAATTTTGAGGAAGATTCCACACATAAAAGAATGTGTCCTACCCATTTATTTATTTTTATTTTTTTATTGTGAAAATACTGTACAGAGGGGTTGCAATTACATGGGCAACATAATGAATACATTTCTTATCAAGCATTGTAGCCTCCTCCTTTGTTTCCCCTCTAAATCTGGTTAAGCCAGTTATCTTTGTCATACTAATAAAAAAGCACAAAAAAAGCTAACTGTGAGATTCAAAACGATTGCCTGAGAACAGGTGTTCATTGTGACAGCACAGCAACACCAGTGCGAATTACTTTGTCTCTCTTTCCTTGTCTTATTCCCACCTCATTCTTGAATTCTGAAGGTCAGACTCTGGGGAGCCAGTTCTCTTAGTTCCAGAAATTAATGAAAGGGTACAGGTGCTTGGAGATACAATTTCTTTACATAGCTCTTGGATTTTCATTCTTTATTAAACTTAGTGAGTACTAATGGGACTATAAAACATGAGAACGTCATAAGTTTTCTACTAATTTTTAAAATGTCTGCTGTAAGAAGAATCAAAATTAACGAAAGAAACAACTCAGACCAAGGGTATACCCTATTCCGTCCTGTAATGTTTTCAGAATGTCTACTTTGACTCCAAGTTCTTTGATAAATTTGGAGTTGATTGAATAATATTGTCCCATTTGTTAGTAAATGGAAAGACTTGGAAAAAAATTATATTAAGTGAAGTAAGCCAGGACCAAAGAAACATAGGTCCCATGGTTTCCCTTATTTGCAATAACTAGTATAAGTCTCAGACAAGCTGAAACGCTCAAATAAGTTGACGTTAGGTGAAATGAACCCAAAATAAGTATTCAAATACTTTTTGCTTTCATGCTATTGTTTGTGACATACGTATAAGATGATTTCTTTGTTGCTTTGTATGTTCCTTCCCCATGGTATAATCCCTATTTTCATGTATTTGATGTTGGTATAATCTGTGGAGGGGAAGGGAAAAAATGTTTAATAGGCAACAATGAGATGTACAAGTCGTTATGTCGAAAAACGACCTTTACAATTTTGGCGTGGGGGGGGGCAAAGGGGCTGAGAGGGGGGAGATGAGAAAGGATCATAAGGGGAAACAAATGAGGAGGCAGCAATGCTTGATAAGAAATGCACTCATTACCTTGCTCATATAATTTTAAACCCTCTGTATGGTATTTTCACAATAAAAAATGTAAAAAAAAACTCAGAAACCATATAAAGGTATTTGTGGTGTATTGATACCAGGAAAAATTAAAATGTCATTTGTAAATACCAAATGACATTTACAAAGCACAAACCATAATTCTTCTGTGAGCTAATGTGATGATTACACATTTATACTTTCCAACAAAATCACCATTGAGAATACCACAGCCAGTTCCAATCACAGAAGCAAAGCTGCAAAGAATTGCTAAAATTTTCATCTATTCATTCCTAGAATTGAGAGGGTTGATTTTACTGACATTGACTGTTTGATCCTCTTTCTCCTCACAAATAAATGCGCCATGTAGAACAATTTATATCTATATCTTAACCTCATGGGTGCCTGGTCTTTCTGGTCTGATCTTCCATCTGAGTACCAACTATGGAGCATATGTAGTTTATGAACATGGACCATTCCTTAACAAGAAGAAACACACTCTAAAACAATTGTAACAAAAACATCTATGATAATGCAAATATTCTATATATGCGTTGTCTAACAGACTAGCCACTGGATATATGTGGCTACTGAATTTCAAATGTGAATAGTATCTGAGAAATTAATCCTTCCAATTTCAGTTAAATGAAATTTGAAATAATGACATTCATCTACTGTGTTAACTAGACAGCGTAGTAGAGTAGTTTTCAAATAAGGAAGTTGAAGTTCTCACAATAGTGGTGATAAAACATAATCCAAGTGAAGAAGGTTCAATTGGATACTAACTACATGCCTGTGAATTATCTGAGCTTTTCTGTCTTATAGAATTCAGTCATCACTCACCTAGTTTGACAGCTGGGAGCAAAGGGGTAGGAGATATAAACAAGCTACTTGGGATACTGACAATTGCTCCTTGAAGATGAGGGTTGTGCATGAATCTTTTCTATATTTTGTAGGCCGCAAAGTGTGTAGAAACCTCTAGGTAGAAAAATAATGTTTGTTTTCCTTATTTCAAAGAGTTGCTCTGTTTATCAAAATGGGAGAGAAGTCAGACTGAATTCTATAAATATACAAACAATATAGAGAAAATTTGCTACATTCTATTCGTTGATAGGCTCTGGAATGAACTTTGGTTCTTTGCACATACTCTGTAAATATTTACACAGTAAAAAACAGAAATGTAATTCTTTACTACTGTTAAAATACATAGAATATCTTCTCTAAAATATATTCGGAGACCTATTTTTTCCTTAATTTCTTCCACATCTCCATTAAGAAATGGCTCTGTGAGAAAAGCTTCCAGATGTGTAAAATTTGAACTCCATCTATTTCTTTTGTTGAGTTGTACTCTAGATAGGATTGCAAACCCTATTTCATCTTAAGGCTTAGGGCTAGAAAAAGAAAAAATATTCTCAACAAATTGTCATGCCTCATTTTTAAGGAGAGCTATGTATTTATTAGGAGAAATATGTATCCCTCTTGGTAGCTAGGAACCTTCAAGAAACAAAAGAAAAAGAACAATTTTATTGCATTGTCAAGTATGTGTATATCTTCAAGTGAACACCAGCTGCTCTATATTCTGTAGTATATTTGCAAGAATATTTTGACAAGTTATTTCTAAGCTATTGTCATCCTCCAGAGTAAAGTTCATGGATCCATATTTCTCATTATATAGAGTGCAGTTGCTCAAAGTCAGAACCCATTTTTTGTGTAGGTTTCACATGGCTATCTTTGCTTCACTCAGTGGCACTGAGGCCTGGAAGATTCACTTCAAATATATAACTACACACACACACACACACACACACACACACACACACACACACACACACACACACACACACACAAATATCTCACTGGCTTTCACTGTTGCTTTAAAAATTAAGTCTTTTTTGTCTCTAACCCAAGAGCATCATAAATCGTCTAGCATCCATGAAAATGATAATTTCATTATTAACTTGCAAGTAGGTTATATCTCTAGCTTCACACAATTCTAAATACTCATATGAAGAAAAATATACATCTAGAGTTTGAGTGAGCTTTTATATTATGAAGCTCTCAATTTTCATCTTATTTGCATGGAATAGGCAGCAATGCTCAATAGGTAATGTACTCATTACCTTGCTCACGTAACTGAATCACCTTTACAGTATTCTTACAATCAAAAACAAATAAAAAGGAAAAAAAAAGAAAGTGGATGTCATGTGTTTCCATTAGAACTAACTAAATTTAGTGGCTGTAATTTTCTACAGGTTTTAAGGACCTAATAAGTTGTGGATATGTTCCAAGACCTTTACTAAAAGCTGAGGGATAGAGATCCAAAAGTGGAAGTATATAGGTGACCAGAGCTTAATTATGTAGCTTTAGTTCACTGTTACAATAACAGGAGTGCAAATCAATATGATTTGTAGTTACAGGACCAGAAGACATATTGGAAACTGACATCAGGAAGGGTCATTAATTGTAGGAAAACAAATCAGGATGCACCAAAGGATGCAATCAACAGTGTCCAAAAAACAACACAGAATGGGATAAAGTAATTGCAAGCAAATATTTAACAAGTGGTTCACATAAAGAATATATAAAGAACATCATCCCAACAACAAAACACAACCTGATTTTACAATGTGCAAAGAACTCAGATGTTTCTCCAAAGAAGACAAAGTTTTAACAAGCCCACGAAGGTGTTTAACATCACTAATCACCAGGAAAGTGTAAGTCAAAATAATGAAGAAAATTACCACTTAATATGAATTAGGTAGGATAACTACAAGAAAATAAAGTAACAATGTTGACAATAGTGTGATAAAATTGAAACTTCTCTATGGGAAACAGTAGAGCATCTTTTCAAACAATTTAAAACAGGATTATTCATACCTGTCATTCTAACCACTCAGGACAGGAGGCTGAAATCCAAGGATCTCGGTTCAAAGCCAATCTGGGCAGAAAACTGGAAGTGGGTCTGTGGTTTAAATTGGTAAAACGCTACCCTTGAGGAAAAGTTCAGGGACAGTGACCCTGCTATGAGTTCAATGCATATGAAAGAAAATCCATAAAGAAAGAAAGAATTGTCATATGATCCAATGACTCCATTTCTGGGCATATACTCCAAAGATCTAGAAACAAGGTCTGGAAGAGATCTTTGTACACTCACATTCATTTTGTACAATACTCAAAACATGAAGGCAATCCAAGTGGCCATCAACCAATGAATAGCTAAAGCAAATGTGGTTTATACATACAGTGGTATATCATTTCAGCTTTAAAAAGAATTATGTTGTGACAGATGCTATATTATGGATGAATCCCTGGGACACTGTCCTAAGTGAAATAAACCAGTCATAAAAAGATCAAATATTACATGATACTACTTATGTCAGTTACATAGAACAGTCAAATTGATAGAGAGGAAGCAAAATCGAATTTAATGCATATCTTGAAGCAGAGGAGGGTTGAAAATTGTTTTAATTAATATAGAATTTGAATAATGAAGGATGAAAAGTGTGTGGTCATTGATCTTATAAAATATTGTAAATGTACTTACTATGATTATGTTGTATTCTTAAAATGATTAAGATAATAAAACCTGGGAGAGGAGAAGGAGAATGATGAAGGGTAAGTAAAATGAAGGTACATTGTATGCCTATGTGGATAAATATACCAAAATGAAATTGTGCTAATACACAGTTTAAAAAAGATAAAACTTTTAATTGTTTGCATTTGACCACAATTATTGAAAAAAAACAACTACAACAGTCTGCGAAACAATTTAAATTTCCAGCATTCAATAAACCTGGGTTCAAAACTATATCTCACTTATGTGTGGGAGGTTGTTTTATTAAACATGTTCTTATTATTATCTTTAAGTAGTTGTACAAACAAGTTCGCATTCTATAAAACAGTATATGAATACAAGGTGTCTGACAATATTATCACACATCCCTCTCAACCCAACCCTTCTGCCACTTTTAAAAAATTGAAATAAGTGATTACATAATATTCATATATTTCACAGTATTGTGGAATCATGATTCTTAAAGTCAGAAATATATTTTAACCATCACAAGGAAAATTATCATTATCGTAGTCTATAAAGTTTGTGAATTCTGTGAGCTTTGACAATACCAAGTACTTCTTCCATATTAGGTGATGTTTACATTTCTTGCCTTTTGCTTAGTGTAGACGATTCCCTCTTTCCCTCTTGTTCCTTCTTTCCTATCACTGTCTTTGTATTGTGTAGTTCTTTTCCTTCTATGACCAGTGGAGCTCATGAGCCTCTCTGTTGTGTGTTGTTCTGTTTCCCACTCATTGTGTTCCTCCTCCTGGCTTCTCTCCATTGAGTGCAGACTCTTTTCTAATGTAATGAGAGCACATTCAGAGAAACCACCCCTTTTGTAGAAAATAGATCGTCAATTTTCCGTAATTTGTATGTTATCATACATATTTTAAATATATAATAGCATTTGTAGCATATGAGATATATTTCTTCTTTTTCATATGCTTAAAAGTAGTTTCTAGTTGCACATAAAATGCATCAACTATTCCCTATAGAAAATAGTAAAACATTACACATGAGGTCTAGAGCCCTTGATGTACATAGAAAAAACATCTCAGGTGCCTAGCATAATATGCACCATTCCCTTCCAAATCAATAGATTTAACTGAAGTCCAGGCTAAGTAAAATAGTGATAACATTTCACAACAGTGATAGTATTTAGATAATACATATAAAAATGTTATCTGATAGCATCTAGGATATTGCTTTAAGGACAGTCCACACATATTCTGTATTTCTTTATTTCCTTATTTCTGTTCCTTTACCTCACTTCTTGGAACTTGGAAGTGATTACTGGCAATTTAGGGGTCACTTTGGGCCAAGACAGTGAGGGCTATATCCTAATGCTGGAGTATGCCTGTATCTTCTTGGAATCTTCATGCCTGTACTGTCTTCCCCTGGAATTTTAACAGATAAGAAACTAAGCCATTACTAGTTACATTGTGATGATCATTTGAGTTCTCCTGACCTTAAGATACTTACATTGTGGATTGATATGCACTCACAGAAAATACATAGTATTGCATACACACACACACACACACACACACACACACACACACACACACACACACACAATCCTTTAAGTAGTTGTACAAAGGGTCATCATTCAACAAGTCATTTAATAAATATAATGCAGCTTGATCGATATCACTTCTTGTATCAGTTTTCTTTCATTTATTCATTAAAATGTCATTACCAGTTATATACTGAACATACTGTTCTGCTACTAAGCACTTGCTTCATCTGGAGTTTATATTCCTAAGTACCTGCTTTCAGATGGACAAAATATGATCTTCGCCCTGAATGCAGCTCAGAATGTACCTTCACGAGAAATTACTTCCCACAACAAAATATAGGTCTCTGAAGATAATACGAGCACTCGGGGAATGGGGACTCCTACTTCAACTGACTTTAGAAATACAGTACAGTTATTTCTCTGCCCTAGATTTGCTAAAGGTATCTTACCATGTTGGCTCAAAGCAGAACTGAATTTGCCTTCTGTAAGTAGAAATCAAATTGCATTCAAGGTAAGTGTGCAAGTTTAACTCAATGGGCTTTGCTGCTTTAAACAGCAATTTAGACATCCAATCTCTTTGTCAGCATATTGTTTCACGGGACCCCATAATGTACAGTGCCCTGTGAGTAACAAATGGAGATGTGCTACTCAGAGGGAGTTAAACCTCTTCAGTTGGGTAGTTATGGATAAAATGTGATGATTGGAACTGGTTCCAACATGGCAGGCATGAATGACACAGCAAAAAATACACAACTTTTTCCCATCAATCTTTAGGTGCTAACACTTATGACTATGGTCTGGGGAGTGTCCCTCTACCTCCCATCCAATCAACAGTGTTTTCTGCACTTGTGCTCTGAGTTGGGGTATCCAATAAGGAAAATTCCACAGTCATGATTTATGCTCTAATACTGGGAAACCAATTATGAGACCCAATGTAGCACAAGCCCATCCATAGACCAATCAATCCAGGAACATGCCCTCAGGGGCAGAGACAAAGTGTTCTACATATACCTGAGGGATGTGGTTCCCTTCTGACCAGCTCTTGTTCCCCCTTTTTGCTAAGGAGTCTGTCTCACTGCTCTGTTTTCATTTTGATGAAGAATCTGTTTCATTGCTTTGTTATTGCTATGAAGGAAACGTGCTTTAAAAACATTTCTGCTTTTGAATTCTTAAAAGAAAACATACCTGAGACATAGACAATACTGCTGTTCTGAAGATGCTGGGGAGAGGGAAGCCTTGGCCTTCAGCTTTGAGACTTGATTTAGAATTCGATAATTTAGGTGCTGTGGTTTCAAATTAATCTGAACCAGGCTAATGACTGTATTTTCTCGTCTTCTTACTAGAATCGCTAAAGGAATTAGAAATGAGATTTATGAGACATTATGTCAAAAAAAAGAACTTTACAAATGTGGCTCAGGAGGAAGAGTGGTGGTGGGAGGAGGGAGATGGGAAGGGACGGTAAGGGGAAACAAAAGAGGGGCAAAAAAAGAAAAAAAGAATTAGGAAAAAACAAAACAAAAACCACAAGAACCCAGTACTAGTCTAGCAAAGGGTCAAGAAATTATCAGCTTTCCTTTTGTTCATGCATGAAGCTAACAATGAAAATTTAATGTAGCCAACTAGCATCATTAAGGTATTAAATTCTGTAGAATGTGGTTTCTTCTCTTATACTTATTCCGAGAGGATATGCTTTCTTCACTAACTAGATCTTGTTCACTGACTTTTGCTTTGTTAAAAACTGTTTAAGTCTTTAAAAGGGAATTGAAGACTGCCAGGCAGGAGGGATTTAGTGTAAGATGTGGGAAGTGTTTGCATACTATGCATCTAGAGGGCTAGAAAACAGGTTGATCTGCTCACTGCCTCTAGCAATTCATAAAGTGTCTTGCATTTTCTAAAACCTAAATCCAAAGTTTCACCTTCTCCTTCCCACCAAGAATTCTCCCTCAGGCCTCTTCCTACCATAGTGTCTTGGCAGTTTATAACTGCTTTGCCTCAGAAATGTGGCATCAGAAGTGTGCCCTGTGGTCAGGCAAGCAGCTGGGATCTGGCTGATTCATCTATGGCTCTGTCAATGCTGCAGCCTAATCTGTGCCCTGTGCTCAGGGTTCAATATGTGTGATTAAGTCCATAGCTAGGTGCCTCTAGAGAGAGTAGGCTTTCCTCTTTCTATTAGCGGTAGGAGCAAAAGTACCAGACAGGTTCTTTATAATGAACCAGCCACACACAGCTGTTGGTTTCATTACAACTTGTTGGGGTGAGTTAGCCTAAGGGAGCCAAGGCAATATGTGAATAAGGTGTTTTCAACTGGAAGCTCATAAGCCTCTGTTCCAAAGAGGAAGCTGCTGATAATAAATTCTGTCTGGGAATGGACTGTGTAGGAGTTAGAATCTTTTTCTCTGCAAGTGATTGCTTGAAAGAGAGCATTAACTAAGCATAGCCATCATCTTATAAAAAGCTATTTTAACTAAAGTATATCCTGTAACTAAAATCTTTCTAGGTACATAGTTTAACACATAGGCATAGTTTAACTCATAGAACACAAGCTTAGAAAGACTTTTCTAACTATTTCTGGCCTGGTTGTCTTGGTTTAGTGAATTTCTCTGAAACTGCTATTCCCTTTCAAACTAGCCAGCTGAGCTTCCAAAGAGCCAATTGAGCAAGATTGTGAACACAAGTTCTGATCAATACCAGAAGTAGAAACTCATTAGGGGTAAAACATACATCCTACTCAGACTTCCTACTCAGAGTGGTTGCTTAATTGGCTTCCTGTCATTAACATGTCCTTTAACAGAACTAAACTTTGCTGTGCTAAGTTCCTTTCAACTTACTGGTCTTTCTTGGGGTATTGGCTTATGCTATGGGAGTATTCCCAATATCTGGAATATTGTCCAGGATCCTTGTTATACAAGGGGGTTGGGGGGAGCCCTTCAGGAGGAGACACAACTGCCTTGTTGACATAGCTCAAGGTTGGGTTAAACAGCACTCGTTGTGGTTAATGATGGAAAGTGTATCAGCAATATTAGGAAAGGGCCCAAGGAACACTCCAATAAAAAGTAACCTCATGAATTGGCCATGAGTGGAAAAATTGGACTAGAGCATATTACCTTGTTGGTTTGGAAATTTCATGGGCTGAGTGAGCCTTAGGCACAAGGAGAACTTCAGTCTTGATGTTTATTTTCATTCTCTGGCCCAAGAATAAAAATCTGAGAATTGGAGGAAGTCATCTTTGAGAAATCTCCAGTAAAGGGAGAATTGAATATGAGAGGGGTGCACAAGAAACTTACAATAGGGAGGATTAACTGCACCAAAAACTGAAATCACAAGAGACCTGCTAAAATGGAGAAAAAGAATTATAGCCCTAAGGAGCCAAAGAAAAATGATCCAGGGACCTACTTCTGATAATCCACTGGGAGAATGGTGAAAAAGATCTGAGAACACTATTAAATAATGGATGATTTTTGTTATTGAGCTCCATAATGTGCACTTGTCCAAAAAATTTGTTATGCATATGTACTTGCAAGTGTGTGTTTTAAATCTTATATCATGAAAGGGGAACTCAAAAAAGTCCTACTCACTAAAGAACTTCAGCTGCCCACTTTGACTCTGAAGCCTGGATTGTTCCTCTAGCTGATCCAAGGGTGTATGGTATTGGAACCTGTTTCTGAAGCAGACTCTCTGGGTAAACTTAAAATTCAAATTCAAATCTGGGTGCCAGTGGCATGCACCTACATTCCTAGCTACTCAGGATCTGAGGATTGTGGTTCAAATCCAGCCAGAGCAGGAAAGTCCTTGATAGTCTTATCTCCAATTAACCACCAGAAAGCTGAAATTGGCGCTAGGCTCAAGTAGTAAGGCTTTCTTTCACCTTGAGCTGAAGAGCTCAGGGACAGCACCCAGTCCCAGATTTCAAGTCCTATGACCAACAAAAAACAATGCTTGGGTGAAATGGATTAAATATTCTGCCCACCATTACAGTTAAGATTGTGTGGGACAGAAACCAGAAAAACAAGTGGTCCACTTTCCACTGTGATGAACCTCAGACCCCCAAGGCATGGAATGCATTATCTGTCGGTCAAACACAGCCTGGGGAAAGTTGTAAGACTGTGCTGTTGCTGTTCACAAAAGTAAGGATCTGAGACAAAAACCCTATCTTCCCAAGACCAACAATACCTCTTGCCTTTCTATGTAGGGGGACAACTGGCATTTGTGGGAAACTTATCAAGATGCATTGGAGTCCGAATCTGTGAAGAGATGAGTAGTAAGCACTAAGCATAGCCAGAGGAAATGTCCAATGGTATTGTGGAAGACCAGTGTTGATGATGTTCCTGGCCAACTAGAGTAATACCTGTGCTTTGGTTCAATTGGCCTTCCCTTTCACCATAACACTTCATCCACCTGTCCATTCTCAAACATTTTATATTAGTTAGGAGAGACCCCTTCCCTAGAAGGTCATTCATATTTCATATTTAAAAGGTACTATTCAGGATCCTCCCAAAATTTCCAAAAAGTTAAAAGCCAGAACTGAGATAGCAGCTTATGAATCAGTTTTATTCTGATAATTAGTATAAATAAAATATAGTTTGGGGGCTGAGAATATGGCTTAGTTTTTAAATTGTTTGCCTCACATGTATAAAGCCCTGGGTTTTATTCCTCAGCACCACATAAACAGAATAGGGTGGAAGTGGCACTGTGGCTCAACTGTAGAGTGCTAGCCTTGAGTAAAAGAAGCTCTGGGAGCTCCAGGATTGACAAAAATAAAATGTAAAGTAGAATAAGATCAACAGAGGTTTGTTAATTATACCTAAAGATTTTTTTATGATTTTTATTGTGAAAATACTGTACAGAGGAGTTACAATTACATGGGCAAGATAATGAGTACATTTCTTATCAACCATTGTTGCTTCCTCCTTCGTTTCCCCTTCCTATCCCTTCTCATCTTCCCCCACGTCAGCCCCCATAGTGCCCCCTTTCACCCCTCCCCCCACCAAAGTTGTAAAGTTTGTTTTCGACATAACGACTTGTACATCTCATTGGTGCAATGGGTCCACCTGTATCCCTATTTAAACGATTTTGTTGCCTTACCCTCCACAAATTATAACAACATCAAATACAGTGAAAGCACGGGTTATATCATGGGGGAGGGACATACAAAGCAACAAAGAAATCATATTATAAATATGTTAGAAACAATCACATGAATGAAAAAAAACATTTGAATCCTTATTTTGGGGTTCATTTCGCCTAACATCAACTTATCTGACCCTTTTGTTTGTCTCAGACATATTTTAGTTATTGCAAATAAGGGAAACCATGGGGGCTATGGTTCTTTGGGACTGACTCACTTCACTTAAAGGATTTTTTTAAATCCATAAACTAAATGCTCTAGTAGGGTTGGAAAATTAATTTTAGAAACATTATCTGAAAAAAAATCAGATGAAGGACTGAGAAGGTGGCTCAGCGTTAGAGTGCTTGCCTTGCATGCATGAGTCCCTGGGTTCGATTCCTCTGCAGCACGTATGCAGAAAAAGCCAGAATTGGTGCTGTGGCTCATGTGGTAGAGTGCTATCCTTGAGTTGAAGAGATGAGGAACACTGTCCAGGCCCAGATTTCAGGCCTCACAACCCCCAAAACAAAGAAAAAAGAAAAAGAAAAAAACAAGGGCAAGTGTGACTCATGCCTCTAATCCTAGCTACTCAGGAGGCTAAGATCTGAGGATGGAAGTTCAAAGCTAGGCCAGGCAGGTAAAGTCCATGAGACTCTTACTGCCAATAAACCAATCAGAAAACCAGAAATGTTGCTCTGGCTCAAGTGATAGAGCACTCTCTTTGAGCTGAAAGCTGTGGGACAGCACTCACGCTTAGAGTTCAGCCCCAAGACCAACCAAAAAAAATGCAAGCTATTCCTAAAGGGTTTCCTACCAAGAGGGACAGAGGGTTTCCTACTAAGTGGGAGGGAGGTTTTGGGGTTTATGTCTAGCAGAAATGCAAGTTTCCCTTCTAGTGGGGAGGGGGATTGCCTTCTAGTAAGGAGGGTGTTAATGATCAAATTGGTCAAAAACATTATCCAGTCTCATAATGTCCAGATAAGTGTTTAATATTTGTCAGGTATTGACTTGTGAAAACATCCGGCTTGGGCAACTCCAGTGTTAATGCCCTAAAAGTGAACTTGCTTAGTTCCAGGGCCTCAATGGACCCTCAAGTTAATCCTACGGTATGATTGCAACTTCAGTCATGGAGTAGACACTCTATGTATGCCTTCCAATTTTGAGTCTACCCAGATTGAAATTGTTACTGGATAAGGGAGGTAAATACCGTGATCATTCTGTCCACATACTGAGTACTGCTATGACTATGTGGCAGGGAGGCCACACAAGAGGTCCTCTTTGTGCTGTCATGGAGCTCAGACCCCATGGGCATGAAATTCATGATAGGTCAGCAAAATGTTATTTGAGACAACTTGGAATACGCTGTTGCTCTTCTCAAAAGCAAAAGTCTTTTTCAAAAACCCCTGAAACTGACTGCCTCCATTCTTTCAAGGTCAGTCTATACCTCGGGAAAATTTGACATTTCTGGAAAACTTACCTGGATGTAGTGAAGGCCAACCCTTTGAGATGAGCAGTAAGTACTAAGCATAGACAAGGTAATGTATGGTGGCATTGAAGAAGACCACTATTGGAGATGTTACTGGCCAACTGTAGTGGAATCTGTGCTTTGGTTCAGTTGGCCAACCCACACTTGAGCATTCTCAAACACATTACATTAAGTAAGGAGAGACTTCATAATTAGGGGGTCATTCAAACTTTATATTTACAACTATGCTATTTAGGGGCCCCTGAAAATCTCCCAAAGAGCTTAAAGCTAGAAACCAGAAACAGCAATTCAAATTAGTTGTATTCTGTTAATCTCCACAATGTATGTTCTCCACAATCGAATTATTCCAATATGTGCTTTTATTCATCTTCAGGGTTTGTTAATTGGAAATGCCACCAAGGAAAAATAAGTAGGAGCCACTGGTAGGATTATATTGGAAAAAATTGGTCTAAATAAAATACTTGACCAGATAAGATGAAGATAAGTGAAATGAACCTCAAGATAGGGATACAAGTGATTTTTTCTTACTTCCTCTTGTTTCTAACATATTATAATGTTCCATATGATTTTTGTTTCTTTGTATCCCCCACCCCATGGTATAAGCCCTGTTTCCACTGTGTTTGAGGTTGGTGCCCTACATCTTGTATATACAGTTCTCTAATTTGGGGAGGGAAAGGGGAAAAAACAAAATGCTTAAATAGGGATAGAGTTTGACCCATTCTAACAATGAGATGCACAAGACAATATTGAAAAACAAACTTTACAATTTAGGCAGGGGTGGGAGGGAGTAGTGTAGTTGTGCAGCTGGAAGGTTAATGATGGTACAGGCAAAACAAAGGACGTTGAAACAATGCTTCATTGGAAAAGTACACTTTACCTTGCTCATGTAAATAACCCCTCTGTACAGTATTTTTACAAAAAAAAACCTGTTAAAAATAATAAATATACTTGAAAGGGAATCTGTGTGGTGGTTGGAGGCCAGTGCTACAGAACATCTTACAAGTATTGAATTCTGGCAAACAAGTTACCAAAAAAACTGAGATGAAGCTGAGTGTAATCCTAGATGCTCAGGTAGCTGAGTTCTGAGGAGCTGTGTTTGAAGCCAAACAAAGCAGGAAATATGAGACTTTATTTCCAATTACCTTGCAAAAAGATACTACTGGAGTTGTGGCTAAAATGGTAGCCTTGAGAAAAAATGCTTTGGGACAATGCTCAGAGCATGAGACCAAACACAAGACCAGCCCACAGTCAGTTAAAAAAAAAGTTTGTGTGTCTCTGTGTTGTGGCAGACCTGTTACTAGTTTCATGATGGAACAAACATTTTAAAAATGAGTCATGGTGTCAATATTTACCTCTTTAGTAATTGTTTTCAGAATAATGTGTGGATGTGTACTTTATCTCTTGTTTAAGTTTTGTTGTGATTGAAAAACTGCCTTAACCAAACACTAACCAAACACTTTTTTAACTGAAAATATCATATTTGATACTGCTGATCAGGAAAGTTAGTGCTTTCTAGGTCAGAAGAAAAGAAAGTAAAATCACATAGGATAATTGTAGAAGTTAAATCATGAAGTGCTTTACAAATATAAGCACTGCCCTAGTAAAGATAGTCACAACCTTATCAATGCTATATTAGAGAAGTGCTAGAGGCAAGAGACATGGAACTATTCGTAGAACACCAGCTTGGTAAAAGTTGGTTATTTATTTATTTTTTTTACTATGGACAGGTTTTCTGGATTTGGTTGATTATTAAAGCTTTTGACTAGTTTGAAAGGGGTCAAAAGTTTGAGCCATCATGAAAGATGATCTCAAATTTCAAATTCGTGGGAACCAGTGGTGGGCTGCGTATCCAGTGTGCTTTTTCAACTTGGGCATGCGAAAGACAGGATGCCTTCTGCAGGAGTAAATTTTGCCTTGCTAAATTGGTGTTCGTAGGATACATTAATTTCCCCCGGTATTTCCAACACAGATCTTCCATGCCATTCATGAAGGATCCTAGGAGCCCTCCAGAGGAGAGACATCCAGTTGCCCTGTTAAGCCAACCTCCAGGATGGGCTAAACCTGCCAACCTTTGTTGCTGACAATGGACCTAAGATGTAGAGTTAATCCACAACATCAGGAAGAGGCCCAAACATGTACCCCCAGAGCAAGCAATCTAATGCATTGGCCATAGTAGAAAAAATGAAACTATTAATATTGCTTTGGTAGTTGTGTGTTTGCAGGGACTGTGTATGAGAGAAGTGTCTAAGATTCAAGATCTTCAATCCTTTGTTTCTAAGAGTCTTGATCTACAACTTCATTTGTCCAGCTGAGAAGAATGAAAAGTTGGAGATGGAGTCAGCTCTGAGAAAATTCTCTAGTAAGGGAGTTGAGAAAAGCAGTGAATAAGAAACTCAGTCTGAAGGGCAAAGTGCACCAAAAATTCTTATTCCCATTACAGCATGTCTCTGTGAATTAAGAATTCTAAACCTAAGAATTCTAAACCTAGGAAGCCCAAGAAAATTGAAGCTAAGTATGCTCCATCAGACATTCTTAATATTCTCGTCTTTTAGGGAGAATGTGGAGAAAGATATGAAAATATGCATTAAGCCTGATTTTTATTTTTGTGCTCTAATTTTAATGTGCATTTGGTAAACTAAATCCTCTATATGCCTGTTTCTGTGTAAATATCTTCAGAAGGATCTGTTACAGACATTCAGTAATTAACCGACTTAGTAGCAAAAGGCTCTTGAAATTTGGTTATTTACAATGTTCCAGCTCTAAAAAGTTCTTTTTATGACTATTGATAAAAAAACTTCATATAGGATTACTTTTTCCTGAATATTTTATTTAAAAGGATGTTATTTACGTTTGAAGGTTTTAAAGACCAGCAAATAGGGGAAACATAGGAATGATGAGTACATGCTTTTGGAATAGTTATGTAATAATAGTTATGTAATAATCTTTTTTTAAATTTAATTTTATTTTATTTGAGAAGATACTGTACAGAGGGGTTACAATTACAATGGCAGGATAATGCATACATTTCTTACCAAGCATTGCAGCCTCCTCCTTTGTTTACCCTTCACCACCCTTCCCAGCCTCCCCCCTCCCCCCCACCCAAAAGCAGTATGGAGGTTCCTCAAAAGACTTCACATAGATCTCCCCTATGATCCAGCAATCCCACTTTTGGGCATTTACCCAAATGTATACAAACAAGACCACACTAAAGCTACCAGCACAACTATGTTTATTGCAGCATTATTTACCATAGCTATGATATGGAACCAACCCAGATGCCCCTCAGTAGATGAATGGATCAAGAAAACGTGGTATATATAAACAATCTTATATAAACAATATAAGATTGTTTCAAGGGCTGGGAAATTAGCTCAGTGGTAGTGTTTGTCATGCATACATAAGGTCCTGGGTCCGATTCCTCAACACCACATGAGCAGAAAAAGCAGAAATGGTGTTGTGGCTCAAGTGGTAGAGCACTAATCTTGAGCTGAAGGGCTGAGGGGTAGTGACCAGGCCCAGAATTCAGGCCCCACGACTGAAAAAAATGTTTCAAACAGCCTTGGGTGAGGAATGTGGGTGGTGGGAGGGATGGTTTACCATCTAAGCAATTGTGTAAAGCCAACAAAAATTTTAATGGGAGGGCTGATGTCATATTTTATCAAGCATGACTGTCAAACTTAGAGAGCGAGAAAAGTTCAGCCTGGACATGTGAGAACCTTCCTTTTTATAAAGATAAACTCTCTGTTTATACCCTGGATCTTCCAGGGTAATTGAAGAGGTGAGAACCACATGACCTCAGTTGAGCCAGTCCCACTACTTAATCAGTGAGCTCAAGACCACCAACTATTATGAGCAATGTTTGGTCATTAAAGGACAAATAGAATCCAAAAGCAACTTTATTATTTAAGTCCTAGAAAGATGCCTGGTATTGCAGAGGACTAGTGTTGAAGACATTACTGGCCAACTGGGTTGGAAACTGCACTTTGGTTCAAAGTACACCCATTGCATTCAAGCTGTTTGGACTGGCCAGGTTAATAAAATCCTAACACTAGGTAAGGAGAAAGATCTTATCCCCAGAGGGTTTCCAACCCTCATTTTACATAGATGCTATTGGGGTCTCCCAAAGAGTTCCTAATCAAAACCTGCTATTTGATTTCTAGCTTTAAATTGGTAATACCTATAAAATGTAGGTTTTGTTACACATAAATAGATTGGACTCGATTTCTTATCACCAGAGCCTTATAATTATACACAATCAAGGCAATAACAGAACAACTAAATGCCACTAGTAGGATGGCATGGAAAGGATAGATCTAGGTATACTAGCTGGAAAGGGAATTGTGTCTGTGGTGATAAGAAACCAATATTGCACAAAGGTCTTACAAAGATTGAAGACTGGCAATAGGTAAAACATTTACTAGCTTGTTGATTAATACTTTGAAAGACAAAGGAATGCTGCAGTCCATATTTGCCTCTAGTACTTGTTTTCATAGTAATGCCTGTGTTTGTTTTGTAAACTGCCCTCATTCATACAGCAAACAACACCCATTTCTTAAATATTTTCCCTTTGGATACTGCTGAATCGGAATGTCTATTAAAGCTGATTAGGTTTGAAGAAAAGTTAAAAGAAGGGAGAACTGTAGGAGTTAGAATCTGCCAAAGTGCTTGACATATTCACTGCCTTTTAAAGGATAGCTGCTCTCTTACCAGAAGTTAAGATTGCTTTTCTGACAAACGTTGGCCAGATGTACTGGTTTTGTCTAGTTTGAAAGTTTGAGCAAGAAAGATTATGATCCCGAGGTTGTGATCAGTGAGAACCAATGGTTGACTGCCTACTCAACATGCTTGTTTGGGTTCCAGCCAGTAGCACTTTCTTCTCCAGAAGTAAATTATGCCTTGCTGGGTATCTTTCGAGTTGGGATATGAGATGTCATATAGGAGAAAACACCAAGATATTTCCCACAACTGCTCTGGTGCACTTAACTCCTTATTTGGGATAGCTTTGGAAAAGCACAAGCTAATACTATACAAAGTGTACTTTTAAAATAGAATTTGTTCACTCTTCCCATTCTTTATGGCCACTCTCACACTTTTTTTAAATTTTATTTTATTTGTGAACATACTATACAGTGGAGTTACAATTACATGGGCAAGATAATGCATACATTTCTTACCAAGCATTGCAGCCTCCTCCTTTGTTTACCATTCACCTCCCTTCCCAGCCTCCCCCCTCTCCCCAATCCTTCCCCCTCCCTCCCCGCCCATCGACATTGTAAAGCTCCTTTTTACAATTACAATTTGTATTTCTCATTGTTGCAACAGGTCCACCTGAATCCTTAAATGACTTGTTTTTCCCCATCTCCTCCATAAGTTATACTGACATCAAATATATTGAAAGCGGGGGTTATACTGTGGGGGAGGGACATAAAAAGCAACAAAGGAATAAACTTATAAATGTGTTAGAAACACATGCATGAAAGAAAAAAAAAACATTAAAATACCTACCTAAGGATTCATTTTCCTAACATCACAATATCTGACTTTTTCCGCTTGACTCATACATATACTAGATATTGCAAATAAGGGAAACTATGGGACCTGTGTTTCTTTGTGTCTGGCTTACTTCACTTAATATAATTTTTTCCAAGTTTTTCCATTTCCAAACAAATAGGGCAATGTCATTCTTTTGGATGGAGGCATAGAATTCCATTGTGTATATATACCACATTTTCTTGATCCATTCATCTACTGAAGGGCATCTGGGTTGGTTCCATATCTTAGCTATGGTAAATAATGCTGCAATAAACATAGTTGTGCTGGTAGCTTTAGTGTGGTCTTGTTTGTAAACATTTGGGTAAATGCCCAAAAGTGGGATTGCTGGGTCATAGGGGAGCTCTATGTGAAGTCTTTTGAGGAACCTCCATACTGCTTTCCAAAGTGGTTGAACAAGTTTACATTCCCACCAACAATGAAGTAAGGTTCCCTTCTGTCCACATCCCCTCCAGCATCTGTTGTTGTTAGAGTTCTTGATTTTTGCCATTCTAACTGGAGTGAGGTGGTATCTCAATGTTGCTTTGATTTGCATTTCTTTTATGGCTAGAGAGGTTCAGCATTTCTTCATGTGTCTATTGGCCATTCTTCTTTCTTCTTCAGAGAAGTTTCTCTTTAAGTATTTAGCCCACTTATTTATTGGGCAGTTGTTTCTTTGAGGATTTGTTGTTGGGGGATTAAATTTTTGAGTTCCAAGTATATTTTAGATATGAGACCCTTGTCGGTTGTATGGCTAGTAAAGATCTTCTCCCAATCTGTGGGCTTTCTATTGATCTTGCTAGCTATGTCGTTTGCCATGAAGAAGCTCTGCAACGTTATGCAATCCCATTTGTCCAGCCTTTCTTTGATTTGTTGTGTTTCCGGTCTCTATTCAGAAAATTTCAGCCTGAGCCAAGGAGACCTAGGGTTTCTCCTATTCCATCCTGTAATGTTTTCAGAGTGTCTGTTTTGACTTCGAGGCCTTTGATCCATTTGGACTTGATTCTGGTGCAGGGTGATATATAAGGGTCTAGCTTAAGTTTTCTACATGTAGTTAACCAATTTTGCCAGCATCATTTACTGAAGAGGCTGTCTTCCTTCCATTCTATTGTTTTAGCTCCCTTATCGAAGATTAGATGGCGCTAGGTCTTTAGGTTCATTTCTGGGTTTTCAATTCTATTCCATTGTTCCTGAGGTCTGTTCTTATGCCAATACCAAGCTGTTTTGATTACTATGGCTTTATAGTAGAGTTTGAAATTTGGTATTGGTATTCCTCCAGCAGTGTGCTTTCTGTTGAGGAGCGTTTTTGCTGTTCGGGGTCCTTTGTTGTTCCATATGAATTTTTGGATTGCCTCTTCAATTTCCTTGAAGAATGAGGTTGGAATATTGATAAATATCACATTAAATTATTTGTAGATAGCCTTGGGAAGTATTGCCATTTTCACGATGTTAATCTTTCCAATCCAGGAGCATGGTCGGTTTTGCCATTTTTTAAGTTCTGAGTTGATTTTCTTTTACAAGATTTTAAAGTTTTCATCATAGAGGTCCTTCACTTCTTTAGTTAAGTTAATTCCTATTTTATTTTTTGTGGGGCTATTACAAATGGAGTTGCTTTCCTAATTTCAGCCACTCTTTCCTCATTGTTGGCATACAGAAAATCCATTGATTTGGGGGGGTTAATTTTATAACCTGCTACTTTGCCAAAGTTTTGAATCAGCTTGAGTAATTTGGGAGTGGAGTCTATGGGATTCTTTAAATATAAGATCATGTCATCTGCAATGAGGGAGAGTTTTATTTCTTCTTTCCCTATTTGGATCCCCTTTATGTCTGCATCTTTTCTTATTGCTGTAACTAGATATTCTAATACTAGTTTGAAGAGAAGTGGAGAGAGTGGACATCCTTGTCTTGTTCCTGAGTTCACAGGAAATGGCTTTAGTTTTTCACCATTAAGTATAATACTGGCTGTAGGTTTGTCATATACAGCCTTTATTGTATTGAGGAATGTTCCATGGATTCCTAATTTTTCCAAAACCTTCATCATAAAGGGGTGTTGGATCTTGTCGAATGCTTCTTCTGCATCTATTGAGATAACCATGTGGTTCTTATTCTTGCTCCTGTTGATGTGATGAATAATATTAATTGATTTGCATATATTGAACCAGCTTTTCATCCCTGAAATGAATCCTGTTTGATCGTGGTGTATGATTTTTTGGATGAATTGTTGAAGTCTATTCGCCAAAATTTTGTTGAGAAGTTTTGCATCAATGTTCATCAAAGAATGGGTCTATAGTTCTCTTTCTTTGATGAGTCCCTGCCTGGTTTTGGGATGAGCGTTATGATGGCTTCATAGAATGTGTTAGGTAGTGAACTTTCTCTTTCAATTTCATTGAAGAGTTGGAGGAGTATTGGTGTAAGCTCTGCTTTGAAGGCCTTGTAAAATTCCGCTGTAAAACCATCTGGTCCTGGACTTTTCTTAGCTGGGAGGTCTCTTTCTTATTGCTGTTTTTATTTCAATGCTTGATATGGGCCTGTTAAGCTGGTTTAACTCATCTTGGTTTAGTTTTGGCATGTCAATATTTGCTAGGAAAAGGTCCATTCCTGTCAAGTTCTCAAAGTTATTAGCATAAAGTTTTGAGAAGTATTCCCTTATAATGTTCTGAATCTTGGTTGTTTCCGTGGTGATGTTTCCATTCTCATCTCTGAGTTTATTAATTTGGGTGTGTTCTCTTCTTTTTCTGGTAAGATTTGCTAAGGGTCTGTCAATTTTGTTGAGTTTTTCGAAGAACCAACTCTTTGTTTTGTTGATACTTTCTATAGTTTTTTTTGGATTCTAATTCATTTAATTCTGATTTAATTTTAATTATTTCTTTCTGTCTACTGGATTGGGGTTTATCTTGCTGCTCTTTTGCAAGGAGGATTCACTGTGTCCTTAAATTTTCAGTTTCAGATCTCTCCAATTTGTTGATGCAGGAGCTCAGAGATATAAACTTGCCTGTGAGTACTGCCTTTGCTCTGTCACAGAGGAGGTGGTAATTTGTGTGTTCATTTTTGTTGAATAGCATGAACATTTGAATTTCCTTTCTAATCTCTTCCATGACCCACTCATGATTCAGCACTGTGTTGTTCAGCCTTCATGTGATACCGGACTTT